>NC_057731.1:40212562-40246912 GCF_004010195.1 Chiloscyllium plagiosum
GATTATGAAAGGATTGGACACTCTGGCAGCAGGAAACATGTTTCCGCTGATGGGTGAGTGCCGAACCAGAAGACACAGCTTAAAAATACGGGGTAGACCATTTAGGACAGAGATGAGGAGAAACTTCTTCACCCAGAGAGTGGTGGGTGTGTGGAATGTTCTGCCCCAGAGGACATTGGAGGCCCAGTCTCTTGATTCATTTAAGAAAGAGTTGGATAGAGCTCTCAAGGAAAAGTGGAATCAAGGGTTATGGAGATAAGGCAGGAACAGGATACTGATTAGGAATGATCAGCCATGATCATGTTGAATGGTTGTGCAGGCTCAAAGGGCTGAATGGCCTACTCCTGCATCTATTGTCTATTGTCTATTGTCTACTGGTATTACTGAACAGGAAATAAAAAAGTTAGAAATGTTGATACTCTTCAACAAAAATGAACTGTTTCAAGGGAATTGTTCTGTCTGGAGGGAGTGTTTCAAAAAACTGACTAGTTAATAGGATTGCTTCAGGGAGTGTCCACCCTATTTAATGCAACTTTTATTGATATAGGTCCTTTTTAATATAAGGAAACCTCCCAAAGGGCTTCACAGGATGAGCATAATCAGTTAGTAAGAAGAAGGTGTGACTAAAGGTTTGATCAAAGAAGAAAGTTCTAAGGAGGTTAAGCGAGGAGAGCGAGTTGGAGAACTGGAAAGATTTAATGATACAACTCAAGAGCATATACATTCTCTTTCAGAAAAACTCAATTAAAAACTCCAGGTGACAAAACATATAAGACATACAAAAAAATGTCATGTCTGGCACAATGATCTTATTGGCTGTTCTTCATTAATACATTTACTTGATTTGTTTTTTATTTCACCAGTGTCCTGTTGCTGCAAGCTGTTTCATTGCTTGGCTGCTATAATGCTAATATGTGTATAATTCTTTCTCCGAGCCTTAATGTTAGCATCAGCTATTGATATTAATTCACCAGCTCCTGTGTCTATCCTGTTGAGCTGGGCATGTTTGTTAATTTGAATACCCTGGGGAGCTGGGCATGTTTGTTAATTTGAATACCCTGGGTGACTGTCTCAGTCACTGGGGTGCATCCAGTGTGTTGCACTTATTTTCTGCCTGTCAAAGGAAGCTGGAAATCCTAGAAAACTGGGCCATGTCTGTCGTGACATGACCGAAATATACTCCCTAAGAATGAAAGAGAAACTGGCCCCTCACTCCTTTTTTTGGCCAACTGAAGAACATTTAGACTTTTTTGTGTAAGTAATATGAGGTGTAGGCTCTCTGATTAACATGTTTTTTTCCTCCTTTCATTTGGGGGATAAGACAGATCTTATTTATTGGCTTCTTAATAATTTAACAGGAGCTTAGCTCCTGTAGGATGAAGTTGTCCCACAAGTTTTTCTGCATCTGTGAGTTGCTGTTTAGTGTTTTGTGGGCTAGATCTTTCAAGAACTAGTAAAACCTGCCAAATGAGGGCAGGAATGCTCAAATATCAGTTGAAACTGAAATGTTTTTGAGCTTGTGATCTTTTGAGGTGGGGGCACCCAAACTGCTTGCAGGTTGGCCAAGTGCCCAAATGAATTTTAAAGGGTTATTTACAAGGTAAAGGATCAAAGCAAGTGTTAAATAAAGTTAATCTCCAATTCAAACTTCTGACAGCAAGTCTTTTAAATTCTGACAGGTTTTGGAATCCGAATATTGAGCTATATTATCTTGTCACTTGAAATGTCTACATTTCTAAATGCCTCAATTATATTTTCACAGTCATGGTTCTGATGATATACCTGATGAATACTATTTAAATCTCAGTTGTGAATCTTTTATTAACAACACATAATAAGATGAAATTGTTCATGTGAAAAATGTGGATCAACATGTAAATTTCATGAAAATTGATGATTTTGTTTTCTTTAAATGTTATATTTTAATAAATGATGTATCAACACTTTAAAAATGCCCTTTTTTGCAACTGTATTGCACTAATTATGGAAAGGGTGGATTGAATAACATGTTAGAACTTAAGCAAAGTGACCTGTACTTGGTGAAGTACCCAGTCTCTGCTCTGTTCTTCTAGCTATGCTTAATCTTGCTGGCCCAATTCAGCATCAGGTTAATAGAGATGTCCAAGATTATGTTGATGGGCAAATCAACAGTGGTTATCATTCAAGGTCAAGAGAAGATGGATGGATGGGCTTTTGTTTCTGATGGGCTTGCTGGCATCTCTGTGATGTGAAAGCTACCTCACATTAATTAGCCTATGTTTAAATGTTATCCAAGTGCTGCAGCTAACAAAAGCTGCTTCATTATGGGAGAAACAAAGGAACAGGAGTAAGCCATTTAGCCCATCGAGCCAGTCCCAATATTCTAGATCATGGTTGATCATTTCCTGAATACCACTTTCTTGTACTACTATCTCTATTTCCCTTAATGACACCAGTTCCAGTATCAGTTTCTATCTGAAACCTGTTTATTGATTGAACCTCCACAGACCTTTGGAGTAGAGAATACCAAAGATTCACCAACCATTCAGTGAAGAAATTCTTTCTCATCTCATCTTAAATGCCTTTTCTGTATCTTGAGATTTAACTCCCCTGATCCCAGCATCACCAGCTCGGGGAAACATCCTATTCACATCCACCCTGTCACATCCTGTAATAATTTTCTAAATTTCAATAAGGTCATTTCTCATTGTTCTAAACTCTGACTAAAGAAAGTCTGTATTGTCTAATCTGTCCTTGTAAAACAATACTGCCATCCGAGGGATTAATCTGGTGAACCGCTGTTGGACTCCCTCTGCGGCAAGTATATCCTTGCTTAGATAAGGAAACCAAAAATGTGTACAATACTCTAGGTGAGATCTCACCCAAGGTTCGAAACAACTGCAGCAAGTTTTGCACTCCAATTTCCAAAAGATAAATGCCAGTATACTGTTTGTCTTTCTAATTACTTGCTGTACCTGCAAACTATCTTTTAATTACTCGTGGCTAAGGACACCAGTTCCTTTTGCACGCTCATTTCCCAAGCTGTCATTGTAAGAAATATTATGGTTTTTTTCTGCAAAGTTAATAACTTCAGGTTTATTTACATTATATTCCATTTACCATGATCTATCCATTCACTGGGGCTGTTCAAGTCCTCTTGAACCCTCCTTGAATCTTTTTCACAACTTGACATTGAACTTTGTGGGTTTGCATCAGCAGATTTGGAAATATTTCAATTAATCCCCAAAGGACCAAGAGGATATACAAAGGAAAGTAACATTGTGGAAACATTAGTAAAGAGGTAATTCCTAAGCCAATGATGGATGTAAAATTATGAATGTAGGAGTTATTTGTGTGAGTCAGGAAAGCTTAAAATCATTGGGTAATATATTCCCAATGCATGAGTGACGTATGCAATGATGAGTCAGTTGGGAATATATGGCGAGATTGGCTAAAGGAGATTCTTGACATTGAGGAAAAATAGTCCAATTTTTCACCCAAAGTTTGAATGGCTAGACAAGACTCTTGCTAGTGAGTGGCAAAGGGTGTATTTTTTTTCATAAATTTACATTTCATTATTTCCTATTCTTGCCTGTTTACATCCAATTCACTATTCCTCCATGCAGCAGAGAGAAACTAGAAGACAACATTTCCTGACATGAATGTCACAGCACGTACCTGACAGCTCAAGTTGGCTAAAGGAGATTCTTGACATTGAGGAAAAATAGTCCAATTTTTCACCCAAAGTTTGAATGGCTAGACAAGACTCTTGCTAGTGAGTGGCAAAGGGTGTATTTTTTTTTATAAATTTACATTTCATTATTTCCTATTCTTGCCTGTTTACATCCAATTCACTATTCCTCCACGCAGCAGAGAGAAACTAGAAGACAACATTTCCTGACATGAATGTCACAGCCCGTACCTGACAGCTCAAGTTGCTGCTTGTTTCTCTGGGCCAGCATCCTGTCTAAATTTCTCAACATCAATGACTGCCTGCACCTCCAACCCACTGTTGGCATTGGACAAACACTATCCTCATCACATCATCGTTGTACATCTCCAACTCACTTGTAATACAGTTCACCACTTTACTACTACATTTTGGAGCTTTCATTCTAATGGTGATCCAAGCTGCGTTATGCATGGGGACAGGCACTCATCTCATGCATTGGAGTAGGTGCCCTCATTCAGAACTTACAGACTTACAGTACTTTGTCTTTCTTTGCCTTTCAGCACATTCACAGAATCAGTTGTGATAAGTCAAAAGGGTGGACAAGTTGCTATACAGCACAATGCTACGTAAATTGCACACTGACACCATGTGGCAGCAGTTTCTGTGACAAACGCACTGCATGTTCTTCTATCAAATGGCCATGACCCAAACTTTCAGGGGAGTTGTAATCATTTAGGAAGTCTGACTGGAAAGGAACATTGTTTGACGTTGAGCAGCAAATGAATCCATTACCCATCTCTGCATCTGCTTTTTTTAAATACCCATAAGTGTTATCACACAAAACTGAAATGGCTTTTTTACCTCATCAACAAATCACTGTGGTACCTTTTCCTTCTATTAACCATCACCTGTGTTACTAATTGAATATATTTTACATGCAAAGTCTGTTAAGGGCAATGCAAATCATCAAAGATGAGGGAAAATGGGAAGGGGCTAAATCAGAATGAGGTTTGAAGGGGAGATAGAGCACTGTACTCTCTATGATGCTCATTTCTTTCTAAAGGAATCTACAGTATTGCCAGATGCCATGTGCACCCTCTCCAAGGACACCCATGCTTGATGATAGCTGTGGAAAAGGGTCAGAGAGTTGGCAGATATTATCCTCTCCACAGCTCACTTCCTGGACCTGTTTATAGCCAATTTGGCCAGGCCCAGGAGCAGACCCATGAGAAGATTTTCAGACTTGCCCACACCTTTCCACACTGGATGTCAAAGATCAGGGGTGTTGGGCTGAAGTGCAACATAAAGCACAACAAATTACTTTTCAAGTAACTAAAAAGAGGGTGCAATCACTAACAACCAATTTATACATGATTCACAGACTGCACATGGTGTCACAAGCTAGACAGGACTTAATTGACAACCAGTTTCAGTCGACCAGAATTGTGTGAAATGACCATTCATTGATCGTAAATATTTTGTTAGTTGAAATGCAAGTGAGCCTTGATAGTCTCAGGTACTAATGCAGATTTTTTGTTTGTTTTTTCTTCACTTTTGCTATTGGTTAATGAGGAGTAGCATTCTCAAGTATTTGAAGGCTTTTCAACATATGATACTCATACATTGCAATATTGCAAAGTATAATGCTTGCCTGACCATTAGATAAAGAATTACACTCTTCAGACAGGGTTTATAAAATGGTATGGGACTGAGGACAGGTAACCTCAGTAGCTTGACAATGGCAATCAATCAGATAGATGATATAAGGTGAAAAAACCTTTATGAATATTGGATTTTATTTGCATTGAAGTGTCCTCTTTCCTTTCCTGCATGTATTGTGAAATCCCAGAAAGTTGCTGTAGTGGCTAATACTTCCAATGCTGGTGAGTGCACAATAGTATGAGAGCAGCGCCATAGACGTGTGGTGCATACGTAATGAGGAGAGCAGCAGCGAATTGTGTGAAATAACATACTAGAACTCATCAAATGAAACCCTCCATGATATTCCCTGAAATTGACTTTGACTTTGAGCCAATGTTTAGTAAGATTCTACTCAATAAAGTACCAAAGGAGACCATTTTATGCAACTGTTTGGGTTGGCTCCTTCTGATACTTTTTACGAAAGACCTTCAATCAATAACTCGGTTATCTGCCAATTAAAACTGAATAAATACAGTGAACCTATCAAAGATCTTGAACAATTCTTGTAAATTTCCCCTTTAATCTTCCTCCTTTAAGAAAAATCATTCTAATTGCTCTCTCCTAAATTCCTATTAGCCAAATTGCTGATAGGTAAAATTTGATGCTGGTAAATGAGAAGCAACACATTTTGTAAAAATAGTTAGAACAGGCAGTAAGTACAGGCTTAATGGCGCAACTTTGAAAGGGTGCAGAAGCAGGCATTTCAAGGTTTATGAATCCAGGTCTTTGAAGACAATTCTCCTATTTCGTATTGGCACTCTTTCAAAAGCTTTCATATCCTTCCTAAAGTGTGATGTCCAAAATAGGGTACAAAATTCTAACTGAGGTCTAATTAGTCATTTATAAGTAATGAGCCGAACTTAATTGCTTTCTATGCTTCTGTTTATAGAATCAATGGTTCTTTCTATAATTTGTCCTTTTCAGACATTTGTAACACATTGGTATTGTCCCTATCTCTCAGCCACTCTCAACTGCCTCGGGTTTGTCCTTACATGCCTGAACAGGTTGAGTAAAGATAATTAATAGAGCCTTGTGGCAAAGTGTTAATAACCCTATCTCTGAGCCTGAAGACCCACCTGCTCTGGTCTGTATCAAAACATGTCTGAATAGGTTGATATAACAAAACCTAACTTCTCCTGCCATCAACAAAGATTGTTTTCATAAACATCCAAATATCTCTGTCCCTGCACCCCTTTCAAAGTTGTACCATTAAGCTTATAAAACTTATGTTGGTCCTCACCATTTTTACAAAATGCATTACTTCTCTTTTCTGTGCATTAAATTTCCAGCAGTCTGCCTATTTCATCACTCTATGTTTTCATGATCTGCTGCTATCATATGCACAGGAGTAGGCCATTTAGCCACACAAACCTTTTGTGCCTTTCAATTAGATCATGGTTAACTTGTGACCCAAATCTTGCCTTTGCTAATGTCCCTTTAAAAACTTTGGTTGCAGAAAATCTCTCCCTCTCCATTGGCAACATTTACAATTGAAACTAGATCAATTGTTATTTGCATAGACTGTTTCAAGCTCTAAAGAGTTAAGTGTTGCAGAATTTAATGCTTGACAGACTTGGTTTTAATTTCTAGGCTGTGTACCCCCATCCCCATACACATTCCCATGCATACAGACAGACACACACACACATGCGTGTGCACACACACACAATCTTTGTCCTGGAAGTTTGTGTATTACAGTTTACACTGCATTTCTGAATTTTATTAATGTTGACTGGGAATATAAAATGTTTCTACTTAAACTTGCTTTCTAAAAAATGCAATGCTCCACAATTACAATGCTCCCATGTTTAAGTAAAAATTAAAGGAACTGTTGGGAGGGACAAAATCTCCCCTGTCATTACCCCCATTGCAAGGTAGTTAGTGTTGGAATTAGCATTGATACAATGAAAAACAAATGTATGTCAATAGTAAGGCTATAGCTCTTTATTTCTTGTTCTCTGATGGCAACCCAAACTGGGGAGTAAACACTTAGTACTATAGGGATGCAAGTAATATATCCCTGTTACTTATCTCCAATTCTATGGATATAAAGTATGTACCAGTATATTTTAAAAGATTTTAGTTCAACACAGAAGACATGGTTTGTTACACCTGAATATTTTGATATTTCCCTTGTTTCTCTCCGATGGCTTTTTCCTTCTGTGTAACTTCCCTTAACTGTGAAGATATACTGAAAAAGTCGAAGGTGCATTGTCTATAATTAGTCAATTATAATAGACCTGTCCTACCTGTCCGTCTTCCTTCCCACCTATCTGCTCCACCCTCCCCACCAACCTCTCACCATTACCCCCACCCTCCATCTACCTATCATACTCTCAGCCACCTTTCCCCCAGCCCCACCCCCCTCCCATTTATCACTCCCCTCCGAGGCTCCCAGCCTCATTCCTGATGAAGGGCTTTCGCCCGAAATGTAGATTTTCCTGCTCCTCGGATGCCTTCTGACCTGCTGTGCTTTCCAGCACCACACTCTAAACTATAATTAATCAAGAGTCTGTTGCACCTCACTAGGCTAGAGAATGAGTCCCACTATTCCAAGAATCAGAACCAAGTTTAAAGATCCGATAAAGTATGCAAAGTTCCCAATGTACCTGACATTCAAACCTATATTGTTAGAATACATGGACCAAATTTTTGTGCTGAACAAGAATCACTGTTTACTACAATTAGATTACAGGCAAACAGTTCTAAACCATCGGCATGGAATACTACTAATTGAAACTTTAATCCCCTTTGAAACGGCCCCTTACACACGCAGGCAGACAAACAGTCAAAGTAAAATAGATTATGGAACAGGGAAAAATAATTGGAAAAACAATCCATAGTCTTTTTTTCCAGGTACTGTTGTTGAGATTATCTTTATGACTCTTTAGCACTCAATGAATGATAAGACATGAGGAAACTCTGAGAAACAGTGGGATCTTAGGATGCTTGTCCACAGATCCCTGAAGGTGGCAGACAGTTAATAGGATCACAATTGAGATACTTGTCATTATCAGTCATGACAGTGTTTATCAGAGTGTGGATGTTATGTGAGACATGTACATAACTTTGGTTCAGGGTACAGCTGGAGCCCTATATGCCATTCTGCTCACCACACTCTAGGAAAGATGTGATTGTCCTGGAGGGTTGAAGATGGGATTCACCAGGATGTTGCCAGGATGTTGGAGCATTTTAGTTATGAAGAGAGGCCGCATTGGCTTGGATTGTTTTCATTAGAGCAGAGAAGGTTGGTGGAGGACCTGTTGGAGGTGTATAAGGTCATAAGGGACATGGACAAAGTGGTGAGAAGGTAGCTGTTCCCCTTAGTTGGATGGTCAATAGTGAGTGGTCAGGAGGTTGAGAGGAGATTTGAGGAAACATTTTTTCACCCAAAAAGTGATTGGAATCTAAAAGTCGATCTGGAATCTGAAAATGTGTTTGAGGCAGGAAGCCTCATAACCTTTAAAACGTATGTGGACGAGTACTTAAAATATCAGTGTTCAAGGCTATGTGTTCAAAGTTTGCAAGTGGATTTAATGTAGAAACATCGGTGCAGACTCAATGGCCAAAGGGCCTCTTCTGTGCTATATGCCTCGATAACCCTTCTGCTGTCCAGCATTTTGCTTCAGTCATCTTTCTCCATTTGCTTCCACCGTTTAGAGAGAAACACAAGGTGGCTCATTCTTTGTAAAATGTCTCTGATTTATTAGTTAAAAGTCATAGTTTTGTTCCTACAACAGTTGCCATAAGCTATGTTTCTCTGGTTTATGACTGAATTTTGACTGCAAAGAACAGACCACTTATGATCTGAGAAAGAAGTGAACAATTCTCGCTCTCTCTCTCTCTATCTCTATGTTCCCAACTTACCTGAGAAACCAATCACACATTTGCTGGCAGGCAAAAAAGGTCTCTGTCATAGATGACTGGTCACTAGTGTTAGACCAATCAACTTCTTATTGCCAGCAAAAGATACGTTTGAACACTCCTTCAGTTCCAGATTGTCTGCAACTCAAACTTCAGTTACTGTTTGTTCAAGCAATTGTTTATGATTCTTGCAATGGGTGTCATTGTTGTTGCTTCAAAACTGCAGCCATTCTTTCAAATGCTTTTTTAAATAAAATCTTTCTCATTTCAGTCCACAGTTGTTTAAAAAAAATTAAAAAGCACTGTTCTTACAAGTACTTGTAACAGGGCATTACAGTTGACATCTCTACTTCTTGTTGAGAAGCACTCTACTTAATATGTAAATAAAAGTTTAGAAAAATACATGCCAACTACACCAGTTTGAATGATATATAGGTTTGGAAGTACATTACAGCCTTTTGCCTTTATGGATTATGCTTCTTTGGATCCCCAATTACTTGAAACTGAAGTATTTGAATAGCTAGCATATTTATCTATTTGCACTTTGTGGATAACCGACATCATTATATGGTTTTTTGACTAAGCAGAGTTTGTTCTTTTTATATTCCAAAGAAGTACAAAAGATTTTTGTTATGGGAGCCTGGGTGGTAACAATGATTTTAAATGATATCCGTTCACTGTTGAAATGGTATTTCCATTGTATGTTCTCACAATTGGTAGAAGAAAAACCTTTTTCTCTGATTGTTTGTAAAGAGCTTCAATTAACTTTGTGTACACAATCTTAATATAGTTCCAATAGGTCTGATCTGTTGTATGAAAGATGCCTAGAAGTGTAATAATTTGTATTAGGTTGGCAATCTGACTTGAAACCGTGTATGATAGTTGTCTTTAAAATGGAGATAACACAGAATAAAATATGGCTAAAAGGTTTGCTGCAGAGAGCGATCTATTCCACCTTCTTACCACCATGTGGATGAACTGGCAGGAAGTAGAAATAGTAGATGGTGCCCATTTTACTGCACTGTCCTTGAAAATCAAATCATTCACTTAACCTAAAAGGGAACTTGAGCTTCTACTGCCGAACTGCCAAATTGCCCTGTTATCAGATATTTGTGCGATTTTGGGGTTTTAATTATAAATATTTTGAGCAAACTTCTATTTAAGCTAACACTATTGATCTGTTAATATTCTGACTTTTTACAGTTAATAATTTTTTAAACTTAATAAGAAAATTTTGACTTGGCTTTTGAAATCCATGGACATTAATATCCAATGATTCTTACAGATGGAGAAAAACAATTACTAACAATTACACACTTTAGCAGAGAGGACCAGCAATTGTATTGCCTAATTCGTCACATACTATGCATTTCAAGAATTAAATTGGACATGTACATACGCAAATGTTTAATGAGTTAATGATAAAATCATTTATTAAAATTAATGCAAATCTTAATGCAAAATAATTTCTTCATTGTTTGCAGAAATGAAAAGACAGAGGAAGTTTGCACTGAATTGAATAATTTAAAAGAAATGCAAGTATAAATTTCTGTACTTAACTGTTTAATCAGTTTGGTAGGGAAGCTGGTCGATTTTTCGGAAGGACACAGTCAGTTCCACTATAACATGCCTTTTGTTAATGTAAATCGTCTGTAACATCATTGGTGAACAGGAACGCTGTTTCTAAAATGTAAACTTATAAACTAAAATGTGTGTTGGCTATAACGTAATTAGGTTGCCAACACTTTGTGTCATTTGTATAATGCAATTTTTATGTAATGCAAGGTTGCACAGGAACACAACTATCATGTTATAGAAGAAATGACTGTACTTCAATTTATGAGCGTGGTGTTTGATAGGCAAGACAAGTCTTGATCAAAATGTCTCTTCACTGTTAATGATCCCTTGTTACCTTTTCGTAAGGTGACAATTTGAACAGGTTTAGTCTTTTTTTAGTTTTGCTTTATCTTGCAAGCTGCTCTTCATGATGTATCCTCATTCAGCTGATGCAGCAGATCATTTTGAGTGTAAGTTTATACATGTCTTCCTAAATCAAAATCCAACATGATTTGATTTGAAACATTGCTCAGACTTAAAAATAGTTGTGATCATGATTGGTTGATCAATTTTATGAAGAATAACAGTACAAAATAGAAACGTAATTGCCATTGCATTGTTTATACAACTGTATTCTAGTTATTTAAATATTTTATTACTTGGCGGCCAGTGGGAGTTAGGAATGTGTGGATTTTGCAATTTGGTGATAATTGCATATCTTTGCTCTTAACTACTGGAAAGGTAACAGATTAATAATAAATACTTCTCTATCTAATCTTTCTTTGACATTATTATTCTCATTGCGTTGCAGAGCTCATTAAAGTTGAAAATCAGTACTCATTTAACTTCTTTATTGCTCTTTTTGCAGTAAGCTTTTAGAACAATTCAACTGGCTAATCTGTCAACTACATAAAAGTAGTTTTCTTTTTTTGCCATGTTACCGAAGGTGTTTATGTTCAGGTCATTTATGTCATATATTGTCAAATTCTGCAAAAGCTATAAAGTAAAATTCTTTAACTCAAATCATTATAGAGTTATTTCCTTTGTGATGATTCCACTTCAATAATGATCACATTTCACAATTCCCAGCATTATGATGTCAGGAAGATTAATTTCATTATATACTGTGTGTGCATTTCTAAGCGGGTTTGCTTCATTACATAATGAAGTATTTCCCTATGACGAGAATATGATGAATATGTTTCAATATGAAATGTGAGTTTGATAACCTGCAAAATTAAATGTTTCAAATTCCACAGTTATATAATTGTTGCCCTGTTCCCTTTGTAACTAGTAGCTGTTAACACTGTTCCACTCCATTATTGTATGTGTATTTGATTTTAAACAAAAAATTAGTGGATACAATATGAGAATGAGTAGAGTTATCATAAAATAACTGTGCTTACTATTTTTTTAATGTCGTAGAGATATTTGTGCAGTCTCCCTAAATGAAAATAATTTATGGATATAAAATTTCTTATGAGCTACCAGAACCAAAAATTAAGATGACCAGATACACTTGTAGTATGTCCTGACTGTGAAAATTACCTTCTTGGCTTTTTGCACATTAAGAACACATGAGCAGTTAAAATAAATTGTTATTATACACTAAAGTGCTTTCCATGTGTAGAATTGTTATAATTAATATTTTTGAAGACCTTATGCTTGACATATGCCAAATGAGGAGCACAATTTTGGATTATATGTTACCACAGATGAAGAAGGCTGGTTCAGCATACCTCTCCTGCTGTAATCAGCTATCCTGCCTGGGTCAAGATATACTGGTAACATCATAACCATGTAGATGAAATGTAAACAGAGATCATACTTAACAGGATGGTTTCAGGGATGGGATGTGGACTCTAGCTACGAGTCTAGGTTGAAAGGCTGTGGGATATTCTTCATGTTGCAAAGGAGATCAAAGGTAAGTTTGATGGAAGCATATAACATTATGACAGGTTTAGATGAGGTAGCAAGGAAAAACTTCCTATTAGTCGATGGCAGAAGGATTAGTAAATAAAGATTTTGGGCAAGAAATGCAAGGGAGGATGTGAGGAGAAGAAATTTTAGACAGTGTGAGTGTTACTGATCTAGAACCTGCTGCCATAATGGTAGTGAAAGCAGAAGCAATATTTTCAAAAGTAAATCTGGTGGAGATGAAAAAAGTGAATTTGGATTACAGTGACCAAGCAAGGAAGTAGTACTGATTGGATTGCTCTGAGCAGATCAGAGTGGACTTGGTGAATTAATGGCCTCAACCTGTGCCACAAAAGACATGGGTGGAAATTTTCCAGCTCCCCCACCAGTCAGATGGGATATTGCCTGCAGCTTAACCGCTTGATTTACCTGTCACCTTTTTAAGAGGGGCAATACAGGTAATGGACAGCGTACCTGATTGAGTCTATTGCATCCCTTAATTGGCCACTTAATAGCCACTCAAATGTCTCATTCTGCCTGCCCAGTTTAAAACCACAATAGGGATATGCCCGGGCCAAATGTGTAGTGCATTTTACTGGGCAAGTTGATGTCATGCAAGAAGTGGTGAGGGACCTATTTTAAGTCAAAGTAATATTCCCTGTAACCTGGCCTCTTGAACCAGCACCCCACCCTATCTCCACCCCTTGTATGGGGAATATCCTGTGACTCTGACCTGCCTAAGAGATTGACTGCTCATTCCAAGCCTTGGCCTGATATTGGAGGCTACCTTAATTTGCTGTGCTGGACCCTTTAACCGAAGACTCTGTCCCTTGACTTGGCTGAGAATGGCTGGCAATTTTGGCAAGCTTCATGGCTTTGTGTTTGCACTAAACGGCATGGCATTACAACAGCACTGTGAGCCTAATAACCCTGTCAAATGGGACAAAGTGCAAAAAGGCAAGACAGGGATGCTGTGACCATTCCAGAGTGATTGAGCATTCTAATAGCGAGCAAAGAGCCTAGAAATCAGCCTGGTTCAGTCCATAGGCTGTGTGCCTGTCCCTGTTTGCATAGTATCTTTGCTGCACCATTATGATGATAGCTGCCAGTGCAGCTCAAGATGTAGCATAAAGTGCAGAAGGGTACGGTAAGTGGATCAGCGATGTGCCGTTTGGGTTCCTGGAGGCTGCCACATGTCAGATGCCAATATTCATAGATGTGGGCTGCATGTGACCAGTATCCATAGAGCATGCCTTGAGATGTTGGTGCCTACTGTCCAACATGGATGCTCTTTGGAGCAAGCTGAAGTTGCCAGGTTCCTGGTCTGACTTACATGTAAATAATTCTTGATGTCAAGCATACTTGACACATTTGATAAGGTAGAAAGCTGAATATTAATTAGGTAAGTTGTGCCATTAATAAGGTGCTCAATAACCTATAATACCCTTTAATTGGCAACTTGTTACTGCCCACTGAAGAAACTCTCCTCACCACTCAGCAGATACATAAAAGTTACAGTGAGTTAAAATTGTTTAGGCCTCTATAGGAATTTCTGTCTGTCTCTTTGTTTCTAAAAGTCTTTTGCTTCATCTCTCTGTCACTGTCTCCATCTCTCTATCTCTGTCTACCTGACTGTCCCTATCCCATTGACCAGCATATCAGAAGAAATATAGTATGCAGAATTCTTGTTGTTGAAAATCAGTCTTTTTCTTCTGTAAAATATACTGGCACTTTCCGAAGAAGTCTGGAGAACTTTCCTCAGAAAGTTTGAAGTTTAGAAGAGTGAAAGTCACTCCTATTGAAACATCAAATTCTTTAGGGACTTGACAGGGTAGATGTGGAGAGGTTGTTACCACATGTGGGATAGTCCAAGCTCAGAGTAAACTCAGAGTAAGGGGTTGTCCATTTAAGACATTCAGAAAATTACAAACTCAGAAATTATTTGATCCCAGGCAGTTTGGACAAGACAAATTTAGTATATTTTTATAATCCGAACAAAGAATCTGAAAAATTTGAAACACTTTCTTGGGAAAGCTGTGAGCTCCCACTGATGGCACTTTTGGTCTGCTACTCTAACTTGTTCAAGAGGAGAATCATTGAGAGAAGGCCACCTACTTTCAAGGCTTGGTTTCACTGGATGGATGAGGAGAGGAGAGGGGAGGAGCTTGTGTCATGATAAGCATGTCCATTCCTATAAATCACCACTGCTTTGAACGTCCTTGGATTAACCCATTCCAATCAAGCAGATTGGAACCAACAGATGGTCAGGATATCAATGCAGTAGAATGTAGAACAGTTGCTATATGTCCTTTCTACTAGGTCCAATACCTATATAATTCTTTCTTAGAGGCCAGCAAAGTCCAATCCAAAGTTGTTTGATTCTACTTGATTCTGCCCTTCAGGAAACCCGGCAGGTATGAAAAAAACCATAGAACTGTAGATGCTGGAAATCTGAAACTGAAACAGAAATTGCTGGAAAAGCTCAGCAGCACCTGATGAGAGAAATCAGAGTTAACATTTTGGGTTCAGTGACTGTTCCTCAGAACCAAACAGGCATATCTAGGTAAGGCTTGCTGGATCCACTTGTCTCTTATACTTGTGTCTTATGCCTAGCCTGAACAATTAGGCAGAGCTCCCCCGCCAACCTCCAACCATGCATCCCCAGCCCACAGCAACACTCCCCATATGACATTACAATCCCCACTAAAGGCTTCCACTCACACAGAGAAGAAATCTGCAGTCCATTTTCTCCTGACAAACACTATTTATTGATGCGAAGGTTGGCAGTTAATGAGTCTGACATGGTATCGAAGTAAGGTCTGTTGGGGTATCAACCTGTAAAAGTATATGAAGGGGTTTAGAGTTTTATATGTGCAAATAATTGTTGATATGATATTTGAAACTAGTATCATGGAATAAACTGCCAAGTAAGACACCTCCCTGCCCACCTTAACCAAGGTGCATTGTGTAGGGTTGGTAGGAAGACGGAAAATGTGTTGGTTCCCAAGAAGGGCAAGAAATGTACTTTATACAAATTGACTTGCTGTCTGCAGTTCTAAGGTCTTTGTCAGCTCATTTCAGATGACCTCAATGATTTCAGCATGCACATGTATTATTGTGTCTCTCACATTTAGATTGTCAGAGTCTCCAGCAAGGCTAAGAGATGTTTTTCACTAAGTTCTGTGTTCTTCTCCAGCTTGACATCATGCTGTCTTATCTAGCTGCTTGGTTTCGGTGCTCGTTCTGTATTATTTTTGAAACTTAGGATGAAAAGCTTGGAAAGTCATGTGAAGAAAAAAAATCATATAAATGTGCCAAACACTGTTTCTTCCTGCACTGAAGTGTGAGTTACCTATTTAAAGTTAGCATTCCAGTTTCCACACATTCCAGCTAATTACACCTGTTTTACATGGCATGTATGCCAATGAGTACTGCATTCAATTGGCAGACTTTCTAACCCAGGAAATTATTGGCATATAACCTCTCCAAGCACCAGCAGGCTCATTTTATTTTTCACTGGCATTATAGCATCACGATTCATCATGTGGAAATAGCAAATGTGATAATATGCACAAATAATGCTCAATACCTTTTCAGTTTGTTGCAGAAGAAGCAAGACCAAATTGATTTGCAACTCAAAGTAGCTGAACTGAACAAGAGCAATGAAATGCTGGAAGATCACATTACTTTCCTCAATGACAAGATGCATGAAAAAACTGAGGAGACCAAAAGGTAAATAGAGATGGATATTCGTATTGCATTGTCATGTTCTCGACCGTATTAGAGCTCATATTATTGTTGCATGCTAATTTTATTTCCTGTTTTGTTAATTTTTTAACTTTGATGTTTTCTGTTATATGGAAGAGGCAACTAAATAGCTTCTTCCATGCGAGAAACCAATTGGCTAGACTGAAAGAGTTTCTGATTTTCTGATAATAATTGGTTTATTTCATGAATAATTCAAAAGTAGATACATTTGCAAAGAATGGATTTGAAATTATACACATGATAATGTCTTCAGTGTTAATTATTATTCTCATGTTGATTTTTTGATCATATTATGATGAAAATAAAATAACAGTAATTATTAAAGATATGTCAGTAATTTGACATTTTGTTAAAGTACAAAACTCCGAGTGGAAAAAAAAAGTCATTAATACTTTTGATCCGACTAGCCATAATTTATTGCATGTCACTAAATTATCATAATTCTTTTGCACTATAATTTATTTAGTCAACATGTAAAACCTTGTTATTTATACCTCATCCTTTCAGATTAAAAATGTATTTCTGTTTTAATGTGTGCTTACATTTTAGCAAATGTTCCATTTATTTCTGAATGTCTTTTTTGTGTTCAGACATTTAAAAAATGTAGTCTCTAATTAATTGCCACATTAGAATACATAACCTAAGTGCTGGTAAGTGAGTGGGATATGCAAGCCAATTTGCAAGTTCATCCATCTTATTACAAATTACCACATGCATTTGAGTTGTACCTTTAATTCGGATAAAATTTCACTAATAAATAATACATTAACCATTTTAAATCAGTTATGCCATCAGTGAAATGGTAGATGAACACAGAACTGAGGGAAGGCAATTCTCTAACTCTTTGTATTTAAATTAATTTTGACATTAGCTGCAGAGTAAAATAGGTAGGAAACAGAGATGCGTGTAAAAAAGGCAGACATTACCAAAGAAGGGACGAGTAGCAATAAAAAAAAGAGAATGAGAGAAATGCAGTGGAAGAAAATTAAGAAGTTTAAAGAGTAAGACACTAAGTGGACTATTGAGGCATAGTTAGATGAACTGGAATTTGAAGTGTGTGATTTGGGTGTGCTCATGTTTTTCTGGGATGTGATTTTTGGAACATATGAAATAGTTGTATTTTGAGAATAATCTTGTTTGGAATATAAGCACTTTTATATAGTGAAAATAAATTCTTGAGAATACACACAAAATTCTAATGTATCCTGCACAGTAATTGTCTCTGAATGCTTAATTCCTAAGATTTTGGAAGATTAAAGAAGTAGGAATAAGGATAGGTTGTTTGTTTTTTCATGTGCCCTCTATCACTCAGTAAGATCGTGGCTAAAATCCGACCTCATTGTTATTTGTTAGGCTCCATCAGGACTATCAAGGTCTACAGGAGGAAATTGCAAAGCAAACCAGGTACTATGAAGGGACGATCACAGACTTGAGAGCAATGCTACAGACTATAAAGGCTCAAGTGGTTTCATTAAACCAGTATAAGAAGATCTATGAAGACCTTCAAGATGGTAAACTATGCATCCTAATCATCAACCCCACCCTGAAAATATTTTTTAACAAAGTGAAATTGTTAACTATTGTTTTACATTAGAAACATGAAGTTTGAGGCAATAAATAAAGCTTATGTAAAGTGTTTGGTGCAACAAGACCAAATATATGAGCAGGGAAGAGTATTGGATTACTTTTTGCTGGGTTGGCATTGCTGGCTTCCAGGTGTTCACCTTTTGATCTGGCTTCAGGCAAGAATTTCTGAAGAAGCTTTTGATGACTTTTCACATAATCTGTGGCAGATCTCATTGCATATACCCATTCAAAGAGTGCTTTATTGGTAAAGTGTAAATTAAATTTGTTTTCAGCTTTGCTAACTTTTACAACAGAAATAAAAATACAAATTGTTTATAGTCCTGCAATACACACAAAAACTGCACATTCAACATTGTTACCTATTAAGACTTTCATACAGTCGACACTTTTTAAAGTACTGTCCATTGTCATCAGTCCCTGAAGTCTTGTTCAGTGTAAAGATAATTTCACCTAATTAATTTTCAGTAATTTTCCAGACACTTAACTAAATATGATACTATTTTGTTCAGCAACTATTGTGACTTCACATTCCTCTCATTTAAAAATGAAAGAAATGCCTGTTTTCCTGTCATTAAATGAACTGATAAACTGCAGAAATTCACAGCTGTGAAATGAGTTGTGAGATATATCTTGTTCATAGCAAAATAGAGAAAACATTTCTGTAGTGATCCTTGAACATTTCCCAGACAGGTGAATGGAATAACTGTCAATGTTTGTTAATCTTGTGGTAGCATATGGATTCATTTATATTCCAATATTTACATCGAATAATTTGATGATGAAACCTTGCAAGTGTTGGCAAATGAAAGCTTTTTTCTGGTAGATGTGACAGCCCCTCAAAGTGTAAAGAAAATAATAAGTGGAGAAGTCCTTTTTTTCAGAATGGCATTAAAGTGGAAGACATAATGTTAGCTTGAAGGAAAGAAGTTGTTCCAGCATAGCTAATGATCTTTTAACAATTTATTAACTTTGCACTATTGTTCTGATATTTACAATTCATTGGAGAGAAATCAGTTCGGGGACATAAAAAGTCCTTTTCCTTCTCCCATTCTTTCTGCTATCCCATTTAATTGGGTGTATTAAACCAGTGAGTGGAAAATTATAGTTGAAACTTTATTGCTGGAACAGCACAGCAGGTCAGGCAGCATCCAGGGAACAGGAGATTCGACGTTTCGGGCACAGGCCCTTCTTCAGGAATTATAACATTGTGACTGTTGGCAAAGGTGTGTAGAGAAAATGCTGTGTTGACATAAAGTAAGCATTTAGCAGGGAAATAGACAGGATTATTGAGAAGCTATGATATATATTCAAAGTCAGAAGTCACACGTCACCTGATGAAGGAGTAGCTCTCCAAAAGCTTGTGATTTCAAATCAACCTGTTGTACTATAATCTGGTGTCGGGGGATTTCTGAGTTTGTTCACCCCAATCCAGCACCAGCACATCCACATCATGATATATGGTACAATGGGAAAGCAATACTGCAGAGAGGAATTTCCAAAAGTGTAGTCATTGTAATATTCTCATGTTTTAAGTACTCTTCTATTTAAAGCCAAAACAAACACATGAAAGGAGAATAGCTGGTAACTTTAAGCATTTCACTGCATGACCCTTTGTGAGTAAGAATTCTGAAAGCATTTCAGCTGTTAAAATTATAACGGTGTATACAAGTACTATCATTTTAATTATACAAAAGTAAAATCATACATGTGTTGGAAATGTCAAAGTAAACTGAAATTGTTGAAATACTAAACAGAGTAAGGCAACATCTGTGGAGATGGAAAAAGTTAGCATTTTATCCTGAGATACTGCCTAACCTGTTGAACATTGCCAGAAATTTCTGTTTTATCATTTTAATATTTTCCACATTTTGTAAGCTATTACATTTCAACCCATCTGTGCACAATAGTCAAATAAGTCGTTGTCTATGTTAATGTTCTCTTTAGGTACCTAGAAGAATAAAAGACATAAAAGTTGAAACTTTTTATTTAGATTCCCTACAGTGTGGAAACAGGCCGTCCAGCCCAAGCAGTCTACACTGACCCATTTCCCTCTGACTAATTTGCCATGACCAATTCACCTGACCTGCACATCTTTGGACTGTGGGAGGAAACCAGAACACCCAGAAGAAACCCATGCAGATACAGGGAGAATGTGCAAACTCCACAGAGACAGTCACCTGAGGCTGGAATCGAACCTGGGACCATGGTGCTGTGAGGCAGCAGGGCTAACCACTGAGCCACTGTGCCAGTCCCATCTGCCCTAAACTTTCACAAGGATATCTCAATTCTGTAGTAAATCAGAACCTCTTATTTTTGTTAATTTATTCTCAGCAAATGAGGCGCTGGTAAGGGGAAGCGATGTCCTAGTGATATTATCACTAGTTTATTAATCCAGAGACCTAGGTAATGTCTGAGAGACCCAGATTCAAATCACATCATGGCAAATAGTGGAATTTGAATTTAAAAAAATCTGGGATTAAGAGTCTAATGATTGTGAAACTGTTGCTGACTGTCGGAAAAACCCATCTGGTTCATTAATATTCTTTAGAGAAGGAAATCTGCTATGCTACCTGGTCTGGCCTACATGCAACTCTAGACTCACAGCGATGTGGTTGATTTCAACTAGGCAGTTAGAGATAGTAATGAATACAGGCCTCACCAGTGATGACCATGTCCCATGAATGAAAAAAAAGCCAAGCATTTATTATCTATCCCTAGTTGCCTTGTGAAATACAATAATTTCACCTTTTGTAAATTCCTCCCCACACCATTTTCTCTGCAAACTAGCATCTTATTGAAACACTGGGAACGGTTCTATACAATTGCATGGCTAACCTTTTGTAGCCTAAATATAAATGGTTTACTCTGTTGTGCCCACTGCCTATGTAATGCCACTTGAATAGTATGAAATCTGTCCTTTTGTTGAACTTAGTAACACCAGGTCCGACAAGGAATAAAATACTAATAACCTAGCAGCAGGAAGAATGCCTTCTTTTTCCTTTTACCTGCCAATTCATAACTGTTTTTGGAGAGGTACAATTCACCTCAAATTCAGAGTTTAACAAAATGAATTACTGTCTCTTTATTTCATATCATTTTCACTCACATTCACGCTAAAATGAGCAAATGTCATATATTGATGTTTTAAGGAAATAGAGGACAATGGACTTTATTGACACAGTAATAATGTTGCAGCAAATGATATTAACATCAAAATTATTCAATATAATTAAAACTGCTTTACAGTACTGTAAGCATCAACAGGTACAGTGTTTGTACAATGCAAAACTGAAATCTGAAATCATGTCATTGGTTGTATCTGTTAAGATTTTAATTATAAAGTAGTATTTTCAGAATACTTGTGCTTAAATTCGTGAAATGTGCTTTGTACTTCTTAATTATTTTGGGATGTATCATCAGTATTCAAATATTTTATGACCGAATGTACTTCTATGGACTGTAACATTATAACATCAACAGTTTTGCTATGTTTCAGAAATAACTAATTTTTCATAATAATAATTTAAACTCATAAGTTTCAGTGATATTATCTAAATTTGTTATAATGGTAGAATGATGCATGAGTATTTTGTAAATTGCATTCAAAATTGCCTGAATTTTCCTAGCTCCTGAATGATAAGAGCAAGAGTGAGAAAGACAGAAAAATTTGGCAGAAAATGAAATTTTCAACTTTCAGAGAAAAATGTCTGATTTTCATCTCAAAGTTTGAATGGTGAGACAAGAATCTCTTTAGTGAGCAGCGTAAGGCCGATTTGCATGTATTAATATCTCATTAGTACTTAATCTCATCTCGTTTATATGCAATTTGCTACTTTCCCACATAGTGGAGAGAAAAGAGATCGCAATAGTTCTTGACATGAAAGTCATGGATCTGACAACTCCAGCTTGCTTGCTCTTTAGGTCTCCAGCTGAGCTAGCAGTCCTCCACTCTCTGGACATATGCCATTGGCAGCAACTGCATGCATGCTCCACAGAGATTGACAGCAGTTCACCAAGTTATCATAAGATATTTCTGACATGCTTAAAATACAGTTCTCCTGTCAAGGAAAGTGTGTTGTCAGTGTTTCTCACTTCTCACAGCATCTTTCTATTTGTGTCAAAACTTACAGGCTCACAGTGTTTCTGTCTTGCCTTCTATTGCAGTGTAGTTACAAAATCAAGCAACCTGTCTTATTTGCTGGAAGTAATCAGTCAACAGGGCAGATTTGTGGCTGTGTAGTACAAAGCTAAGCCATGACAGTGGCAATATGTACCAGCAATTTATGCACCAAACACACTGTCATATGTGACAGCTGAATGGCCATGTCTCAAACTCTAAGTAAGGTTAAGTCCTGAGGACTGTTGTCAGTCCGGGATCATGAGCAAATTAAGTCAAAAGCATTGTCCAATATCAGTCTACTGGCTTGATTATAATCAGATTCATGGGTCTTTATCACTACAGTCTGGGTGGTCTTGAGGGTCTAGTATAACACTCTGGGATTGACGGTGAGTCAGTTGGGAGCTGCATACAAATTAGTCAGGTTCTGGTCGATCATCAGCCAGGACTGACTTTCCAAAGCAGTCAGGGTGCTGGGCTTAGTCTGTCCAAGGGATCTGTTCACTGAAAGTCAGAGAAGATTATTTGGGTCAGTCAATTGTAGGGATTGGTTTGCAGATAGGAAAATAATTATGAATGGGAGCAATTCAGCATATAATGGTGGGGTATGATAGTGGGTACTTAGGAAGCAGGGGAGGTGTCGTCATTAACAGTCACCACGAGACAGGCTTTGATGCAGGGATCATATATAAAGACATTTGATATAACTGGGGGTCATGGGGAAAAAGTGGAAAGGTGAGTAGCTAATTAAACAGGTTGGGTAGGAACATGGGAAAGATTAATGAAATAGAATTGTAGGACAGAGCAGAAAGAAACACGAAGGTTTTGTAGATCATTGCTAATTGTGCCTATGACTCAGTTTGTGGAGCGCTACCCATGTTCTCTTTCATCCTCATCCAAATCGGAAGTGTACAATCAACATGGAAAATGACTGTGACTGTATCCAGAATGGGCAGAGTAAGTGTTTTCTATTTACTCTGTAAGATCAGACATTTGTGTGATGTGAAGCCTTTCAAAGGGAGATAATGCAATAATGTTAAGCAGACGATCACAACAAAATTTAAAGATTAGATTAGATTACTTACAGTGTGGAAACAGGCCCTTTGGCCCAACAAGTCCACACCGACCCGCCGAAGCGTAACCCACCCATACCCCTACATTTACCCCTTTTACCTAACACTACGGGCAATTTAGCATGGCCAATTCACCTGACTTGCACATCTTTGTGACTGTGGGAGGAAACCGGAGCCCCCGGAGGAAACCCACCCAGACACGGGGAGAACGTGCAAACTCCACACAGTCAGTCGCCTGAGTCGGGAATTGAACCCGGGTCTCTGGCGCTGCGAGGCAGCAGTGCTAACCACTGTGCCACCGTGCTGCCCAAGATATTTATTATCACACAATTTTGAATGTGGATCTCATTCATTGACCGATTATGTCTTGGCCACAGGAACCTTAACCATATCAAACAACATTACAAGTTTTGTCAGGTTAGCTGTAACGATTCACCCAAATTGCAGAAGTCACAATCACCTTCCAATGTCTCATAGCTTGCACAAGGTACAAGAGGTGCTCACTGCCTTGGACTGTAAGATCATAGAATCATAGAATTTTACAGCACAGAAGGAGGCCGTTTGATCCATCGTGTCTGTACATGGCTTCCAGCTGGTCCTATTCTCCAGCCCTATCTCCATAGTTCTCTATACTAATTACTGTCAAGTATATATCCAGCTCTCTTTGAAATCTTGTATGGAATCCACCTCCACCACTCACCGAGGCCACACGTTCTAAATCCTAACAACTCTGGAGTTAAGAAGTTTCTCCTTATGTTACTCCTAACTCATTTGCTGACAATTTTGAAATTGTGACCCACTAGTTACAGATGTAGGTAAATGGAAAAAAAATTCTTCTTTACCCAGTCAAAATTGTTCATAATTTTAAACACTGCAATAAGATCATCTCTTAATCTTCTCTGCTCCAAGGAAAATCAGCCCATTTCTCTTATCATCCCTTGTATCTAAAATCCCTCATCCCTGATATCATTATAGGAAATCTCTTATGAACTCTGTACAGGGCTGTAATATCCTTCTTTAAATAAGGTGCCTAGAACTGAACACAAGACAAAATGTCCACGTCATTATCCAAGAAAGGCAGCACTGGATACATGATAATATGGTTTTTTTCCAGGGGGGGTGGGAGGGGGAGTGGGGAGAAGTTCTCATTCTTACTATTACCACATGTACAATCTCCAACTGTAAAGTATGCCAAAGAGCTTCAGCAGCTACATCTGACTCTGGTCAACTGAGCAAAGTCTATGTAGAAGCATAAAAATTGCCCTCATTGAAGGGCCTCATCTTCCAAGGAATACCATGCAGATCAGAAAGGAGCAATGGCACTACACTTTGTTTGCAGATGGCAGTCAGACTGCCATTCCATGATGTCCAACAAGTCTGATATAGAACACCTTCTTCCAGGAAAGCCATAAGATGTCTCCCCCACATCACTTTTCCATGCAGGGCATATCTGAGAGTCTGTTGCAGTGCTGCGCAGTTGGAGGATGCTGCTTAACCTTTAGATTCTTGGTTTCAGACAGATGTAAGATTTACCATGGCTATATAATAATGAAGATCCTTGATAGGTGCAGCATTGTGTGGAGTAAGAATATGAGGATTTCTTCAGAAATGGCAGCACCTTCAGCATCAGCATGCAGGCAAGGCGTCTTTGTGAACCTCTCTCATTAGAGTGCCTGCATTCCCTGTATAATCCCAATTCAAGTGCAGTTTAATAGTTTGATCTTTTAATGCTTTCCTGTTGTCTAATAAAAATTTAAGGTCGTGAATTGGTGAGAGCCTTTACAACATCTGATGCTCCTTCATTCAATCATGACAAAGTTTCATACTAGTGTGAAATCATCCTCTGAAGATTTCTGTCAATCCTCATTTCATGCGTTCCCCTCTTTGATGCCTTAGTAGTAAAGGACACAGCATGCTGCAGTGAGCAGGCATACATATTGTGTGGCTATATTGTATGGCCCTGCCAGAGAGCTACGAGCATTGAACCTCATCTTTGGGAGGTTTGTGTCTGTTTCACTGGTGGAATTAAAGACAACATTTTATTTTCAGTCTGTATCAGTCTAAGGGTTTTCTAAAGGTGTCATCAGCATGCATGGAGGGTAGCCCTTGTCTGCCAGCAGGCATTCCTGTATAGTGCCAGGACCTAGGAAGGATGCAGAAACGTGTGAGCTCTCCAGTATATACACAGCAGGTCACCAATGTATTTTAAAACTAGAAGCCTTTTCTGTTGACAAACTTGCTGTCATGGATCTGCGATTTCAAAGCAAAGTGTGTGCAATCTATAGCACCCTACATGTGAGGGAAGCCAGGGATGGTGGAGAAAACCACAATGAGGTTGCTTGACTTCCTCATCACTGAAAAATGATATAAGTAGGTGTAATCTGGAAAAGTTGACATCAGTGTCACCTCAGATGCATTTGCTGATGGCAGCTTTAGAAAACCCTTAGACTGATACAGACTGAAAATAAAATGTCCATAATTCCACCAGTGAAACAGACATAAACTTCCCAAAGATGAGATTTTGATGCTTGTACTCTGGCAGGGCCATGCAATATAGCTACAATATGTGGTCAAGAATTAGGAGATGCATACCTGAAAATGAGCCACTGGCAGAAAACTCAAGGGAACTGTAATCTTGATAGCAACTGGGATGAAATGGCCATCCAGTTCTCATGAGTTGAAGTCCTGCTCCAGCAGATGATTATGTCCCAAGTTTACACCCTGAACCCAGGGATTTGCAAATTACCATGCCCTTGTTTGCCATACATGCTCCTAATGTGTTTGGCAGAGTGATTGGAACTTCTGAAAATCCCTCCTCCTCCAGGAGCACCCTGTCCCTTCCTTTGCTTAATGGGTTCCTGTCCTTCTGTCTTGATGTCTCCCTTTTCATTAAAATCATTCCCTCAGGAACCTAGTCAAGTGCATTCTCAGACTTGAACCTCCCAGGGCTTCATGAGCCACCCACATGATAAGTTCTCTGACCATTATTGCTCAAACCCCAAGGACTGACCTGAGCCCAATGCCCCAAAACTTGACAGAACATTCCTCAGTGAGCCGGACACTGCCCCCAAACTCATGTCTCCACACCAAATTGACTGGCCCATAATCCCGGGACTAACTGCAATTAACCTCCAGGACTATCTGTTGCCAAATCTCTGGGCTGCAAGGACACCGATCTCCAGACTTGAGTAGGATGAAGCACCTGACTGACCGTGATCAAACTCCTTTTCCAGCATGAAGTTGGTTGAGCTCCTTAACTGACTGTAGATCCCTTTTCCCTGAGTAAGGACTGGTCCCTTGACTTT
Source organism: Chiloscyllium plagiosum (assembly GCF_004010195.1). Taxonomy (NCBI): domain Eukaryota; kingdom Metazoa; phylum Chordata; class Chondrichthyes; order Orectolobiformes; family Hemiscylliidae; genus Chiloscyllium; species Chiloscyllium plagiosum. The sequence goes on from NC_057731.1 coordinate 40,239,104, forward strand.
CAGACAAGCCCATTTGGTTGAAGCACATACACTGTGTTTGCCATGTAAGCTACTGGAACATGTGTAGGTGTGACATTGATGTAGCCTTGTGTTGTACAGCAACATGTCCACCCACATTACTGCTCACTGTTCTGAACCGTAACTTGTTGCCAGCCTCTCCTACGCTAATAGGTAAAGCAAGTCATGGTGGCTTACACTTATAACTTAACGTTGAAGAGGCTATACACTTAAAAGCAATGCAATCCCAGAGAGTCTGACAGCTCTAACTTCATGCTGAAAATCCTAGGCCCTAAAAAAATGTAACAAAGAGATGGGCTGCTTCCAAATAAGTGTAAAGTGAATGAGCACCAACAAAATAAACTAAGAGACATGCTTAGATGTTAGATTAATGATATGCACATGTGTCCCTGTACAAAGCAATCTGGCAAAAATATACAATTCATAGATGTTCCTGAGCTCCCAAGTGAAAATCTGAAGTAGTGTGAGAGTTGGTCCAAATGTGAGCATGATGACATGATGAGGCTTGTGGTTTGCTGATGTTGACTTGTGTGAATGAACAGTGGAAGGGGCTGATGTCCATAGAGGATGCAGGGAGGTTGCGATGAAGGCACAAAGAAGCAAGCAGCAAGGTGCTGCCTGACTTTCATGTTAGGAATTGGCACTATCTTGGGAAAGAAGATGAGATTTAGTAGCTGCATGGAAAAGTGACGAGTTGGGCCAAAACTGAGATACTGTTTGGAAAAAAGATAACCGCCACTCATTCGCGAGGTTCTGAACTTGCTGTTTAAATCTTAAGGGGAAAATTGGAAATGTTTTCTTATTGCCAAGATTATTTTATTGTTGATATATTTTCTTACATTTCCTGCCTTTACTCTTCTGCTCAGGGAGCAGAAGAGTACATTTCAATTTTTAACCACCATTCTACCAGATAAAGTATTTGAAATGATACTTACTATTTCATAAAAAGTTTTCCTTCCTTTTCCATCTTGTTGGTTATCTTCTATCTGTGCCCCCAGTTACTGACCCCTTTCAGTTGTTTTCCATTTAATTACTCCGTGTAAGCTTTTCATGATTTCAAACATCTCTATCAGATCAACTCTTAATATAGAGATAGCTAAGAGGAATAAACTATGTTTCTTTAGTTTATTCATGTAACTATTTCCCTCATCCATGGAACTACCTAAGTGCGTATGCACTGTATTTTCTCGAAATCCTTGACATTTCTTCCTAAAGAATGCTGCCTGAAATTGATCAGAGTTTTCCAGTTAGGACCAAACTAACATTTTGCAAAATATTAGTGTAACTTTTTTGGCATTTGTACACACTGAAAATTATACTTATTTATATTGAAATGTATTATACTATATCACACTTATGTTTTCAGAATATAGAAAAGCAGCTCAGTGAATTGGCAATCTATGACTATTCACAGCAAAGCTACTTAGGTTAGTTCTCTGCCTCACAATCAGTGTGAAGTTATGGCATAAAAAATAAACTTAATTCTTCACATAGTAGCATGAAGCACATTAGAAAGGACGTTACCACCCTAAGGAAAATGTGCACCATCATTCAGAGTGATGTGAAATAATACTTATTAGTTTGGGAGGTGCTCAGTTTCAGCATCTGATAATTGATAAATGCTTGAAACAGAGTCAAATACATAGGTGCTTTTAGCTGAGTGCACAATCTTGTCTGCCACTTTCACTACTCCATCTGGTTTTCAAGTTTGGAAACTGACTTCCAGTGCAGAATTGCTTCCTCATGTCCACTGGAGTCTTTCAAACTGATTTATAGACCTGCATTTTCCTTGTTCTCTTGCTGCAGTCAGTAGTGTGCAGGTCATGCTGTTTTATAATTTTGTGTTGAACCTAATGCTTGCAGTAAGCTACAATATCCATTTCATGCAATGGTTACTGCTGAATGCCAACCTGTGGTACAACCTTGTTCTTTTAAATTCACCAGAGGAAGATTATATAGTATATTTGAGCTTTTCACCTCATTTTATGTCACATTCTGTAGTGTAAAGGTCTAGAATGGGTACATCCATTCCAAGAGAGCTCATTTGTGAGTTATAGGAAGGTGCACTCGGACATTTACAAAGGAAGAGATGCTGCAAATAAATTGGAAGGGGTTGACATGAACACCAACTTGAGGTTTCCCATAACAGGCTAAGCACTATACTGCACAAGTGAATGTTCTGCTGCATATTTGCTTCAGATAGGAAACAAGCAGCACTTCAGAAGGACTGAAAGTCTTAGTTAAAAATCACACAACATCAGGTTATAGTCGAACAGGTTTAATTGGAAGCACACTAGCTTTCGGAGCACCGCTCTTCATCAGGTGATTGTGGAGGATGCAATTGTAAGACACAGAATTTATAGCAAAAGTTTACAGTGTGATGTAACTGAAATTATACATTGAAAAATATCTTGATTGTTGAGTCTTTCATCTGTTAGAATAACATGATACTTTCACTTCTTCCATATGTAAATCACAAAACGTTTTTTTAATAGTTACATTGTCAGGTTAACTGTAACAATTGGTGTCAGCCAGATAATATGTTGAAGGTGTTAGCCACCTGTGTTCCCTGTCTGTGCCATAATGTTTAGACTGATTCTAATCTAAAAAGTGAGTTAACAGAGTCTTACATGGATTCATGCAGTTTTTGAGCAAAGTAAAATCTAACTCTGCAAGTACAAATTCACCCCACAAACGTATATGTATATGTGTGCATGTGGGTTTTTTTTTGTGTGTGTGTGTGTGTGTCTGGGGTAGGGGGGTTATGAGAGTCTGTGAGAGAGAGTGTATATGTGTGTGTGTGAGTGTAAAGTGGTGTAAGTCTGTGAGAGGATGCATGTGTGAGTGTAGGAATGTGTGTGCCTGTGTGCGTGTCTGTGTGTATAGGAGTGCCTGTGTGTCTGTCTGTGTGTGTGTATAGTGCAATGGTGGTCATCTGTAGTGTGACATGAACCCAAGGTCCCGGTTGAGGCCCTGCCTATGGGTTTGGAACTTAGCTATCAGCCTCTGCATGGCCACTTTTCGCTGCTGAAAATGTGTTGCTGGAAAAGCGCAGCAGGTCAGGCAGCATCCAGGGAACAGGAGAATCGAAGTTTCGGGCATAAGCCCTTCTTCAGGCATAAGCCTTATGCCCGAAACGTCGATTCTCCTGTTCCCTGGATGCTGCCTGACCTGCTGCGCTTTTCCAGCAACACATTTTCAGCTCTGATCTCCAGCATCTGCAGACCTCACTTTCTCCACATTTCGCTGCTGCCCGTCCCGAAGTCCACCTCAGAGGATGGTCACACGAAGGTCCGAGGTCGAATGTCCTGAAGGGTTCCCCAACTGGGAGGGAACACTCCTGCCTGTTGATTGTTGTGCGGTGCCCATACATCCATTGCTATAACCTGGTGTTGTGTGATTTTTAACTTTGTACACCCTAGTCCAACACCAGCATCTTGAAAGTCTTAGAGTATTTAATTCTGGCATAGTCAGTGTGTGACTCAGTAATTTTCTGGTAACCTCTATTTTCTTAGGGATTCCAGCCCTTCTGGTTGTTGACATTAATGTCAGCTCATTCAGAGATTTCACTTCTGCCTACAGGGTTGGTGCAGGCTTGATGAGCTGAAACAGACTGTATCTCCGCTGTAAGGATTCCATTTTATACACTTTCCACCTTCTGCCTGAGAATTGCACTATGAAGCACAGAAGGACGAGATGACCATTTGCTCTGTAACCTAACTTCCTTTTCTTCCTTCCAATTGTATTACCAGTTACTCACTGTAATAGTGCTTTTCTCTTGGCTTTAGTCATGATTGTGCAATTACTGTACTATATAATTTATCATTTTTAAAATTTATTTGTAAGATGTGGGTGTCGGAGTGGCCAGCATTTATTGCCCACCACTAGTTGCCCTTGAGAAGATACAGGTGACTTGCCTTCTTGAACCCTTGCAGTCCACAAGCTATAGGTTGACCAATGTTTTGACCCAGCACCAGTAAAAGATTGGTGATATATTTCCAAGTCAGATTGGTGAGTGGCATGAAGGAGAACTTGCAGATGATAGTGTTTCCATCTATTGTCCTTGTTTTTCTGGATGGAAGTGGTTTAGAAGATGCTGCCTCAGGATCTTTGGTGAATTTCTGCAGCATACCTTGCAGATAGTACACACTTGGATGCTTATGGATGTGATGCTAAACAAGTGGGCTCTTTGTCCTGGATGATGTCGAGTTCTTATAAGTTATTGAGCTGTACCCATCGAGGAAAGTGGGATATATCGATCACACTCCTGACTTACGCCTTATATATGATGAATAGGCTTTGGGTAGTAGGAGGTAAGTTACTTGCCACAGTATTCCTAGCCTCTGGCCAGTTCTTGTTGTAGCCACCATGTTTATGCGGTGAGTCCAGTTGAGTTTCTGGTCAATAGCAACCGTTGTGATGTTGATAGTGGGGTATCCAGTGATGATAACATCATTGAATGTCAAGGGCTGGTGGGCAGATTGTTTCTTATTGGAGATGGTCGTTGCCTGGTACTTGAGTGAGTAAAATCATAGAATCATTTCGGTGTGTAAGGCATGAATGTTACTTGCCATTTGTCAGCCCAAGCCTCGGTCCTGTTGGATTAAACATAGAACACTACAGTGCAGTACAGGCCCTTTGGCCCTCGATGTTGCATAGACCTGTGGAACCAATCTGAAGCCACCTAACTTACACTATTCAATTTTCATCCATATGTTTATCCAATGACCATTTAAATGCCCGCAAAGTTGGTGAGTCTACTACTGTTGCAGGCAATGCATTCCACGCCTCTACTATTCTCTGAGTAAAGAAACGACATCTGACATCTGTCCTATACCTATCACCCCTCAATTTAAAGCTATGGTCCCTCATGCTAGCCATCACCATCCAAGGAAAAAGGCTCTCACTGTCCACCCTATCTAATCCTCTTATTATATATATCTCAATTAAGTCACCTCTCAACATTCTTCTCTCAAATGAAAACAGCCTCAAGTCTCTCAGCCTTTCCTCATAAGACCTTCCCTCCATACCAGACAATATCCTAGTAATCTCCTCTAAATCTTTTACAAAGCTTCCACATCCTTTCTATAATGTGGTGACCAGAACTGTATGCAATATTCCAAGTGCGGCTGCACCAGAGTTTTGTACAGCTGCAACATGACCTCGTGACTCCAAAACTCAATCTCTCTAGCAATAAAAGTTAGCACACCATGTGCCTTCTTAACAACCCTATCAAGGTGGGTGGCAATTTTCAGGAATCTATGTACATGGACTCCGAGATCTCTCTGCTTTTCTACACTACCAAGATCTTACCATTAACCCAGTACTTTTTATTCCTGTTACTCCTTCCAATGTGAATCACCTCACACTTTTCCCCATTAAGCTCCATTTGCCACGTCTCAGCCCAGCTCTGCAGCTTATCTATGTCCTTCTGTAACTTGCAACACCCTTCAGCATCATCCACAACTCCACCGACCTTAGTGTGATCTGAAAATTTATTAAGCCATCTTTCTATGCCTCATCTAGGTCATCTATAAAAATGACAAACAGCAGTGGCCTCAAAACAGATCCTTGTGGTACACCACTAGTAATGGAACTCCAAGATGGACATTTCCCATCAACCTCCATGCCCTGTCTTCTATCAGCTAGCTAATTTCTGATCCAAACCACTAAATCACCCTCAATCCCATGCCTCCGTATTTTGTGCAACAGCCTACTGTGGGGAACCTTATCAACTGCCTTACTGAAATCCATATACACCACATTTACCCCCATTCACCTGTTTGGTCACCATCTCAAAGAACTCATAAAGTTTGTGAGGCACGACCTACCCTTCACAAAACCATATTGATTATCCCTAATCAACTTATTCCTCTCTAGATGATTATAAATCCTATCTCCTAAAAGCTTTTCCAACACTATACCCACAACCAAAGTAAGGCTCACTGGTCTATAATTACCAGGGTTGTCAGTACTCCCTTTCTTGAACAAGAGAGCAACATTTGCTATCTTCCAGTCTTCTGGCACTATTCCTGTAGACAATGACAACATAAAGATCAAAGCCAAACTCTGCAATCTCCTCCCTGGCTTGCCGGAGAGTCGCAGGATAAATCCCATCTGGCCCAGGGGTCTTATCTATTTTCACATTCTTCAGAATTGCTAATATCTCCTCCTTGTGAACCTCAATTCTATTCATTCTTCTATTCCTGATATACCTATAGAAAGCCTTAGGGTTTTCCTTGATCCTATCTGCCAGCAATTTTTCATGTACCCTCCCGGCTCTTCTTAGCTCTCTCTTTTGGTCTTTCCCAGCTAACTTGTTAGTCTCAAACGCTGTAACTCTCATCCTAACATAAGCCTTCTTCTTCTTCTTGACAATACATTCAACTTATTTTGTAAACCACGGGTCCCTCGCTCAATGGCTCCCTCGTTCAACTATTCCCTCCCTGCCTGACAGGTGCATATTTATCAAAGACACTCAGTAGCTGTACCTTGAATAAGCTCCACATTTCAATTGTGCCCATCCCCTGCAGTTTCCTTCCCCATCCTACGCATCCTAAATCTTGCCTTTTCGTATCATAATTACCTTTCCCCTAGCAATAACTTGCCCTGCGATATATACCTATCCCATTCCATCGCTAAAGTAAATATAACCGAATTGTGAGAACAATCACCAAAGTGTTCACCTACCTCTAAATCTACCACCTGGCCTGGATCATCATCCAGTACCAAGTCCAATGTGGCCTCGCCCCTAGTTGGCTTGTCTGCATATTGTGTCAAGAAACCATTCTGCATACATTGGACAAAAACTGCCCCATCTAAAGTACTAGAACTATAGCATTTCCAGTCAATATTTGGAAAGTTAAAGTCCCCCATAACAACTAAACTGTTACTCTTGCTCTTATCCAGAATCATCTTTGCTATCCTTCCCTCAAGTTCTCTGGAAGCATTCAGAGGCCTATAGAAAACTGCCATCCAGGTGATCTTTCCTGTTTCTAATCTCAGCCCATATTACTTCAGTAGACAAGTCTTCAAACATCTTTTCTGCTACTGTAATACTGTCCTTGACTAACAATGCCACGCCTCCCCCCTTACCATTTTCTCTTTCTTACAGAGATCTAAATCCCAGAACCTGCAACAACCATTCCTGTCCCTGCTTTATCCATGTCTCCGAAATGGCCACAATATTGAAGTCCCAGGTACCAATCCAATGCTGCAAGTTCACCCACCTTATTCCGGATGCTCCTGGCAAACATAGATTGTTTCAGTATATGAGTCATTGTGAAAGGTGTTGAACATGGTGCAATCATTGGTGAACATCCCCATATTTGACCTTAAAATCAAGGGAAAGTCATTGATGGAGCAGCTGAAGATGGTAGGGCCTAGAACATTACACTGAGGAGCTCCTGCACTGATGTACTTGATCTATAACAACCTCAAACAATCACAACCATCTTCCTATAAAAAGCAGCCTCAGTGAGAGTGAGTTCACAGCAAAGGGGGAGCACTAAGGGAAAGGTTATTCTTAGAGGAGAAAGTGAGGTCTGCAGATGCTAGAGATCAGAGCTGGAAATGTGTTGCTGGAAAAGCGCAGCAAATCAGGCAGCATCCAGGGAACAGGAGAATCGACGTTTCGGGCATAAGCCCTTCTTCAGGAATGAGGCTTTTTTAAAGTTTGTCCAGCAGGCTAAGATAAAAGGTAGGGAGGAGGACTTGGGGGAGGGGTGTTGGAAATGCGATAGATGGAAGGAGGTTGAGGTGAGGGTGGTAGGCTGGAGTGGGGGGGGGGGC
>NC_057731.1:40247185-40280559 GCF_004010195.1 Chiloscyllium plagiosum
TGTGGACCTGACGAGGGAGTCATGGAGGGAGTGGTCTTTTCGGAACGCTGATAGGTGAGGGGAGGGAAATATATCCCTGGTGGTGGGGTCTGTTTGGAGGTGGTGGAAATGACGGCGGATGATACGCTGTATGTGGAGATTGGTGGGGTGGTAGGTGAGGACCAGTGGGGTTCTGTCCTGGTGGCGGTTGGAGGGGCGGGGTTCAAGGGCGGAGGAGCGGGAAGTGGAAGAGATGCGGTTGGAGGGGCGGGGTTCAAGGGCGGAGGAGCGGGAAGTGGAAGAGATGCGGTTATTCTTAAGCAGTTAACCACCATTTTGAGGAAAGCGTCCAGGCAATCTGCAATTGCTCTAACTAGAGAAAGAGTGAGAATTGAGAAATCTGTTTGTTTCACTCTGTCTCTTCCAAAGCCTGTTCTTCCTACTGTGTACCTAATATAGATAATCTGCAACAACTCAAGTACAGAATCTCTTGTAGTCATTGAATTATGAGTTCATGTTTTCAGCTCCTTCACATTGATAGGAAAATCTTCAAGCAATTGGCCTGCAACGATAACAAGACTGATGTTACTTTCATCCTTATGCATATCATTTATACATTGTTACTTTTAATCTTTAAATACGTATTTTAACAAATAAATATCACTTCTTTTCGTCACTTCCAGCAACATTTATCTATTAAACTAATCTTTATCTTTTTTTAAGACTAAAGCTTTGCTGCTGCTTATTTTAAATTGGAACACATGAGAAAACATCTAAAAGTAGTTTAAGCAGACTGTACAAGTTTGCAGACCTCTCTGCAAACAGACTTGGTGTGGTCATGACAATTTTTTACACTCCATAATGTGTAAAATTGTAGAATATGAGGCTATGATTACCACTCACTTGGATTTTAATAGGAACTGAGTGATGTTAATCAATGTTTGTCCTCATCATTGATGCTACCCTTCCATTGGATGGTCTAGTACATGAATGGTGTATTGCAGTTCATCTAAGATGTCAATAATTAAGTTTAATACCAAATAGCCACTTTTGTTTTATAAATATACTCTTCATTCGCCTTTACTTTTTAATATTAATTATGTAAGGATTGTAAAAATAACAGTGGTCTGTTCTCATCCCTTTGTAATTCACCTCCTGCTTGTTCAAACAACACTAGGTTATTGTCCAACAGGTTTATTTGGAAGCACTAGCTTTCGGAAAGCCACTTGATGAAGGAGCAATGCTCTGAAAGCTAGTGCTTGCAAATAAACCTGTTGGACTATAACCTGGTGTTGTGTGATTTTTAACTTTGTACACCCCAGTCCAACATCAGCACCTCCCAGTCATTCTCATCCCAATTTACATGCTGCTTGTGATTCTGATGACACATTTTTGGAAAACGATTTGTTTTACAGCACTAGAAAAAACAGTTCCGATTGCTCCATAAAGTCACTGTCATTGTGATGTCACTCCTTTTGAAGGGTGCATAGAAACTGTTACTACCAGAGACCAGTGGCATATACTGTTCCATTACAATTTTCCCATGAACCATCTCAATGCACATTTAAGTGCTATTTTTCCATAGCAAAAAAGAAGACTTTTCACCTGCCTAATATTGGTCAATAAGTTGCATTGTTATACCTTATTGGTGATTTAGATTAGATTCCCTACAGTGTGGAAACAGGCCCTTCAGCCCAACTACTGCACACCAACCCTCTGAACAGTAACCCACCCAGACCCATTCCCCTATTTACCCCTGACTAGGGCAGCTAATTCTATGGGCAATTTAGCATGACCAATTCACCTAATCTGCACATCTTTGGACTGTGGAAGGAAACCGGAGCACCCAGAGGAAACCCACACAGACACGGGGAGTATGTGCAAACTCTCCACACAGACAGTCGCCCGAGGCTGGAATCAAACCCGGGTCACTGGCGCTATGAGGTAGCAGTGCTAACCACTGAGCCACCATGCCACCCCTTCTGGATACTTCATCTGGATTTCTGGAGTTCTACTCTGCAACTACTTCTGCAGTCTCCCCCCTATAGTTTTCACAAGTATTGTAGCAGTATGCAAGGGTTTAGGAGGCACCGGCTATGATGAATTCTCATTGCTTAAAACCAAACCTTCACTAAATGTCACACTCACCCCCTTGCCAACAGCACTAATCAACAATGGTGATAAATTCAGAAATAACCATGCCTTGAGCCTGACATTTAAATCTGGATCTCAGAGTTCTTTGTGCACTATTTCTATGTGCTTTGTACTGTTGATAATATTTTTTACCTTCTCTCATCAAATGTTTTGATGAACGCTGCAAGCCTCACAGCTGTTATTGAATCTGAAATTCGTACTCACCAGAATATTTAATTTGAGGATTTATTTTTAAGTAAATGTTGGAAATATTGAAACGTGTTAACCAGAATCTGAAAGATAAACATAGATGAAGATTTCAGGGTGTGACCACTCATCAGAATACATCTTATTTTACAAAGGTTTCCAATACCCCATTGAAATTAAGAAGAAAACTGCATTTGCAACAATTTTCAGAAAATCTCCTGGGAACAGAAAAACAGTACAAGCAACAAGCAAGGTGTGTAATTTATGTTTATCATAGTATCCTAGAGAGAAAAAAAAATTAATTTCACTCAATTTTTCAGTATTTTAGGTAAAGTTACACAATTGTTCAATATTATGTGATTTACTGCGCAATGAAGGAATGTGAATAATTAATTTTGTAAAAAATCCAGATGATTGATATGGTATATTGTCTTACTGTGCAAAAGGGTAGTTGTAAGGCATTAGCTGTAATGCATCTGTGTATCTCATTAGTGTGAAAGCATTTCAACAGTGTGTGAACATTTATCAACAGTGATTTATGAAGAGGCTGAATGGCAATTCATTTTAATGTGCAATTTATCCAATGTGTTGGAGAACTAAGTAACTGAGGAGATTGCATATCCAGTTCACAAATTAGAAATTCTATTTGCATCATAGGAAAGAACAGTGTTTATAGGAAGCGTACGTTCATTGAAATTATGGATTTTGGAAAGGATTTCTTTTAACTCCAAAATATAATGAAATCTGATATCAAATATCATCTTACCACCAATTGTAAAAATTCTAGAAAAAAACATTTAGGAATGAAATATATAATAATAGCATGTATTTTAACAGGGGTAGTCTTTTATGACTGAACCAGTTGGAAATTTTGAGGACGCAGTAGATAAATATTTGAGTAGTTGTTATTAATTTGACTTTTAAAAGTTCAGATAAGGAACCTCAAAATAGACTAATAAATAAGTCAAAGAATGTGGAGTAATGGACATGAGTTAGAATGGATTGATGATTTCTGGGTTCAAATCAGAGAGCAGAGAGTGAATAAAAAGGGAGCCAGTAGGTGGGCCAAAAAGGTGGATGCACGTGCCATAAATATCAAGATAAGGACTACTTTTGTTCACAATTTACATTCACAATTTGAACTTGGGAATCAAAAGCACAGTTTCAAAATATGCTGTTGAGACCAAATTGGGATGAGGCGGAAAATGAGGCGTTCTCCCTCAAGGTGTCGGGTGGGAGGGAGCGCTCCACCCTCCCTTCTGACCTATTACCTTCATCCCCACCTTCATTCACCTATTGTACTCTTTGCTACCTTCTCTCCATCCTCTCTCCCCCCCCCCCCCCCTTTTATCTTTCCACACTGGAGCCTCCCTGCCTTCATTCTTGATGAAGGGCTTTTGCCCGAAATATCAATTTTCCTGCTCCTCGGATGCTGCCTGACCTGCTGTGCTTTTCCGGCACCACTCTGATGTAAACTCTGGTTTCCAGCATCTGCAGTCCTCACTTTTGCCTAGGTGATGTATTGTACCTGTCGAAAAGTGTGGCATTGGAAAAGCACAGCAGGTCAGGCAGCAACTGAAGAGCAGGAGAGACGATGTTTCAGGCATAAAAGGAGTTATACTTGAAACATTGACTCTCCTGCTCCTTGGATGCACCTGACCTGTTCTGCTTGTCCAGCGCCACACTTTTAGACTCTGACTCTCCAGCATCTGCAATCCTCACTTTCTCCCTCCAATGTATTGTACTTGCATGATATGGGAGTTGGTGGACCCCATTGTGGTTCATAAGGTACCTCAAAATAGACTAATAAACAAGTCAGAGAATGTGGAGTAATGGAGTTACTAAATGAGTTAGGATGGATTGATGATTTCTGGGTAACAGTTGTAGGTAACAGTTGGTTGCTTGAGGAACTCTGGCTCAGAGTTGATGCGCTGGAGTCTGAGCTTTGAACACTACAACACATCAGGGAGGGGGAAAGTTACCTAGATGCTATGTTTCAGGAGGCAATCGCATTTCTGAGATTAACTATCTCGAATTAAGTCAGTGATCAGTGTCAGGAGGGTATGATTACCAGCGAGACAGGTAGAGGGATCCAGGAGGTAGTGCTGAAGAAGCCTCAGCCCTTGGACTTGTCTCACAGGTTTAAAATTCTTGCTTTCTGTGTGGGTGCAAGCAGGGGCTGTAGGAAGGATGAGACCATAGAATGGGGGAGCCATTCAAGAGGAGTTAGAAAACAGAGATGTAGTGGTAATCTAGGATCATATAGTCATGGCAATAGACACTTCTGTGTGGAGAGAGAGTCCCAAATGCTGTGTTGCCTGCCTGCTGGCCAGATTCAGGATATCTCACCTGGGCTGCAGAGGAACTTGGAATGGGATAGGAAGGATCTAGTAGTCGTGGTCCATGTAGCTTCCCCAACGATACAGGTGGAAAGAGGTTCTGCTAAGGGAATATGAACAAGCAGGAGGTGAATTACAAAGCAGAATCAAAAATTAATTATCTCTGGAATATTATAGGAGTCATGGCTTAGTTTGCATGGGATCAACAAGGTGTGTGGCTCAAAGATTGACATGGGAGAAATGGGTTTGAATTCATGGGACATTGGCATCGGTACTGGGGAAAGAGGGAGCTGTTCTGATGGGACAGACTGCACCTGAATTTTGTTGGGACCAGAGTCACATAGGGGTGTAGGTAGGGCTTTAAATTTTTAGATGTGGAGGGGAGGGGCTATTCATTGGTTATTTGCATGGAAAATTAGAAACTCAAAAGGTACATGAGAAGTATGATTGCAAGTTAGTGATAGGGTTAATTGTTACCAGTGTTGCAAAGTTGAAGGCATGTACTGTATCTTTAAGAGAGAGTGATTGCTGTTCTGAATTGAGAGTTGCCAAGCATCTGTGATATGACTAGATAGCAGTCTCAGAGTGTACTGGAAAGTTGAAAATACGTAACACTTGGCTATGAAATGGATACCTGAGTTGGTTGCTGTTTTGACAATGGTTCAAATTTAACCAATCAGTTTAAATTATTCCCCAGGATACTAAAACCCAACCATGTGTGTATTTATTGTTTTGCCAATATCGAACCAAAGAGACGATCCGATGTTGGAGATATAAAAAAGGCAGGCATTTTGAAAATTGGAGATGGAGCAACTGCTTTCAACGCAGATCTGAGAAATTAGGAAACTCTCTCTATTAAAGGTACCTTTTCACATGAAACATAATCGCAGAAAAAAGAAAGACAACAACCCAGGGAGATCTTCAGCCAAAAGAAGAAAGACATCGAAGATGACAGCTGCTGTGTGGTTTTGAAATTAAGTTGATGTAATTTAATAAGTGTCGTTATGGAACAACGTATTGTTAGAAAGTTGGAGACAGACAATAAACAGTTAAGAGAAAGGGACACTTAGAGTTGTGAATAGTTGTTGTTTAATATTCACTTTTAGTGTTAAAAATAAATTGATATTATTTTCTTTAAATAGTGGAATTTGGGAGTTCTCTATCACTCATATTTTAACAGATTATGAGGTGAGGTGAGCTTTTCTGGGTGTTTGGTTTAATTAACAGAAGGGTTCATCGCCATGTCATAACACCAGAAAACGAAAAGGGACAGAATGTGTGATTGTAATATTGTACTAAGGAACAATGAAATTGTAAGGAAACTCAATAAGAGAACAAACTTGAAAGCTTTGTATCTTAATGCACAGGCATTCAGAATAAGGCAGACAAACTGATAGCGCAAATCAAGGTAAGTGAATATGATCTCATAGCTCTTGGGAGACATGGTTACAAGGAGATTAGAACTGGGAACTTAACATTCAGGAATATTTGACCTTTTGGAGAGACAGGAGAATTGGAAAAGGTGTTGGGATATTTTAATAAGAAATGAGATGAGGATAGTTGTGAGAGATGATCTAGGCTTAGATGAAGTAGAGTGCGCTTCCATTGAGGTAAAAAGCAGCAAGGAAAGGGGGCGGCACGATGGCACAGTGGTTAGCACTGCTGCCTCACAGCGCCAGAGACCCGGGTTCAATTCCCGCCTCAGGCGACTGACTGTGTGGAGTTTGCACGTTCTCCCCGTGTCTGCGTGGGTTTCCTCCGGGTGCTCCGGTTTCCTCCCACAGTCCAGCTTGGATTAATACACATCATGGAACCAACCAGGGAGTAGGCTTTCTTGGATCTGGTAATGGATCATGAGGCAGGCTTAATAAATGACCTCTGATCAAATGACCCCTAGAAAGTAGTAATCATAACATGATCAAATTTATTATTCAGTTCCAGGGAGAGAAGCTTGGGTTGGCAACAAATATGTTTAAGTTAAATAGAGGAAATTACAATGAAGTAAGGGTAGACGTAGCTAAAATGAACTGGGCAGATTAATTATCAGGAATGACAGTAAGCAAGCAATAATTTATGACTGTCAGCAAAAATATATCCCAGTAAGGAGGAAAGATTCTAGAGACAGTTAAACCAACCATGGCTAACGAAGAAAGTTAAGGAGCACATTAAGTTGAAAAAAAAGCATATAAGGAGGTCAAAGTCAGTGATAGCCCTGACGACTGGGATAAATTAAGACTCCAGCAAAGGAAAACGAAAAAGATAATAATATCAGAGAAAATAAACGACCAGACCAAATAAAGTACAAGAGCTTCCTTAAATTTGTACAAAGGAAGAGCAGGAGCTGAAAATGTGTTGCTGGAACAGCGCAGCAGGTCAGGCAGCATCCAGGGAACAGGAGAATCGACGTTTCGGGCATAAGCCCTTCTTCAGGAGAAGGGCCCTGAAGAAGGGCTTATGCCCGAAACGTCGATTCTCCTGTTCCCTGGATGCTGCCTGACCTGCTGCGCTTTTCCAGCAACACATTTTCAGCTCTGATCTCCAGCATCTGCAGACCTCACTTTTTCCCCAAAGGAAGAGCAAGGTCAAGGTAGTCAAAGTGAACATAGGCTCCTTATAAAATTAATTTAGGGAGATCCCTGATATTGGCAGATTGTCTTATGAGCAAAGATTAGATAGATGTGGACTGTACTCACTGGAGTTTAGAAGAATGAGAAGTGATCTAATTGAAACATATCAGATTCTTAAGAGATTTGACAGAGTAAATACAAAGAGGATGGTTCCCTTCATGGGAGAGTCTAGAACAGAGGACATGGTCTCAGAATAAAGGGAGGGTCAATTACGATGAAGAGGAATTTCTTTCAGAGAGTTTTGAGTCTTTGAAACCACAGAAAGTTATGTGTACATTTAAGACTGAGATAGATAGATAGATAGATTCTGAATCAGTAGGAAAATTAGGGGTTATAGAGAAAGGGCAGGAAACTAGATATGAGGAATGTTGAATCAGCCATGATTCTATTGACTGATGGAGTAGGCTCGAGGGGCCAAACGGCCTACTCCTGTTTCTCATTCTTATGGTTGTATATATTGGAAGGAATTTTAGAATAGGAAAGCTACATATTACTTGGTAGTTGCTAATCTAGTTGGGGTGGAGGAATGAAGGAATCTTGGAGTAAAAAGTCACTAATGTACTCAAGGTTGAGCTCCAGGTTAGCATGGCCATGAAAGCAAATCGAATGCAAAGTTTATCTAAAGGGATGGAATTGAAAAGGAGGAAAATTATGTTCGACTTTTAAAGAACCTTTAGTTAGTTCCCATTTAAACCATTCCCTATTAGAAAAAAATAACAGAGCTAGGAGAAATGATACAGAGATGAAAGTTATACAAGAACATGCAAATCAGGAAAGAATTAACACGTTAAATGTCTTTACTTTGGTCGGGGAGGATGCTGGGATTGTGGTGGGTAGGAGGAGGTACGAGGACTAAAGAGGTGATCTGCTGGAGGTACTAGAGGTTTCAATATAGTGGATACAGCGACAATGATTACTCTTGCAAGGAGGCATCAATAAAAGCAAAAATAGTCATGAAGTTCAAATAAATTTCTTTACGCAGACTGTTGAGAATGTGCAACTCGGGAATGGATGAAGAGAAAATTACAAATGTATTTCAGAGTTGTTAGAACACTGTGAGCAAAGAGTTAAAGGTGACCTTTGGATTATGATTTATTTTTATTTGAAAAGGAAGAACAAACAAACTAATATTTGTTCGTAAGAACTGGGTTGGAAATTATTTCCAGGTTGATTCTTGTTCAAAGAACACTGTAGACATTTTGGCTTCAGATATGCATTATGCTCAAATGTTGGCAGATGTTTGGATGATAATAGGGGCCATCAGCGCGAGGTCAGTGCTAGCCAGTCTAACAAAGAGAATGTTGAAAAAGAGCGGAAACAAGAACAAAGTTTGAACTATTTTCTTTTTGTCAGAAGAATTGTGGCTGTGAAAGCTACTGGATGTAGGTTTGGTTGCTCTCTGGTTTTCCTCCCATTGCCAACTTATTGAAAGTTCAGAGAATAGAATCCCAGTTATAGGAAGTAAATGACTATTCCTCAGAGCCTAATGGAACAATGTCTTCAGAAATCAAGCAAGATACAATCCCTTGAATACTAGAAATTAATTGAACTGACCAGTTACATCTCTTTTATTTTTCTTTTCATTTATCCCATGTCAGTATGTGTTTATGGATGAGTAGGGGCTAGAATCAAAGAACATTTTATGTTTAAATCACTGATATTAATTAGATTACCTTGCTGTTTAACTTTACTCAGCTGAAGGTATTGTACTAATAATGAAATATTATTTTCTTTAATCTGAAACTGGCTGTCTAGTATCAGTTCTTCAAGTTTGGTTAGGAACTATTGGGGCAATTGAGCATCCTTGATTATTTTAACTCCACTCTGTTGTGAATACAGGAGTAGGGAGGCCGATTTGATTTGGCTGGCTGTCTTTGTGTTGTAACATTGTAAGCTAACCAAGCATATTGGAGAGGTTTTGGTTACACTGGAGAGGGTGCAGAGAAGATTCACTTGGATATTGCCGGGGATGAAAAGCCTCAGAAATGAGGAGAGATTGGATAAGCTGGGTTTGTTTTCCTTGGAGCAAAGGAGGCCGAGGGGAAGCTGATTGAGATATACAAAATTATGAGAGGTACAGACAGGGTAGATGTTGAGAATCTTTTCCCCATGGCAGACGTGTCTAACACCAGAGAGCACAAGTTTAAGACCATAATATAAGAGCAGAATTAGGCCTTTCAGCCCATCAAGTTTGCTCTGCCATTTTATCATAGTTGATATATTTCTCATTCCCATTCTCCTGCCTTCTCCCTGTAACCTTTTGATATCCTAACAAGTCAAGAATGTATCTATTTCTGTCTTAAATCTACTTAATGATGTGGCCTCCACAGTCGTCTGTAGCAATGAGTTGCACAGATTCACTACACTCTGGCTGAAGAAATTCATCATCATCCCCATTCTAAAGGAGTGTCTAAGATGAGAGGAGTGAGTGGTTCAGAGGAAATCTGAGAAAAAAAAAGATATTTCACCTGCAGGATGGTAGAAATATGGAATGCACTGCCTGAGAGCCGAGGAACATAGGTACTCTCACAATATTTAGAATCATAGAACTCCTACAGTGAAGAAAGGTAATTCAGCCCATCAAATCTGCATCGACCTTCTGAAAAGCATCCTGTCTAGGTCCAGCCCTTTACCCCATCCTCCTAAAGCATCATTTACCATAGCTAACCCACCTAGCCACCTAGAATCTACAGAGAAATTTAACATGGCCAATCTACCTTACCTACATATCTTGGACTATGAGAGGAAACTGGAGGACCTGGAGGAAACTCAGGCAGACACGGAGAGAAAGTGCAATCTCCACACAAACAGTCACCCAAGGCTAGAATCAAACCTGGGTTCCTGGCATTGTGAGGCAGCATTGTGAGCCACTGTGCCACCCAAAAAGCATCTGAATTAGGACATAGTAGGCTATGGATCACATGCAGGTAAATGGGGGTATGTAGTTTGGTGTTTGTTGGCATAGACATGTTGGGCTGTAGGGCCTGTTTCTATGCTGTATGACTCTGATTCTGTAAGGGAATAGGGGTATATGATGATGGCATTCATGGCATTAATAGAGGAAACAGCAAAGTGATTTGCATGGAACATAAAGATTAGGTAGACTGATTGGGCCAAATGGTCTGTTTCTGAGACATATGTAATCCTCTGTATGTGAAATAATATGGTAATTTGGAATCTACTTTTCAGTGGTTAGTAGCCCACAGATCATAACTAAAAGCAATTGGTGACAAATTGATATGACGTTGGCAGATCAGATAAAGCTGCATGGCAAGTGGAAAAATCCATATGAAGCCTCTGAACTGGGCATTATAAATATTTTGCTCATGATGCTGAAATTTAATGGAGCCTAGTGTCACAACACAGTTCTTTTTCTGTAATAAGAATTCATTAAAGACCTTAACAGTTGTTTTTGTTTTTAGTACTCAAAAACTAAATGGGGCATTTTTTTTGAAAATGCAGTGCTACATTCTGTGAACAAAGCAAAAACAAACTTAATTTTTTCTGTTCTGCAATCAGTGATGACTTCGTTTTCTTTAACGGGAATCTCACAGCACAAATCTTTTGCCCACTAGTGCCCAGACCAGGGTCAAACGTCTGTTATTGTGTTTTCTTGAAAGGGGATAAACACAAACAGATTTCTTGCCCAGATTACTCTTTTTTTTCTCCCATCATGTGCAGTCTGTGTTAACTCACAGCTAATTATTGTTCAATTTGCAGTGCATTTCTCCCCATGAAGTCATTCTCTTTGAAGCTTCTTTAGTGCCCATTAAATTTGACATTCCACAATTTGGAGAAGATTTGTAGCTCAGGTTGAGGTTCCAGCTTAGCAAATAAACTTACATCCATTCCTTAGTTTCGCTTGAGGCTGGGGATAATCCACATAGCCTTTCCTGGCAATTACTAAACTATGTTTAGTAATTTTTGACTATATATTTTCTTTAAAAAGTAACATGTCATTAGAAATTCAAGATATCTGTATGTGATCCGGAATTATGATCTGTCATCATCACTATTGACTACTTCATAAGATTAATTCTCGTCACTACCATCTGCTACAGGAGGGAACATGGGAGTCCCGTACTTGGTGAGAGAGCAAGGAAATGCTGAGCAAACTGGTTCCCAGTCTTTTAGCTTAACGTTCGTGCATTGAAGGTAGAAACCTAGGCTGTTAAGGAGGAGGAGGTATTCAGGTGTCAGGAGGAGGAAACTTCACAAATGGTGCAAGGATATTCACAGCTCTTTCTCTCCCCCTATCTCCTGCTACTCACACCTCTATTTTGGACCCCTTGCATTTTACTTGTGGACCAGGCATAAAGGAGGACTGCAGATGCTGGAAATCAAAGTCTAGATTAGAGTGGTGCTGGAAAAGCACAGCCGGTCAGGCAGCATCTGAGGAGCAGGAAAATCGACGTTTCGGCCAGTCCTGATGAAGGGCTTTTGCCCGAGACATTGATTTTCCTGCTCCTTGGATGCTGCCTGACCGGCTGTGCTTTTCCAACACCACTCTAATCTAGACTTTTACTTGTGGATCCCCTAGTTGAGAATCCTTGCTGTACGCACAGTCTTTGGAAAGCTGTAAAATGAGGCAAAAATGTTCAGCATTACTTCTCTGTGACCTGGAATACTTAAACTAGAAGAACGCTTTTCTGACTTTCTGATTCCTGTTAGGCAGTATGGTATGTTGAAGAATATGAATATGATTTTCTGACCATTATAGTTCCAAATTATACTCAGTGAATGCCTGAGTTTCGACTTGCATTTCTCGAGGACAAGGCAAACACATGGGTAGCATAAGACTAATACTTCGCCTTTAATTTTCCTTGACTTTGCAATTTTCTAAGAGAGATGTTATTTAAGAAACTCATTGTAGCGTTGGTGTTACACCGTTTGCTCATATTATCGATATATACTGTTGCATGCAGTAAACTTGGCAGGTCTATGTCCTTTTTCTTCAACTTGAAGTCTTGAAAGGCAGGGCATTGATCAGAGAAGACAGATAACAGTTATAATGTTTACCCCATATGTTTGGCTGCTGGATATTGTTTTCCTTTGTAATCAAAACTAAAAGATTGTTTCATGTCATGGTTTTAAATTGAATGTATAGCGGAACTCTGGAAGGAAATGTGTTGCATGCCAGAAATATCTAAATCATTAAAGAGTTCGAGTTTACCAGAATTCAGATGCCAAATGGCGTTAGCATTATAGTCCAATGAAGAATGTCTGTAATTGTAATATACAATATACAGTTAAACTTTTGAAATAAAAAAAACTCATGTATTTATGTATAAAAACAACTTGTGTTTAGTTTTAAAAACTTTTGTAACTATTATATTTTTTAGAAGGGTTATGTAGACACATTCCTGTATCATAAAATTCGAAAGGAGGTGTAGGAACAGGGAGACCTGGTGGGTATATATGTGCAAGCCATTGAAGATAGTAAGAGTGATTAATAAAGCCGACAGGACCTTGGGCTTGATAAATAGGAACATAGAACACAAAAACAAGAATGTTATGAAAAACCTGTAGAAAACATTGGTCACCCTCAACTGGAGTACTGCCTCCATTTCTAGGCACCACACTTTAGGAAAAATGTAAAAGGCAAGAAATGATTCACAAAAAAATGGTTCCAGGGGATAGAAACTTCAGTTATGTGGATATAAGTGGACAAGCTAGGGCTGTTGTCCTTGAAGAAAAGAAGATTAGGAAGAGTTTTGATGAGTGGTCTGGATTTAGTAGATAAAAAAGGAATTGTTTCAGTGACAGATTGAAAATCAGAGGACATTGATTTCAAGTGATTGACAAAAGAAGCAAAAGAGACATCAGGAAATAAAAATTACACAGCAAGTGACTAGGATCTGGAATGCATACCTGAGTGTGGCAGAGCCAGATTTAATTGGGGCTTTCAAGAAGGAATTGGATAATTATCTGAAGAGAAAAGATTTTCAGAGTTGTGGGAAAACTCAATCATGCTATCAAGCACTTACAAAGGAATAACATGCTCACTGAAACTTAATTTAGGGTCAGAATGGTTCTTCAGCTCCTTACCACTTTATAGGCTTGGTCCAAGAGTAGATGAAAGAGCTGAACTCAAGAGGTAAGTTGAGAGTGATTGCCCTTGATATCAAGGCAGATTTGCACTGACAATGGCATCAAGGAGCACTACCAAAACCAGAGTTAATAAAAAGCAGGGTGAGAACTCTTCACTGTTTAGAGTCACAACTAGCAAAAGGAAGATAGTTATGGTCATTGGAGTTCAATTTTTTTACATCACAGGACATCACTACAGAAATTCCTTAAGGTAGTAGCCTAGGTCTAACCATCTTCAACTGCTTTGTTTATGATCTTCCCTCCATTGTAAGGACAGACGTAGGGATGGTTGCCAATTATTGTACAAGGTTCAGCACTATTTGTGATTCCTCAGATACCTAAGCATTCCTTGTCCCAATGCAGCAAGACCTGGGCAACATTCAGGCTTAGGTTGATAAGAGAAAAGTTACATTTGTGCCAGACAATTACTATTGTTATAATTTGATTTGATTTATTCCTGTCACGTGTACCAAGGTACAGTGAAAAGTGTGTTATACGTGCTTACTATTTAATGTTGTTTAAGTGACTTAAGTTTCAAAGGATGGCAGGAAAAGGAACTCATTTCATGTATTATGAACATACTCGGAGTGGTTTCTTTGAAGAGGTAATTGAATGTTCACTGTGGACATTGGAGTTTTTTTTTAAACAAGGCTCCCTAGGGATCACAGAACTGGTTTTAACTGCTTGATTTGCATTAGATCTGGAAAGGTTCTTATTTTATTTGGAGTTGGAGAGAAGACTCCTAAGAACAAGCAGGGTTAGAGATAAGCTTGCTATGAACAAACCTTCCAGCTGATCTTTCCTATTTATGAAAAAGAAAACCCTCTACATGAGTTCAGGGTAAAACATATTTGTTGTTTTTAAGGAGTGATTGAAAGAACATCCCAAGATTGTATTTCCTGAGCAAGCAATGTCTGCTAAAGTTCAGAGGCAGCATGCATGATTCCATGATCACACATGCCAGAACATCTGAAAACAGATTCAGGAACATTCTATGCTTTAACATTTTGCCTTCAAAACCCATTGAACAAAGTGTCTCAAATCAGGGTCAGAATCCTCTTCTAGTAAGTGGTGAGTCAAAATGACAGGAAATACACCACCTGTGTTGAGTTTTTCTGCCCTCTTGTGAGCTGTTTTTCCTCATGGAATGAGAGAGGCAGGTATTAAGGGAGTCAAGAATGCGTGGTACAATGGTTACTTTTGGTGCAGGTGGGGAGGTGTCTCAGTTGGGTAGACAGTTCAGAGGACATGCAGGGTTAATGATTTTGGGGTTGGGTGGAGAAGAGTACATGGGAGAAGAAGTCAACTAATTGTGAGGGTGGATAGAGCATGAGTCTTTGTAGAAATTGAGCAATAGTGAGAAAGTGAGTGTGAGGTATTGGAAAAAAGATAGTGGCATTTACAATAGTGGAGTGGAGAATGACATTAATCTTGTCCTGCAGAGCTGTGCAATCTTCCAGATGGTTGAGACTGCTTTAAGTTAGACCTCAGACCACACTGGCATGAGTCTGGTGTCATGGAACCCACTGAAGGTCTTAGGGCAAGAGGAGGCCCAACCTGTGCACCACTCCATCCAGAAGGATATCCAGGACCCTGTCTACAAAGCAGAGTACTGATTTCAACCCCCAACCCTCCACGCACTCCCCGTCTGCAATGACTAGGACTAATGTCAAGAACCGTAAAGGACAGTTCTAGACTGACACTGCTTGACTGACATCAGGCTTTTAAAGATGGCACGAGTGATGCCTATGAACTGCAGGAAATTCAGTATGTGGCGAGTAGTTTCAGGAATGACTAGACGGAAATTGGACTTAGGAGATTCCTTAGGAGCAGGTAGACAATTAATGAAGCATATTTGGTGAGGTACAGAGGGAAACATGCTCCGTCTCCTGATGAGAAACCCACCAAAAATCCTACACATATCTGATGTAGCTATAAAAACGCAGGATTCAGCTGTAAACATTTTCTGTTTCAGGCTGAATATTTGTGAGGCAGTCTGGTGGTTCATTTAGCAGTCCAAGTGTAGATTCTTAAAATTCACTGTCACGCAGTAGAAATTGAGCTGGATGAGAGGAATATGATTTCTGTGGAGGACAGGTTTCAAGATTATAAGAAGTAGTCATAGGACCATCATTCAGTTCATCTTAGTTAAAGTCCTTACAGTTCCTCAACATAGCATCTACCTCTTTCATACTATTTAGGAACAGGAAATAAGAGCTGGATTACACAACTCAATCCTTTGAGCCATATTATCATATACACTTTTAAAAGGTTATCTCTAAGTTGTCTGCTTTCAAAGTTGAAACATTCCAAAAATTATGCCCTAATCCCCACCACTTTGCGCTTAATCAGCTAGCCTTTCATTCTAAAACAAAGTTATTCTGGTTGGCAATCAGTGACTTAGTTGTGTGCCTCAGGGATCTGTATTGGGAATGCAACTATTCACAATTTACATAGATGATTTGGAGTTGGGGTCCATGTATAGTGTATCAAAGTTTGCAGATGACACAAAGTGTGCAGAGGACTGTGAAACTTTGCAGAGGAACATAGACACATTGAGTGAGTTGGGCAAAGGTCTGGCAGATGTTAATAAATGTGAAGTCATCCATTTTGGTAGGATTAACAATAAAAGGGACTATTAAATGAATGGTAAACAGTTGCAGCATGCTGTTATGCAGAGGACCTGGGTGTCCTCGTGCATGAATCACAGAGGGTTGGTCTGCAGGTACAACAGGTAATTAGGAAGACAAATGGAACTTTGTCCTTCATTGCTAAATGGATTGAGTTTAAAAGCAGGGAGGTTACGTTGCAGCTGTATAGGGTGCTGGTGAGGCCACAACTGGAATACTGTATGCCAGGGTGTACTGGCACTAGGGAGGTGCAGAGGAGGTTCACTAGTTTGATTCCAGAGTTGAGGGTATTGCCTTAAGAGGAGAGACTGATTGGATTGGGATTATATTCATTGGAATTCAGAAGAATGGGGGGAAGCGGGTGTCTTATAAAAAACATACAAAATTATGAAGGGAATAGGTAAGATAGATGCAGAAAGGATGTTTCCACTGGCAGGTGAAACGAGGATAACAGGGCATAGCCTCAAAATTAGGAGGAACAGATTTTGGACCGAATTGAGAAGGAACTTCTTCACCCAGTGGGTTGTGAATCTATGGAATTCCGTGCCCAGTGAAGTAGTTGATGCTACTTCAGTAAAGGTTTTTAAAGTTAAGATAGATTTTTTGAACAGTAAAGGAATTAAGGGTTATGGTGAGAGGGTGGATAAGTGGAGCTGAGGCCATGAAAAGATCAGCCATGATTTTATTGAGTGGCAGAGCAGATTCAAAGGGCCAAAAGGCCTACTCCTGCTCCTAGTTCTCATGTAAATGCGCTTAAAAGTTAGATACACTATGTCATTGGACTTCTTACTGTCTGTTGGAGACATTACTTCAGCAAGTTCAAGATGTTTGGATGGATAGAGGCGGGGAATTTTCTCTGAGATGTTCTCAATCCTCTGCTGTACATTGGTCAGAGCAGGACTTTTGCCTTACTTTCTGGTGATATTTTGGAATGGGAGCAGCTCCAAGGAAATTTTGGTCTTGGCGTGTGATATTGTTCTTCAGTATCCTTAAGCTCTTTAAAGTTTTGAGGAACATGGAAATAAACCTAGAAAAACACTCAATTCATAGTTCAGAACAGAAATGTTGTATGAGTTAGTTAAATGATATAAGGACCTTCCCAACATCAAACAAAACTTGAATATCACAATAATTTTTACAGTAGCATTCTTTAGATTCATTTTAAATGTATCTGCCTTGCACAAGGGTGTTTTTCTTTCCCTTGTAGCAAGCTACAATCTGATTGCATATACTATTAGAACAACTGAACTTAATCACAAAGTCTTTCCATTACCCATGCCACCTGTAGCAACTCTAAACGAAACAAAACTCTATCATTGCAGTAGATTATCTATTTGAATTTCTTTGACCATCTCAAACAAGAATATTTCTTCTATTTCCAGCCAAAGGGCAAAATAACACTATTGCCAATCTTTGTAGCCGAAATAGTCACAAATCTGCGGCCCTCATGGGAAAACTCAGGGAAATGCACCCAATCAACGAGAAATCAAGGTTGCTTTGTTTAACATGCTTCAAGCCAAATTTAGCTTTTGAAGAGAGTTGTTCAAATAAATACTGTTTGCACAGCAAAGGATTCCCTTCAATGCTGCAATTGACATTTTATATTAACTTATCATTTTAAGGGTGTCATCTTTTATTCGTAAAACAATAAACCATTTGAAAAGGATCTAACCACTAAGAGTAAACTGCTACAGACATGTAACTGATCCTTCTTTCCTTGTGGAACAGAAATGTATCTTGTTGAGAATGATTTAAAAGTTAAAAAGAAAGATAATCCCCATGTCTTATTTTGACACTTCATTGTTTGGGGAATGAACTTGAAACCCACACTCCAGTACATCTGCTTTGATGTATTTCTTTCTCTTATTCCATTGTTATCTTCTTTCTGGTTAGGAAAGGTGCATTTATATTTGTTCTGCAAACTCTGAGAATTCTACAGATACAAAATATATGAAATTAACATTGATTTAGAGTCAACAAAGCATATCTAACTTAAGCCATTTAAGTCGCAAATCCAAGGTAATTGTATGGCTCAATTATTTGACATGCAAATAAATATTAAGCAAGTAAATATCAAAGAAACATTTAGCCAGTGAATTTTAATCACCCACAGAAAGTTGAACAAATTTTATTTTAAATTATTTGAACTGAAGACCTTTGCACACAAAAGCTGGAATATTTTTAAAAGTTATGTAATGTAAATGTTGGTCTGTTGTTGGTAGTTGCTATGACTATATCTGTAAGATTTTAAGAAGTTAAAAATACCAAATAGGCATTGTTTAAGTTACTAGAGTCAGACGGATCTGTTTCACAATTATACTCTGTCTTATATTGCTGGTATATTTCTTAAAAAAAAGGAAGAATAAGGAATAGTTGCCTGAAGTTGCAACAGTAGATTTTTGTTTTGTAATCAATTGATTGATTTCACTGGGCGGAACGTTATAGTCATGTATACTTGTGATTTTCCTGTGACAGTATGACATTGCAGTGTTTTACAAACTTTGCCCTCTAGCTAATGTTTCCATTTTACTGAAAATAGATGACCATCTAAACGATTTTAGCAGTACTGTATATTGCATATCAAGTGCATGTATCAACAAAATAATGCATTTGTAGATTATGCCAAGAATAACTTTACTAATTATTTTAAATGGAATAGTCCTTTCATATTTTATATTTACTTGTAATTTAGAAACATTTGATTGCATGTCAGCTCTATATATCTGCCGATTGAACAACATCCAATCTCAATAGTATCTGTAAACTTAATCTACTCATGACAACGATCACTGGATTTCAGTAGCAAAATATTTAATTATAAGAACATGCTATAAGAATGGGAAATTATAAATAAACCTCTAAATCTTGGTGGAATAATTCTTATGCAGATTGGTTCAGTTCAACTTAATTGGAACTGTTTGCATAAGATGAGATAGAGTGGAAATGGAAAAAATATGCTAGAAGTTACACATGAAGCATCTGAAAGACACATTCATTTTTCAGTAGAGAGCCATTATCAGAAATTATATACTACAAAACAGATCCCATTTTAAGACTGGCCAAAGGGGAAGCATGAATCAACTAGTGAAGAAAAGATGTGCAGCTATGTTAACTACTGTATCAATTACTTGTGAGAATTAGAATATAACTTCAAAGGAGCTGTGAAAAGCACCATAAGAGGGGCCAAGAGAAAATGTGAAAAGCCTAGCAACTAATGCAAAGAGAAATCTAAAAATCTTCTACAGGATTATACATATAAACAGATGATGAAAGGAGGGATGGAGGGGTGGAACCAATTAAGGACCAAATGTGAAGGCCATACAAGAACAGAAGACACATTTGAGGTGCCCAACAAGCACTTCACATTCACCTTTACCAATGGAGTCACAGATATTACAACATCAGAATTGATCCACATCCAAATATTGACAGATGACACGTTAACCATGGAGACTCCTCTCTTTGATGACTTTTGGATTTCTTGTATAACCTGTACAGAATTTAAAAAATGTTTCGGGTATCAATGAAATTCATTGTTTGCTGTAGGCCCAGTGGCACCTGGTAGAGGCAAGCACATACCACCTTTTTGTTGAACAAGGGAAAAAGCAACTGGAACTTACAAACTAGTAATATTTTCAAGTAGAAACAGGAGAGGAGAGTAATTGAAAAATTCTTGAGAAAACTGAGGGAAAGAAACATAGCACAAAACTCTTTGACCTCTTGCAGTTCCCATTTATATAATAGGTTAGTAAACCTGCATTCAATATCATGAATCTGAACAGGAAAATACTTTTTATTTAGATCTTTCCAGTACACCCAAATATGAAATGTTTCATACCAATTAAATTGAAAAGTAAATTAATAGAACCAGAACTTCTTTTCTACTGTTAAATTCTGGTGATATCTGTGAAATTGATAGTCCAATCTTTCAGCTAGTTTGTTATTAATCATGTTTCTATCACAATTGAACAATTAATAAATATGTTGTAACCTGTATATTAGGGTTACTTAAGTGTAACATTGCATGAATAAATAAAACATTATGAATGTTATTACATTAATGAAGTATTAAATCATTGTAATGTTAAATGATTGTCAAATTAAAGTATTGATGTAATCTTTTTAATTTCATTTGGATTGATGGAAAACTTATTAATTGTTTTCTTGTGTGTGTGGCTGCAGCCAAAAAAATTGAGTTTCCAAAAAAAATTGCTCAAAATTATTCCGGAGTTTTGTCAATTACATGTCAAACAATCCAGCCATGAAATCCTTAACTGTTAGTTAGATAGCTAGAAAGGTATGTGTACAGAACATGATTACCATTGGGTGATAAGTTTGGCCAAGAACACCCGTGCCATTTGATAAGACAAAATAATTAGCAATGGTCAATGAGTCACAAACACCAATTTGTTTTCTCGTTATAGATTATTCATTATTTATATGTGACCCTGCTGTACTATGTAGTTCTGTGTTGTTCTGGCATTTATTTGTAAGTAACAGTTGAAAAGAAACCCTCTAAAATAATTTTGCAAACAATCATGCATTATTGAAAAAGGTCAATCAATATGCTTTCATTGTTTATTTTTAATGTGTAGATGTAGTTCGCATAAATGTTAAAAATGACTTAGCATGAAATATGACGGTAATAACCTGTGGAAACATGCTGTTTGTTACAGCTGGCTATTGACTTTAGTGTGGTTCCTTTTGAAATGTGGCCTCAGGCCTCAGTTCAGATTGGCAGGAAAGCAAAGTAATAACAATTAACAGCAAAAAGTGAAGTTTCTGTGGAACAGATTTCTCCGTGATTAGTCTTATGATATTGCAATTCAAAGAAACATTCCATGATATAGACTGGTTCTTAGATTAACTTCATTCTATTTACACAAATATGTGACACTGATATAATTATACATACATGACATTTCATATTCATTTTGTAAGGTAATTTGTTGTGTATAATCTTGCAAGGTACTGAGCTTTTTTTATATATCGGCTGAAAGGAAATCATCTTTGTCAAAGCAATGCTAACCTATATTGGTGCTCTATACTGGCTGAGAAAGAACTTCATCCAACCAAATTAAGAAAGCATTCCATTTCTGAGAGCCACCAGAAATGACTGCAAATGCAAGTGTTGCAAATAGCACTTTTTGTTTGGAGGCAGACAGAGAATCCACACAGAGATGACATAAAACAAACAGGATGTTCATCTATACTTTTTGTTTTTGGTAATGCTATGTGGCTACAATATGTTAAATTAATTTGTGCAGCATGTTTACATGAAGTAAAGTAAGTATGTAGTCTGTTTGATGCAATGCCGCTAGTAGAATCAAAGTCCATACCAATAACAAAACTGCTCCACTATACATTTTTAGTCTATTAGTCAAACCAACCATTCCAATAAGAACCCAAATGTCTCACAATTGCAACCATGCTAGTTGTTGTGAACATAGGAAGATTTGCCAATGCCAATAAGCATTGGAGATTTTCCACAGTCATTACATGCTACAACAGCCTTACTACAGAACTAATGTTTATAAGTGTACAGAGCGAGTAGAAATTGGACCTTGCTGCACCTGGAAAAGGGCATGAAACAAGTATAACCTAGCCCAATTTCAAGGGCCAGCCTCCTAAAATATGCCTAAAAATATTCAACACAAACTTGGATCAGAGTATTTTTCAGACATTCCTTGTGGCTTTTTGTAACAGGTGTTAGGACCTTTTGATCTGCAATATGGCAGGTTTAGATCTCCAAATACATTTGGCAGCAGTGAGGAGCTTGGGTGCATTCTGGCTCGACTCAAAAGTTCTATTTAGCAGCTGCCAATGAAATATCCATTTTAGTAGGCTTTTTTTCAAAAGAACCTTCTTATGCAACTAGAAGAAGTAAGAGCTTGCTAACCTCACACCATCCTGCTAATTGCCCTCCTTTGTTTTTAAAAATCAGGGATTCATTCTTATTTACTTTGTTTGAAGTTTGATATAATACCATTTCTTTTCAGTTTCACGTGGTAACGTGATATGTTATTTAATGTGGTATTGTTCAATTGAGCCATATTTTCTTAGAATAAGGGAGACTCAGTGGATGATGAATGATTTTTACAGTGACGTGTGTTTATAGTAAGAATACAATAAAATATAGTGAAAAGCTTTCATTTGTTGCCATGATTTGGTGTCGTTTTCAATAACTTAAGAATAAGAAAAAAAAGTTTAGCTTAGAGGGTCCATCAGTCATGTACCAGCTTATCACTACCAACGGTGCCTGCGCTGCCATCCCTCCTCCACTGCTTTGCTGCCGTTTACACCAGACCCAACCAAAGTTGAAGTCGCCAATCTAAATGGCGGCTGGGATCCTATTCCAGGATTCCCTTCTGCATTTCTGGGTTTTCTGATTTTCACCAGTGCTATTTACATAACAACTAGAAGCAGGAGTCCCTCAAGCCTGTTCTGCCATTTAATACAATTAAAGCTGATCTAACCTTGGCCTCAAATCCACTTTCCTTACCACTCCCCTTTACCCTTTACCCTTTAACCTGTATCTAATTAAAATTCTGTCTATTTCCTCTGGCGTAGTGAATTCCATACTTTTTAAGTGTGATCTGGTTCAGGTAGTGCATCCTGCCAACTAGACCTCACCGGTTCCATTGCAGAGACAGGCATGGCTTAGTCCTCTGCTTCATGGAGTCAGAAACCTGCTAAAGGATTCATGGCACTCAGCCCTTAAGAGGTGGAATGAATCATAGTTTGGATTACAGAACCTTTGAGAAAGATAAGTTTTAAAAAAATGATACCCATGCCTTCTATATGTCCCTCTACCTGAACGTCTATAACCTTCATGTTGAGTAATGAAACTTCCATACCCATTCGCCTACTGTATTGGACCCTTTAGTCACAATTGGAAGTGTTTATATAGTTTTATGAAAACCTGTCATTCACTTGCAAATTCCTGCTTGTTTTATAAAAGAAACTGCTTTTACCACAGGACATTAAATTTGTCCATTATCCAGACCCCTTCAGTATCAATAGCAGATGCTGCAAATATTTGATATGTATTTTGTAGAAATAAACATTTGTGCAATTGACAGCATAGGTCAGAGGGCTGGAGTTGTCAATCAGGCAATGTTTTCCCACAGGCTCAGCTGTTTCAACAGTCTAATGGGTGGCTGGGCTCTCAGCTAAACCTTGTTCTGCATTCTTGGCTGAGAGCTCAGTTGCACACTTCTCACAAAGTAGGTGGGTGAGCGAGGAAAAATCCCAACTCCTTTTTCCCACCTCAAAGATGAAGATCCAGCCCACTGTACCTTTTTCCTTTTATGGTGGTTATGTTATCATAGGTTTCATTTAAGTCGACCAGTTGCTGTTGAATATGGTGTTCCCATATGGCTTTCACTGAAGATTTCATTACATTTTGTTGACCATTTGCTATTGCAGTTATTTGGTATTTTTCATGTTCTGATCAAACTCTTGCAATACATTATCACAGCACCAGGGTCCCAGGTTCCAGGTTCAATTCCAGCCTCGGGTGACTGTCTGTGTGGAGTTTGCATATTCTCCCCGTGTCTGCGTGGGTTTCCTCTGGGAGCTCCAGTTTCCTCCCACAGTCCAAAGATGTGCAGGTCAGGTGAATTGGCCATGCTAAATTGCCCGTAGTGTTAGGTGCATAAGTCAGGAGTAAATATAGGGAAATGGGTCTGGGTGGGTTGCTCTTCGGAGGGTCGGTGTGGACTTGTTGGGCCGAAGGGCCTGTTTCCACACTGTAGGGAATCTAATCTAATTTATCTGATTTCTATTAAGGTTTTTAAAGTTCCTATATTGAGATATTGGATTCAAAATTTTATTTGTTGAATCATTTTATTTTACTGAGGAGTAGTATGGCAATGACTGATTGATTGAAGTGTATACCAAAAACTCTTTTCATATTTGCCACACTGCAGATGTTTATATTTCTAAAATTGTGGTTACTTCATGCTTTACTTTAAGTTGTGATTGGTTTGTTGTATGGTTGTTATAATAGGCAAGGATCTATGATACTTGTATTTTTGGATAGTTTTTAACATTGACAGTTTAATGAAGGTTGTATAATGGGATAGTTGTATTTACTGAGGAATTAATTCAGTTTTTTAGAACAAATTTCAATATTAACTTTCAATATTCAACCGCTCCAACCATTTTTATTGGAAATTTACTGTGTAGGAATTTAATTCTGATATCAAACAAGTGCCATGAAAAGTGGTATTAGCACTCCATGCCAGGACCCAAACTTATCTCAACATTTAGAAACAATGAAACATACTAAATAATTTAAGTACTTTTAATATTTATTGAAGCCTTCAACTGCATCACGTCTTGCTGATCACTTTACCTTTTTTATTGATGAATTTTACATAAAAACAAATATAGATCAACTATTCTTGTACGCAAGAATGATTTAAGAATGAGAGAGAGGGAGGCGCAAGGCAGGAGGAAAATAATCAAGCCAATTTATATATTCTTATAATAACAAGTAAATTGTTTGTCATCATCGAACAGTCGGTCAGTTATCATCTTCCTCAATATTGTTTCTTCAAATAAATCTGTGCTTTGCACCTTTCTAATGGTTTTTCTTTTGCTTCTACCTACCCACTGGAAGCCTATAATGAACGGTCATCTTTGCTGTGAAGGATGACCAAGAAGATTTTCTGCTTATGCTATTCATTAATTATATAATACAAATGATTCTTTTCAATTTTAAGGACAAGTACATTTTAAAACATTGCCAATCAATGAGCTGAAGAGAGACCTTATGGGGCATGTCTTCAGTTCATGAGAAAAATGGGGAATGTGGATTAACTTCAGTTATACTCTACCGGTAGGCCTCCTGATCCCAGTCATTACTGGATTTGAATTGGATTGCAACGTCCAAAGGCTTCAGCCTAAAAAGACAAGTGGGAACATTAAATCATAGTCAGCAGCAGACTCTTTTGCTGCACCACTGATGGGAAGATCTGAACTTTTATTTCATGAGTAATCTAGTTAGAAAATTTATAGGTGTTCATCAAACTTTTATTGCGTTAAGTACTGGTTGCTGGAAGTATATAATGCTGCAAGATAAATTTCAAGATATCATCAAGATTTTATCATGAATTTCCAAAAATAAATTTCTATTACATAAGTCTATATGAAAAAGGACTATAAATTAAGTGCTATAACCCGCAAAGCTATGAACCAGTTGCTGGAAGGTGAGGTTAGAATGGGTAGGTAGTTTTCCCTTCTGATCAGCTCAGATATGATGGGCTGAATGGCATCTTTCTATGCCATAACATTTCTATGGATTCTATAGTTCTAAATTATTACTGCTTCTTATGATTGTTGCAGACACAAAGCTGATATATTCTACACTCTTAGTCGTAGAGATGTACAGCACGGAAACAGACCCTTCAGTCCAACCCATCATACCTGCTGAAGAGCTGATATCATATTTACCTATATTTGGCAGTCTGTGGTGATGACCCCAAATTGGTCTCTGCTGTGTTAACTTTGCCTGCCCCAACATTTAGTTTGAATCTTCCATTAAATCAAGATATCCAGGTATTCTGGTACAGTAATGACATTAAGCTGAGTAAGTTATAGATTTTGCTTTTAACTACGAGTGGATTCCAGATGTTGTTATTATTACTTTGAAAGGAATAATGAAAGTGAACACTTGCCATCTTCATTGTTATTAATACTGCAAAATCATTATTGAGGTATTAATTGATCTTCTGATGTTCTTATTCCAAGGGTTTTTAAATTTGTTTAAGCTTTCTGTTTTTGTTTTTGCTTTACAGGTTCATTTACTTTCATGTATTGAGGCCACAAAACAGCTTCAACATCAGCTTATGCAAGTTCAGAACAGTGTTTTTGAAGGTCAGTTAGCCTATGTATTGAGTGTTTCTCTTTTTATTGAATGCCTTTAAAGATTATAACCACCATTTTGTATTGATCAGTGTGAACATAGCTAGTGATGTTAATATTTAGTGATCATCACACGATGGCTCAGTGATTAGTACTGCTGCCTCACAGAGCCAGGGATCTGGATTTGATTCCACCTTGGGCAATTGTCTGTGTGGAGTTTGCACATTCTCTCCATGTCTGCATGGGTTCCTCCGGGTGCTCCAGTTTCCTCCCACAATCCAAAGACGTGCAGATCAGGTGAATTGGCCATGTTAAATTGCCCACAGTATTAGGTGCATTAATCAGGGGTGATTATTGGTGGGGGAATGGGTCTGGGTGGTTACTCTTCGGAGGGTTGGTGTGGACTTGTTGGGCCAAAGAACCTGTTTTCATACAAAGAAGAACAAAGAAAATTTACAGCCCAGGAACAGGCCCTTCAGCCCTCCAAGCCTGAGCCAACCCAAATCAACTGTCTAAACCTGTCGCCCAATTCCTAAGCATCTGTATCCTTCTGCTCCCCACCTACTCATGCATCGGTCCATCTTAAATGAATCTACCGTGCCTGCCTCTACCACTTCTGCTGGCAACGCGTTCCAAATGCCCACCACCCTCTGTGTGAAGTACTTGCCGCATGTATCCCCCTTAAACTTTCCACCTGTCACCTTGAAAGAGTGACCTCTCCTTATTGAATCCTTCACCCTGGGAAAAAGCTTGTCTCTATCCACCCTGTCTATACCCTTCATGCTTTTGTAAACCCCAATCAGGTCCCCCCTCAATCTCCTTTTTTCTAATGAAAATAAACCTAACCTACTCAACCTGTCTTCATAGTTAATACCTTCCATACCAGGCAACACCCTCGTAAACCTTCTCTGCAACCTCTCCAAAGCGTCCACATCCTTTTGGTAATGTGGTGACCAGAACTGTACACCGTATTCTAAATGTGGCTGAACCAGTGTCTTGTACAATTTCAACGTGACTTGCCAGCTCTTATACTCAATACCCAGTCCAATGAAAGCGAGCATACTTTATGCCTTCTTGACCACTCTATCCACCTGTGCAGCAACCTTCAGGGTACAATGGACCTGCACTCCCAGATCTCTCTGCCCATCAACTTTTCCCAAGGCTCTTCTGTTCATTGTATAATTCGCTCTAGAATTAGTTTTGCCTAAATGCATCACCTCACATTTGTCTAGATTGAAAACCATCTGCCATTTTTCTGCCCAACTCTCCAGTCTATCTTTCTCCTCCTGTATTCTCTGACAGTCCCTTATGCTTTCTGCTACTCCATCAATCTTCGTGTCATCTGCAAACTTGCTGATCATACCAACAGTGCCCTTTTCCAGATCATTTATGTGTATTACAAACAACAGTGGCCCCAACACTGACCCCTGTGGAACACCACTGGTCACCTTTCTCCATTTCGAGAAACTCCCTTCAACTACTACTCTCTGTCTCCTGTTACTCAACCAGTTCTTTACCCACCTAGCTAGAACACCCTGCACACCATATGATTTCACTTTCTCCATTAGTCTACCATGGGAAACTTATCAAGTGCCTTACTAAAGTCCATGTATATGACCTCAACAGCCCTTCCTTCATCTATCAACTTGGTCACTTCCTTGAAGAACTCTATTAAGTTGGTAAGGCACGATCTCCCCCGCACAAAACCATGTTGCCTATCACCGATAAGCCCATTCTTTTCTAAATATAAATAGATCCTATCCCTCAGTACCTTCTCCAGCAACTTTTCCACCACTGACATCAGGTTCACTGGTCTGTAGTTACCCGGAATATCCCTATTCCCTTCTTGTATAGGGAAACAACATGAACAAACCTCCAGTCCTCCAGCACCTCACTCTGTATTTAAGGATGCCACAAAGATATCTATCAGGGCCCCAGCTATTTCCTCTCTCACCTCCGTCAGCAACCTGGGATAGATCCCATCCAATCCTGGATAACCTCAAGCCTACCCAACACTTCTTCCCTATTTATGTCAATGTGATCCAGACTAATCAAACTTTTATCTCTAATCTCAACATTCATCATGTTCCTCTCCTCATTGAACACTGATGCAAAATAATCATTCAGAATCTCACCCATTCGCTCAGGTTCGACACGTAGCTTTCCTTCGTTATCCTTTAGTGGACCCAATCCTTTCTCTAGTTACCCGCTTACTGCTTATATAAGAATAAAATGCTTTGGGATTCTCCTTAATTCTGCTCGCTAAAGCTATTTCATGACCCCTTTTAGCCCGCTTGATTCCTCGTTTAAGACTTGTCATACTCTTCCGATATTCCTCCAGGGCCTGTTATGTTCTTAGCTGCCTAGACCTTATGTACGCTTCGCTTTTTCTCTTGGCTAGTCGTACAATTTCTCCTGTCATCCAAAGTTCACGAATCTTGCCCTTCCTATCCTTTGCCTTCAACAGGACATGCCTATCCTGCACTATCTTTACCTATCTTTGAAAGCCTCCCACATCTCAAATGTCGACTTCCTTCAAATAGCTGTGTCCAATCCACATTTCCAAGCTCCTGCCTAATTTTGATATAATTATCCTTGGCCCAGTTTAGTACTCTTCCCTTAGGACCACTCTCATCTTTATCTACGAGTATTCTAAAACTTACAGAATTGTGGTCACTGTTCCCAAAGAAATCCCCCACCGCAACTTCTACCACCTGTCTTGGCTCGTTCCCCAGTATCAGGTCCAATATGGCCCCTTCCCTCGTCGGACTATTTACATGCTGTTCTAGAAGACTCTCCTGTATGCTTCTTACAAATTCTGCCCCATCCAGACCTCTGACGTTAAGTGTATCCCAGTCAATGTTGGGAAAATTAAAATCTCCCATTACCACTACTCTATTGCCTCTACATCTTTCCATAATCTGTTCACCTATTTGTTCTTCTACCTCACACTCACTGTTGGGAGGCCTGTAATACAGCCCCAAACAATGTAACTGCACCCTTCTTATTTGTCAGCTCCATCCATAATGCCTCACTACCCAAGATCTCCATAATGTGCTCCTTTAGCATAGCCGCGATATCATTCCTGACCAGCAATTCAACTCCACCCCCCCTTTTACTGTCCTGCCTGAAGTGTCTATATCCTGGAACATTTAATTGCCAATCATCATGCCCTCCCTTCAACCAAGTCTCTGTGATTGCAATAACATCATACTCCCAGGCACCAATCCAAGACCTAAGTTCATCTGCCATATACTCCTGGCATTAAAGTAGATGCCACCATTTTTTTTTCGCTCATCTGCTCTCTGCCTACACTTCCCTTTATTTATGCTATCTTCACAATTCTTACAGTTTCCAGTCTCCATCTCGCTGCCTACTTGTTTTCTCTTCTGGTTCTCAGCCCCCTGCCACATTAGTTTAAAACCTCCCCAACAGCAGTAGCAAAAACTCCCCCAAGGACATTGGTTCCGGTCTGGTTCAGATGTAGACCGTCCATTTTGTAATAGTCCCACCTTCCCCAGAACTGGTCCCAATGTCCAACAAATCTGAATCCCTCTCTCCTACACTATCTCTCAAGCCACGTGTTCATCCTGCCTATTTTTTCATTTCTATGCTGGTTAGCAGGTGGTAGTAATCCCGAGATCACTACCTTTGAGGTCCTCCTCTTTAACTTCTCTCCTAGCCCCCTGAATTCTTCTTTCAGGACCTCATCTCATTTCTACTTATAGCGTTGGTGCCTATATGCACCAAGACAACTGGCTGTTCATCCTCCCCTTTTAGAATGCTCTGCAGCCGATCGGTGACACCCCAACCCATCATGCCATCTGGGAGTCCCTTTTTCGGCCACAGAACCGCCTATCTACTCCCCTTACAATAGAATCCCCTCTGACTATGGCCCTTCGAGTCTTTTTCCAGCCCTTCTGAACAGTAGAGCCCGCCACGGTGGCAACTACTACCCTCCCCTGGTGAGCCTTCTCCTCCAACAGTATCCAAAACGATATACCTGTTTTGGAGGGAGATAACTGCAGGGGACACCTGCACTGCCTTCCTACTCTTTTTCTGTCTTTTGGTGACCCATTCACTGTCTCCCTCAGCAATTCTAATCTGTGGTATGACCAGTTCACTAAACGTGCTATCCACGACTTCCTCAGCATCGCGGATACTCCACAGTGAGTCCATCTGCAGCTCCAGAGCCATCATGCGGTCAAACATGAGCTGCAGCTGGACACACTTCTTGCAAGTGGAACAGTCAGGAAAGTCAGACACATTCCTAAGCTCGCACATCAAGCAAGAGGCACATGCCACGGGTCTGAGGTCCTCTGCCATTGTAAACGTAGCTTTATTGAACTAACTAAAACTAAACAGTGCACTTAAATATATGAAAAAGAAAGATAAAGAAAAAACTTACTGAGTCTTTTTCTTCCGGTTAGAGGAAAGGCGGGAGGGAGATACTACACGTGTAATATCTCGGGTTTAGCCACTGCCCAAATATAAATTAAGCCCTTACCTTCCCCAACAGCCATCGCTTCATTCCTCCTTCTTTCCTCACTGTGCTGTCAAAATGGAGGCCTGACTCCCGAGGTAGGTGCCTTTTTAAGTGGGAAAACTTACCCTTCCCGGCAGCCCCTTGCTTCACTCCTCCTTCTCTCCTCGCCGTGCTGTAAAAATGGAGGGAATCTAATCTAAAACTGCCCTTGAGAACTGGTGGTGAAACTTCTTGAAGTTCCCATGTTGTACATTCACTTGCATTGATGTTAGAGAGGGAATTCCAGTATTTTGTGCTTATATGCATGCTTATAGTTGTCTGTATGCCTTACCTCTTTAGGTATACTGGCCACCAGTGCAATTTTCTCAGCATTGTGCACCCATCAAACGTCAAAAATATAAATACCTGGCTTTTGGTGTTCTCAGCACTCCCATCATTATGTGATGGAATTACAATAGAAAACAGTAAAATACCTCGCTTCATGTTGTTAGCCACCATGTAGAATTATTAATAATACTCTAAAAAAAATTCTCTTGATAGGCACCTTCCTCAAATATATATCCGAGATTAATAACTTGCAGGGTTATGGAACATTAGCTGTAAACCACATCTAGTAAATCCAAGAACTGTTGGCATTCTTACAGTGATATTCTTACATTTTACTAACAAAACTCCTATTGTCTCTTCCTGTTAGTATTCGCCACAATAAAATGAAGAGATGCTTCTTTTGTTGGTCTAGAAATTTGTACTAAATGATCCTCTCTTTATACATTACAGTTTATCATACTACTGGAAAGCACACCATTTCTATTTCATTTTAATTGGTGTTTTCACAGATTTTGATTTATATTTGGAAAATCATAGGAATTGGCTGGCTTCCAGGGAGTTCCAGAATATCAGAGATGATCCCGCTTATTGTATTGAGGAACTTGAAATACAAGCTATAAATAAAGAAGTAAGCAGCTTGATATTTTTGTGTCTATTCTTAAGGGTGACACTGCAGATATGAGTTGTTTCATTCTCTGTTTTTAAGCTGATTTGACAGATCTAGATTGTTCATGTTCTTACTCTGGCATAATGCCACACAACAGGAAGAGAGATTAGTTTTCTTTTACTCGCTTTCAGCAATGTTTTAATGTGTTGTTTTCTCCCTGTACAAATCTGTGCCTTGTTAATAATAATATCTAGAGCACACTTCTAAGTTTTTGAAACCAAAATTTGTGGGTTTAATCTACAACTAATTTAAGAAAATAATCTTAAAACTGGACTCAAATACCACACATCGTGATTAATTGAGCCAATATAAATATTGTTATAGTAATGAATTTATATTTGATCTGTAAATAAGAACTGTGAATAATGGAAAGTTAAATCATGTCATCACTGAAGTGCTACAAATTTAGGACATATGTGTTAATTTAAGGGAGTGCAACACGATGAGTATGCTTTTTAAAAATCTAAGTCTGCATTCCATCTTAATCTATACAATCATTTATAGTTGCAAGTTCTGCAGAAACATTAGAGGGTAATATTTAATATCACAAGCAGCATTATTGGAACTCTGTACATGGATTTTGAATGCTATTTATTTTCAGTTTGCAGGAAAACAGAAGTTATTTCAGCAGTCAATGGCACAAATTGTAACAGAATTGGCCCTTGTCAATCAACACAAAGAAAGCTTGCAACAGCAGCTGGACGAACAAGAAAAGTATCTGTTTCAGGTAGAGTGACTGGAAACAACTTATGTGAAAATTAATATAAATAACTTATATTTGCTCAGACATGTTGAATTATTATTAAAGCAGATGAATACCTGTTCAACGCAAAACAGAAATATGCACTTCGCTTAATTTGGTTTTCAGATTCCATTTGAAAGCCAAGTTCACTGAAGCTGAACTCAAAAATTAAAATCTATAGTATGTAAAATAAAATTGGCAGCAATGCTGCTTGATGCTCCTAAACATTTGCTGAAATAATTTAGATCAGATGCATATATTAGCAGCAGAGGGTTGTCTTTTCCTCTGCCAGTGATCAACTGGTAATGTCATAAACAAGAGCAAATGCAAAATACTGCACAAGCTGGAAATCTGAAGTAAAAACAGAAAATTTTGGAAAACCCAAGTCAGCAACAACTTTGGAGAAAGAAACAGTTAATGTTTCAGATTGATAATCTTTTGCAGAGCTGAAAAACTCATGACATAATACATTTTATTCAAGTTTCGAGCAAGGAAATGGGATAAGAACAGAGGGATGATCTGTGATAGGGGACTGAAAGAAAGATTTAATGATAAAAGAGATGTAAATGCAAGGAAAAAGGAGGTGGTGGTTTCCTATGTATATGTTCTATAGATCTTTTGTTTGTTTCTCTTGTTTCATGATTGTCTCCTTTTGTTATGCACTATCATCTCTTTTTCAACTAATCTCTAATATTTTCCACCCTGTTGTAAATTTCCCAATTTGTTCTTGATCCTTCCTCCCCTCCATCTTTCCTTCTCTGATTTTGTACATCTGTAAATCTCTCCAGTTTGCTAATGGGCCAAGATTAGATACAGTGTTTTTGTGCCATTTTGGCTTAGTATCAGAAACTAAACAAAGCCTAAAATATGAAAATCATGATACTGGAGTTATTTTGTTACTTAATAATCAAGCACTATTATTTGTTATAAATCAAAAAATATTGACATGGTTTCTTGAATCAAACACCACCACTAGAATGATCAAGTCCGAGTGCTAGCCAATATGTTAACTCAGGGAGAAAGTGAGGACTGCAGATGCTGGAGATCAGAGCTGAAAATGTGTTGCTGGAAAAGCGCAGCAGGTCAGGCAGCATCCAAGGAACAGGAGAATCGACGTTTCGGGCATAAGCCCTTCTTTAGGAATGAGGAAAGTGTGTCCAGCAGACTAAGATAAAAGGTAGGGAGGAGGGACTTGGGGGAGGGGCGTTGGAAATGCAATAGGTGGAAGGAGGTCAGGGTGAGGGTGATAGGCCGGAGTGGGGTGGGGGCGGAGAGGT
>NC_057731.1:40281920-40291343 GCF_004010195.1 Chiloscyllium plagiosum
AACTCAGCACCGCCTTCCTAACCTGCAATCTTCTTCCTGACCTCTCCGCCCCCACCCCACTCCGGCCTATCACCCTCACCCTGACCTCCTTCCACCTATTGCATTTCCAACGCCCCTCCCCCAAGTCCCTCCTCCCATCATTTATCTTAGCCTGCTGGACACACTTTCCTCATTCCTGAAGAAGGGCTTATGCCCGAAACGTCGATTCTCCTGTTCCTTGGATGCTGCCTGACCTGCTGCGCTTTTCCAGCAACACATTTTCAGCTCTATATGTTAACTCACACAACATATAGCACAAAGACTAGCTTCTTGTTGAGACTGATGTCTTGAGGTTTATTAACAACAATGCTGAAACTATTGCAATATCTCAGAATCACTCATAGTCTGGTTCTGTACTTACTGACTATTACTGATACATTGCATATATATAACTGACTGTACACACTACATTGAATTCATTGCACTGTAGACTTGCCTGAAGGTGAACCTGGTACCTTTGTGTCGGAATACCACTTTTGGGTTGTTGTATAACTGTTTTAAATTGTATGTCTTGTGTCTGGTTTGCAATCTGTATGACAATACATTATTCTCAATAATACCTATAAGGATGTGTATAGGTGCATTGTCTGTTCACATTTAGCCAACGCTTTGGTGGATGTATGACACAATCAGATCGAACAATTATACAGTTACCATAACTTGGCTGTGTAGCTTCCTCTGCAGTCTGCTGTTGCTTTGAATAGATGTGTATTATTTCTCATAGATTTGTGGCTGTTGTCTGACATGATATCTTCAGTATCCAAGTTATTGTACTGTGTGATGCAAAATTGACAAAGTGCAGTTCAGATATTTCGTCTATTTCTTCACAGGACTTGACCATTGCTTATTGTAATTTTGTATGTCCTAGCATGGACACAACAATGTCAGATCTTCCTACAAATCCACGTGTTTATAAGAAAATCTCATACATTTATTCTTTGTCCTGGATCAAGTTGGGATAACTGTCTACATGATTGTTGATTATATTTTTATACCATTTTGTCCCTTCTTTTCAACAATGCATCTTGAACATGTTTATGGGTGGTGAAAATGTGGGAGAACTATCGAACAGTCTTCCAAATATGAGGGATGCTGATGAGGGTATGCCATTGACTTGAAGAGTAGCACATAGATTTAACATAGCCATCAGAAAATCTTAGCCAATTGTAAAGTGACTTAACATCATGGATTTTAATGTTTAAACAATGTGTTTTCCAACACTGGTTTACTGAGGGTAGTGAGCAAAAGAGGCAATATGTTCAATTCATCATTTCCTGAACATGCCTTGGAAAGGTGCACTATTGTACTGTGGATGATTGTCAGATCCAATTTAGTGAGAAACATGGAACATACTGAATATAATTGTCAGTGTGTCAACAATCATTACACTGGTGGTATCTTTGATTTATCACGCAATAGGGGATTTAGTCAAGTAGTCAGTCAATAAAATGTAATCATGTACTTGCGCATGGAAAAATATCAGTGGCAACTTTACACGAGGGCTTAGAAGAAATCTTCTGTGGATGGAGATGTTCTCTTGATTGTTGAAGTTGATGGAGTTGACATGTTTCACACAATTTAATTAATTGATCAATGTCTTTATTTATGCCGTGTGAAATAATAGATTCACAAACCCACCTATTGATACCTTTTTCAGTGCCTTTGTGATTCATGTGTATGTGGTCAAGCATATAGCAGAATTGCCACTGAAGATTGCATTCCTAGAAAGTCCTAGTTCATCTCTAAATGACAAAAAACATGTGCTAGCTCAGAAACTTGTTGCATGCACTCAGGCCACCCATTGGTGATAATGTTTTGAGCTGGCCATCATCTGACGTAGTTTGTTGAAGCTTCACTGCAAGGCTGTGACCAAAATGAATGAGATTGATCTTTTCACTCAGATTTACTAATATCAACTTATATGTTGAAAAGAATATCTTTGATCTTAGTAGGGTTTGGGAGAATGTCGAAGTAGCCATTTGGGAAGCTGGTTTGTATTGTATTTCTTTATTGCTGGAACAGCACAGCAGGTCAGGCAGCATCCAGGGAACAGGAGATTCGACGTTTCGGGCACAGGCCCTTCTTCAGGAATCCTGAAGAAGGGCCTGTGCCCGAAACGTCGAATCTCCTGTTCCCTGGATGCTGCCTGACCTGCTGTGCTGTTCCAGCAATAAAGTTTCAACTTTGATCTCCAGCATCTGCAGACCTCACTTTCTCCTGTATTGTATTTCTGCACTGCATACTTAAATCTTCTGAAGAAACTGTTGACATCTTGGAGATGCACTTGAGAGAGGGTCTAGAAAAATAATTCTAATCATTTGTGGTCAGTATGAACAATTAAATTTGTGCCAAGTAGGAACGTGATGAGACCATTGTATTCTGAAAACTAGATCAAGAGTTTCTCTTTCGTGGTTTCATTAATTTGTCCGAGTTGGCAGAAAGACCTTAGAACCAAACACAACAGACTTGACATTCTGTAATAAACGCACTCTGACGCCTTTCTGGGATACATCTAATTCTAATATGGTAAGCTTTGAGGGATCATGATTTTGAGGAAGACATTAGCTGGATGATGAAGCATTTTTAAGAGATTGAAAAATATTCTCGTGATCTTCCTATCATCGGTAAGGTGTATTTTTGTGGAGAAGAAGTTAGAGGAGATGCTTTTTTTGCAAAATTTGCAATATATAGGGATAAAAAGTTGAAGAACCTAAGACACCTTTGTAAATAATATTTGTCTCATGGTGTACGTCTTCTATTTTGCTTGGATCAGGTTTAATATGAATTGACGCGTGGATTGAACCAAAGAAATTGATTTGTTTCATGCTAGTTTTACAGCTTTTAATATTGAAAACAAGACTATGTTTTCTTGCCACTGTCCTGAGCTGATGGAGGTTTCTGTCATGCTCATGTTTTGCTTTCCAAAGGATTGTAATATCATTGCGTCATAGAAGTCTAGAGTACAGAAAAAAGCCCTTCAGCCCATCAAGTCTGTGCCAGTCAACAACTACCTGGGGGCGGCACGGTGGCACAGTGGTTAGCACTGCTGCCTCACAGCGCCGGAGACCTGGGTTCAATTCCCGCCTCAGGCGACTGACTGTGTGGAGTTTGCACGTTCTCCACGTGTCTGCTTGGGTTTCCTCCGGGTGCTCCGGTTTCCTCCCACAGTCCAAAGATGTGCAGGTCAGGTGAATTGGCCATGCTAAATTGCCCGTAGTGTTAGGTAAGGGGTATGGGTGGGTTGCGCTTCAGCGGGTCGATGTGGATTTGTTGGGCCGAAGGGCCTGTTTCCACACTACCTAACTACTCTAATCCCATTTTCCAAACTTGTGTGTCTTGGCATTGCAGGTGTGCATCTAAATATTTCTCAAATGTTATGAGGGTCTCTGTCTTTAACATCCTTACAAGCAGTGAATTCCAGGTTCCTACCACCCTCACATCCCCTCTAAACCTCCTGCTCCTTTCCTTAAATCTGTGCCCCCAGTCATTGATCCCTC
This sequence comes from Chiloscyllium plagiosum, assembly GCF_004010195.1. NCBI lineage: Eukaryota > Metazoa > Chordata > Chondrichthyes > Orectolobiformes > Hemiscylliidae > Chiloscyllium > Chiloscyllium plagiosum. The sequence goes on from NC_057731.1 coordinate 40,285,457, forward strand.
CACCAAGGGGAAAGATTTCTTCTTGTCTACCCTCTCTATGCCCCTCCTGTTTTTATACACCTCAGTCAGGTTCCTTTCGTCTCCTCTGATCCAAGGAAACCCAGCCACAGTCCATCCAATCTATCCTCACAGCTAAAACTCTCCAGGCCAGGCAATACTGAGTGTAACTCTTCTCTGTACTTTCTCCAATGCAGTCACATCCCTCCTATGATGTGGATTCCAGAACTGCACACAATACACTAGCTGTGGCCGAAGCAATTTTTATATGGTTCCAGCATAACCTCCTTCCTCTTAAACTGAATGTCTCAGCTGTGGTGAAACGGTTAAAAATTATGTCCCAATACATGTGTGAATCTAACCGGAATGGAGGTGTTGCTTAGTCCCGTGTGAATCTTATTACACACCTCCCCGTGTGAATCTTCTTATCTGTATGTAACCAGAATGGAATGTGTTTTTTAGCCTTGCTCTGCTGTTCACATGAATGTTTATATCTGGAAAAGAGTATATCAGCTGGAAAAGTCTCCAGTTCGGTGAGTCTGCTCCGGGGTTACGTTTAACCGCCGAGCGTGGGTTGTTGGCAACCGCTCTACGAGAACTGACGGCTCCCAGTTCCGGTAACATGTAGAGTGAGTATAAGCCAGACCCGTTGTAAGTATGAGACCTGGTTGTGGCGACGCTGCGGGGAATAAAATGCTCATATTCTAGCAGACTCGCCTCTTGGTCGTTTGTTCTGTGTCAGACTACTCTCCTACGAACCTGACCTTGAGAATTTTTTTTAAAACACCAGCTAATGAAGGCAATTATCCCAATTGCCTTCTTAACTACTTTATCTACCTTAAAGGTGCAATGGACATGCATAACAAAGTCCCTCTGATCCATGGTCTAGAATCCTATCGTTCATCATGCATTCCCTTGCCTTGTTTGTTCTGCCCAAGTGAATCACCTCAGACTTATACAGATTGAATTCCATTTGCCATTGATCATTCTGTCTGACCAGCTCCTCTCTATCCTCTTATTCTACAAAGCTGTCCTCTGCATTATTTACCACCATACCAACTATTGAATCATCCGTGAACTTTTACTGATCACTCTCCTAAATTCAAGTCTAAAATACTGCAATATTTTCTGTAACACAATCAAGGTCACAACTCTAATTTTTGTAGCACCTATTGCTCCCAAATTGAAATACAAAACAAAAATATGCTTCAAAGGGACAAAGTGATCATACCACAGTGAAGCACTGACTACCTGGGCAACTCAGTACTTCTGTGCTATTTGAGAATCCCATATTTATTGATTTGGAAAATAATTGTGCTCATTTGACTACTTATGTCTATAAATTGGCTAAATGCTCCATGCCTGTATGAGAAATAGCTACCACGTTACTAGTTTTATATATGAATGTATTATTAACTTTTGAGCCTTTTTGAATCTACACAGAATAATGAATAAGATGGTTGTAGCATAAGATAACCAACAAACTATTTTGTAAAATAATTATGAGAGTATAACACATCTAGTTTTCTTGGGAAACAAATGTTACTTAGCCCTTGTATTTCATGTCACATTATTTTCTTTGATCTTTGATAAATCTCAATCTAGTGACATCTACAGAAGTCTTAACACTGTTCCGCATTAAGTTGCGTAGAGGAGATTTCCTCCCTGAATACTCTGAGCAAATACGACTTTCTGCTGAGAGCCCATCATCCAACTCCCTTCTTTCTTTCCGTTCTACAGAATTTCAATTCATTCTGTAAGTCAAACTGTATTGCAAGGGGAGTTTCTGCATCTATGTCTATGAGCAGCTGATTTGTGCAGAGTGCTTGAAGTCAGTAAAAGACTCCCAGGTCCTGTCACATAATTCCAAGTGGACTTTTGAAGACTTTGTGAAGGAACTTTAGAAAATACCACACATTCATAGCAATAAGCAGGTATTACCAACCAGAAACTAACCTGTGTGTAGTTGATTATGCCTTTAATAGTATTGATACAATAGTGGGAGTGGTGATGTGTTGGGAGGTTCCTTGCTACTGCCAAACTCATGTTCAATGTGAGGTCAACAGAGGACATTAATTAAAGTCTGCAATGGTCCCATTGACAACAAATCAGAGTTACCCACGGGTTAATATGCAATCTGCTTGATCTGCATTTGCCTAGAAGTCAATCGTTACACATGTGCAAATTACAACACCAACATGATTTGAGTGTAATTCATTTTCAAAGTCCACACAGATTACCACAGATGCAATCTTGGAACTCTAGTGCACATGTAACACCCAAAAGGGCATCATGAATGAGGCAAATATCTTGCCCATTGAGTACACAAGCACAGATGTCATTTTGAATTTTGTAAAATACAGCTGTACTATATCTCCTGAGCCAGCCATTTTGAGTTAGATGAGAGCATCATGAGGTGTCTTGCCAGCTACTGTTGCCTCTTTCAGTGTATTAGCCAAATCCTTCTAGTTATGCTCTGTCTGCCACTCTTGTACAACTGCAATTTAGCATAAACTAGTTGACGTGTTGCAAATAAACTCAACCTTGAGAAAATAAATATGTATATGAAAGTACTGAAATGTTAAAAATGTTATTGAAATGTGTTATGAAGTATTGTACTTGTTTGAAAGCCTCAAACTATAAACTCTACAGTTTGCCTGTCTACAGCAATTGCTGCTTGTTGGATTTTTCTTTGTTCTGTATTACATCTGATATCTTACTGTGCAAGAACATAATTTATTAAGACTCAGCTTGATGATTGGAACCCAATTCTGGACATCATACTTTGGCAAGGACTTCAAGAACTTGGAAAAGATGCTGAAGGAAGTTACTAGTGTTGTACAAGGAATGTGTTGCATGGAGAGAGTAGAGAAACTGCGAGTATTCTCCTTAGAATAAAGCAGGTTAACAAGAGATTTTACATAGTTTTTCAAAACCATGAACAATTACAGTAGAGTAAGGAGAAACTGTTTCTAGTGGCAGAAGGGTCCATAACCAGCGAACAAGGATTTAAGGTAATTAGTAAAAAAAAGCAGAAGTGACATGGGGAAACTTGTTTTTACATGGTGAGTTGTTGTGTTCTGGAATGTACTGCCTGAAAGAGTGCTGGAAACAACTTCAAAAGTAACATTCAAAAGATAATTTGATAATTACTCAAAGAAAAATAATAAATTGTTACAGGAAAAGAATAGAAGAGTTAAACTATTAGGATAGCTCCATAAGTGGGCTGATATAGGCATGATGAGGCCAAGTTTAAGCAAATTCTTCCATTGTCTTGCCCATTATCTTTTTACTATTTCTAGTTTCCTATTGTACAGAAATTGGATACTGTGTATGTCAACATAACAACAGTGACAGCACTTCAAAATATGCTGTATAATACATTGGGGCAACGTGATGATCTGGGAGGTTTTGCATAAATGTAAGCCCTTTCTTTCATCGTCCTCAAACCATCATGAAAACAAACCATTAGCATGTTCTATCACTTCTCTCAAGCAGCTCCTGAAACAGTCTTTAGGAATTGGATGAAAACTTCCTGAGGTATTTTGCCTTCTGTCTTTGTCTCCCTCAATGTATTTACCAAATCCCAGTAATTATGCCACTTGCCACTCATATAACTGAAGTTTAGCAGAAAGTAGTTGACAAGTTTCAGAAAATCAAACTGTGATAAAGTAAAAATATATGTGAAAATGCAGAGATATTAGTTAAAAAATATATTGAAATGTGCTATGAAGCATTTTACTTGTCTGGAACGTTAAAATACAAACACTACATCATTTGTGTACCTATAACAGCTGCTGTTTTGTTAGTTTCCTTAATTCTGTATTACAGCTCACATCTTACTGTGCGAAAATGTAATTTAGTCCACAGGAGTCTTCACAAAGAATAGTAGATTGATCATAGGCAAGTAATGACTTGTACTTTCAGCTGTTTCTTTGTGAGGTTCCAGTAATTTATTCAAAACATTCACCAAATGTAACTGAAAAGTCAGTAACTCTGCAGTGGAGAAAGAGGCCATTTAAGAGGTATCTGTGGCATGAAGGGAAGCTGAGAATGAAGCAACCATTTGATGTAAAGGCTAAGAATAGATCTCTTGCTATCACAAAGAAATCAAGTGTGCTTCAAATGTGTAATACTTCGAGTGGCTTATCTATTTGTTTTTATTCAAAATATGTATGATTAGCCCATTATCCATTGCAAAATTTGACATATGTTTTAATATTTCTGATAATATTGGCTAAACTGTAGTTGTGCAAATGGAGTAATTAGCACTTTTGGGAATTGACTCTTGAGAGGCAATTGCAGCTTTGAGGAGAGTCACTCTGTCATCCTTCGGATGTACTGTTAAACTATTGTCATTTAAAGTAGGATGCTGCATTGAAAAGAATATTTGCAGCAATTCAGAAAAATGTACAATGTTACAATTAAAACTTGACAGACAACTGCTTATTCCTGATGAAAGGCTTATAACCGAAATATCAATTCCCCTGCTCCTCGGATGCTGCCTGACCTGCTGTGCTTTTCCAGCAGCACATTCTCGACAACTGTTTATTAAGTATAACTTCCACACTGTACTGGTCTACTAAAGTGAATGTTTATGCATAAGTTTTAAAATTGACAAAAACACAATTCAATAACAAGCTCTCAGTTTGCACTTGGAGACCAGCAACAGAAAACCAGTTTGTCAGTTTGGAAGAAGGGTCATACCAATACCTATTTTAGGTCTCAGCAGAAGGGAAATGAGGGAAGCAATGAGTTTTATACCAGACACTTAGCTTTGGACTCAGTTCAATCCAGCCTGGCTGATACAATAACATATTTGTCTGCTGGCTGTAAGCATCCTTTGTGAAATGAGTTTTCATAGTCTCAGTCTGGTTCAATACAAAATTGCTTGAAATATGGTACTAATACACTTTGATCTTCAAATAGATTCAAAAATGGCTGCTGTGTGAAGTAAAACTTATATGTATGTAACAACTGGGTTCCAGATACTTTGGACGGATCAGGCCTGGACATTATTTAGCACAAACTGATTTAATATTCATTTACTGTTTAGACTAGGTACAGAGACATAGTTTAGCAGGGCTTCCTTAGAATGTTCTTCAGTCAGATCCCAGTTGTGATCTAATACAAGTGATGATACAGTTTAGTTCTTAATCCCATACACTATACCTCTCCAGAAGTTCACCAATAAACTGTTTACATCATGAGCTATTTACAGTTTCAATATACTACTACCTGCCAACCGACCACACCCAAGTCTCTTTCACCAAATATGTCACTAGTGTTCTCAGTTCATTTCGGGATCAGTTCCTGCGGATTGGAGGGTGGCTAATGTTGTACCATTTTTTAAGAAAGGTGGGAGAGAGAAAGCAGGAAATTATAGACCAGTTAGTCTGACCTCAGTGGTGGGAAAGATGCTGGAGTCTATTATAAAGGATGAAATTACAACAAATCTGGATAGTCGTAACAGGATAGGTCAGAGTCAGCATGGATTTATGAAGGGGAAATCAAGCTTGACTAATCTTCTGGAATTTTTTGAGGATGTAACTCTGAAGATGGATGAGGGAGATCCAGTAGATGTAGTGTACCTGGACTTTCAGAAAGCTTTTGATAAAGTCCAGGTACACTACATCTACTGGATCTCCCTCATCCATCTTCAGAGTTACATCCTCAAAAAATTCCAGAAGATTAGTCAAGCATGACTCCCCCTTCATAAATCCATGCTGACTCTGACCTATCCTGTTACGACTATCCAGATGTGTCGTAATTTCATCCTTTATAATAGACTCCAGCATCTTTCCCACCACTGAAGTCAGACTAACTGGTCTATAATTTCCTGCTTTCTCTCTCCCACCTTTCTTAAAAAGTGGTACAACACTAGCCACCC
>NC_057731.1:40291385-40302468 GCF_004010195.1 Chiloscyllium plagiosum
CAGGGCCCTGGTGAGACCACACCTGGCGTATTGTGTGCAGTTCTGGTCTCCAAATTTGAGGGAGTGCAGCGTAGGTTCACGCGGTCAATTCCTTGAATGGCAGGACTATCTTATGTTGGAAGATTGGAGCGACTGGGCTTGTATACCCTTGCGTTTAGAAGACTGAGAGGGGATCTGATTGAGACATATAAGATTATTAAAGGATTGGACACTCTTGAGGCAGGAAACATGTTTCCGCTGATGGGTGAGTGCCGAACCAGAGGACACAGCTTAAAAATATGGGGTAGACCATTTAGGACAGAGATGAGGAGAAACTTCTTCACCCAGAGAGTGGTGGGTGTGTGGAATGCTCTGCCCCAGAGGACAGTGGAGGCCCAGTCTCTTGATTCATTTAAGAAAGAGTTGGATAGAGCTCTCAAGGAAAAGTGGAATCAAGGGTTATGGAGATAAGGCAGGAACAGGATACTGATTAAGGATGATCAGCCATGATCATGTTGAATGGTGGTGCAGGCTCAAAGGACAGAATGGCCTACTCCTGCACCTATTGTCTATTTTGAGGGCCTGAGCAATGCACATGCTCAATTATTTTCCCCTTGGAAGGCAAGCAGAGTGGGATGCCATGTTCTCATAACAGTTGGTACCAGGGTTATGACACTGACAATGACTTGAATGAAAAAGCAGTGAACACTGGTCAAAGAAGGTCTTATTCAAGAGGCAGAGGACCTGAACCTTTTGAAACACATAAAAGGGAAGGCACTGAAATGAAATTCACAACAGTGCCATCCGATTGCTATGATGGCAATGAAACTATTCAACGCTACCAACCCCCCACCCCCCCCAACAATTCCAGGAATGAATAGGTAGACAGAAAAAAAGAATGAAGAATGCTCTGAAGGCTAATCAGTGAAAAATTAACCACTATGTCTATGTTAAGAATTTCTCCAGCTCTAGGTAGTAGTACTACTTCCACAGTCTCTTCAGCTTGTGGCTGCTCCTGTTTGGACAATGACACCTTGAGAACTGCAGCAGAACATAGGATTTCATTCTCAACAGGAGAATAAACTGGAGGTTTAAGGAAATCCTAAATCAGGATTGGGATTAGTATAAAGTTTCCCCATCATATGATGATGAGTTGAAAATTCAACGCTGCTTTCAGACATTTCTATTTGCAAGCTATATTGATAATAGGAAGGACATTTAGTTTGGTACTTCGTCACTTAAAGCAGTTCCGTATCAGATTGTGAATGTTGTTACTGCTTGACATTGGTTTCTTCAGTGGAAGGAACAGACAATTTCACCTCTTTATCACCATCAAAGAAATGCAGACTTTTCTCAAAAGCGATAACAGTATTCTGATCAAAATTATTATTTACTCTGTCTTCAAACAGTAAAGTAGGATTCAGCACCTATTCTGCAAACAGACAGTCTTTGTTCCATTTCGAAAGAGGAAAACTAAGAATGTCATCTTGCAGCACGTTACCTTCTTTTGTGGTGCATAGTTTTCCCACTTCCTCTAGCCTCTTCTCAAAGAGAAATTAAAGATCTAAAATATCCTTCTGTGATCCTAGAGATGGAGTTTCATCAATAAAGATTGATGCATGACATAATGAGTCAACTTCAATTTCTGCTGCTGCTAGTGAATAGAGAAGATTAAAAGATGCATAATTAGGAATGGCATATCAAGTAACAGTGACCTTACTCCTGATCAACGAAGAGTAGCATCATCTGCCCTCACATCCAATTGAAATGCTTCTTGCACACTGAAATTGAAAGCATTTAAAGAAACTTCCCTTCAACTATGGTGTGTATGTGAATAAACTGAAACATGAACACATGTATTCAATTAAAATGTAGTTTTCTTGCCATTAGCCATGATAACTGCACGCCAGAAATTGTATGTGGGCTACCACTTCTTAGGATATATCTTGTTCTTCTTCTATCATTTACTTCACTGACAGTTACAAATTGGAGTGTTCTGATTTTAAAGTTTTGTCTTTCAAAATTTTAAGTTGGAAATCTTCTGTTGCTACTCCAGTAAACCATCTTAAAAAGGCATTTCTTACAGCATGCAAGCAGTCATTGATGACATGGCAGGTTTGGTGATGATGTGAAATTCTCCCCCCCACAACGCAGGCATAAAGCAATGAGGAAAATTGTGGCCTCTTCCCATTGTGATAGTTGTCTTACTGGTTCATTAGCAGCCCTCTCATAGATGAACTAGACCCAGTCAGAATTGATGATCAGGCCCCTGAATGCTTCATTGTCCCCTTAGATACAAAATCTTTTGCTTTTGAACTTGAGCCTGTTCGATGGACTGCAGTGAATTTGCAAATGTAAGCTCTTTGTTAGACACCAAAAGTTCTGTTAAGGATTAATCCTAGCATTCCCAACATGATTCCAGTCTCATCACTCAATGTACAATATTGACAAGGTTGGATATGTCATTTATAAAGGACTCAACAGTCTACCCTGCCTCCTGGATATACTGGTTAAACTTCACTGGATCTTTTATAAGATTGTGTTGTAAACTAAAATCAGAATCAGAGACCTCAATGATGTCTTCATATTTGGTTGGTTCTTCTTTGATCCTCTGTCTGATCAGAATGGCATTGGAACTGTTGCAAACTATGTACAGCAGTACACTAACCTGGTCTTTGTTGGGCTTCTGAAAGAAGTTCAGAAGCGGTTTAATACCTGTTGAATGGTGGTGCCAGTTGATCCAGTGTTTGACTCAATCGAGGCCCGACATGTGGTCTAAGGAATCAGGAAAATGTGAGACATTTTCCACTGTTCTGTAAACTACTAGTTAACTGTGCTCATGCTTTTGTACCAGAAAGAACAAAGAACAGTACAGCACATGAACAGGCCTTTCAGCCCACCAAGACTGTGCCGTCACATGATGTCTTTCTAAACTAAAAGCCTTTTGCCTCTACGCTGTCTGTATCCCTATGTTCCCTGCTCTTCATGTTTCTGTCAAGATGCCTCTTAAATGTTGTTGCATCCACCTATACTGTCTCCACTGGCAGTACACTCCAGACACTTACCACAGTGATGTCAATATGTAGAATATATAGTCACTCACATTGAAGCATTCTCATGGACAGCAAACCAGGAAGTTAAACTGTTAATTTAAATTTTCAAATGGTAAAATAAATGTTTGTGATTGGATTAAAATAGAAGCTAAAATGCTGCAAGATATTACAATGTCCAAAAAATATTTTAAAACTGTATTGATGTTTTTTACCATAATGGAGAAAGTTGAAGTTCCACAAATATAAAATTGGTTCTTCAGGACTAGTTGGGGCATTCAGCAGTAATTGTAATCTCCATGCACTCTTTAAAAACTCAGTTACACCTCATTCAACAAGTTATAACTTTTTCTAAGATTTTTTTCTGCAGTGTGACTAACACCATAACAATGGAAGTTTTCATTAATTCACTAACTATTTAGGAATTGCTTTCTGGAAAATCATCAGTAATGCAACTATGGAGGAGCATCAAATTGCTGACACATATGGTTCTCCACTTGAGGTTGCTGTCAGGTTCAGTAGAGTACTGATAGTTTATTTACAATTACATCGTAATATCTATGTCACCTTTTTCTTCCAGATACTGATTGTCTTGTTGTTTATTTCAACAAAATGCTCTTTACCATATGATCATATATTTCGTATAGCCACCAATCAACCTATGAATTTGATGACAGTGGCACTATAGGTGAATGGAACCTTGTTTCGCTCTTAAATTCAAGAAAAAATATTTATTTTTCAGTCTGAAGCAGCCAGGAATGTTCAATTTCACTAGTTGGAGAAAATAATATTCTCCAAGCCTTTTGTATCCTGGACTAAAATATGACCTCTAGTGGCAGAATGAACAGTCCTTAATGCCTTTTGGATAGCCAACTATTTCATATTAACATACATTTTATTCCCTCATCCCCTTTATCAGTCTGACCAAAGCCACATTAATATTTCATGAATATTTTACAAAGCATTTCTCGCACAGAAACAGATCATTTGATATATGATTTGTTTTTATATACAGGAACTACCTTAGTAATTTCCTAATTTTCTCTTCCCTTTTATTTCCTGATTTATTACTGCTTCCGGGCTGTTACTTGGATCCTCCATAGTGAAGTCTGATTAATATACCTATTCAATTAATCTGACATTCCCTTATATAACTTTATTAATTTTCTGGTCTCACTTTCTATCAATTTTAAACTTGTGTTTTCAAATTTTAAACTTGTGTTTTCAACATTTATAGAAATCTTTGCAATATGTTTTTATACTTTCAGCTGGCTTTCTGTTGTGTTCTTTTTTTCTCCTTGTTAATATTACAGTCATTCTTCACTATTTTTTTACTGTCCAGTCTTCTGTGTGTCACCTATCTTTGCACAATTATATGTCTCCTCTTTAAGGTTGATGCTATCTTTAACATTTCCAGTTAACCATGGATGGTGGGTCCATCTCCTAGAATTTTTCCTAATCTTTGGAATGTATCTATTCCATTTATTCTGAAATATCCCCTTAAATGTCTGCCATTCCATTTTTATTAACCTACCGTTTAACCTAATTTGCCAATTCACTTTAGCTTGCACTGCTTTCAGCCCTCACAATTGCTCTGATTTAAATCTTCAAATGTTGCCTCAGACCCAATCCTCTTCCACTCAAACTGAATGTAAAATTCAATGATTTTGTCACTACTACCTAGGGGAACAATGAGATCATTAATTAATCCTACCATGTTATACAATACCAGGTCTCATCTAACTGACTGTCTAGTTGGCTCCAGAACATAGTGTTCTAAGATATTATCCCAAAAACATTTCTATGAACTTTTCTCCTAGATAACCTTTGCCCATTTGAAATTTTTAGTCGATTATTTACATTAAAATCTCCCAGGATTATCGCTGTGCCTTTCTGACATTTGTCTTTTGTCACCCTACTCGTTATTGTTGAATGCCTGTACACCAAATGAATCTTTGCCTTTATCACTTCTCACCTCCACCCCAAACTGTTTCCACCTTAACAGACTGGGGCATATAATACCAAGTGGAGTAGAACAAGAATGCTTCATGGAAGTCGCACTGATGATGCTACCTAGCATGGTGTTGAAACGTGCATGACCATGCATCAGCACGGCGAGCTAACCTACAATCACATCCACAACCCAAGCTACAAATCTTTGCATAAACCTTATTGGAAAGACCACTGTCTGAGGTCTTCCTGCTGAAGTTAAATGAAGGTCTATTTAGTTATTGGACCCACTCCAAATTAAAAAATTAGACTGCATCAGTTCAAGGTGACAATGCACCACTTTCTCAAGAGCTGGACAATAAATGTTAGCCTAACCAAACATGGTGACATTCTGTGAATAAATTAAGAAATACTCTCCAGCTGCTAACAAAAGGAGTATGTTCAAATCTTATCTTTTTTTGTGTTATTTGTGAGTTTGGAGAGTCATGAGATCCCCAATACTCGCCATGGCAATGTTTTGGCCAATCAGAGTCAACTTGCCAATTAACGAGTATTCTTTTCTTCTATAGTATAAATTATTCTGATCATTTAAAATTTGGCATTCTTTTGTTGGTCCTGATGAATGTAAGGTGATAAGCTTTGACAATGTTTCTGTCTTTTTAGTAATATTCAGGCTCTGTACTGTCAAGTGACTGCTTGGACAGGAAATCAGTCACCAGCATAAAAGACAGTTTCCCACTGAGCACAGGTTTCTGACATAAGTAGACTTACTGCTGTTTCTTATCTACAAGCAGAAAGTCCAATTCTGAATTCATGACTTTAGGGAAACTCCCTACTTTTTTTGTTGTGTACTGCCTTGGATCTTTGACATCTATCTGAATCACTTCAATGCATGGCTGTAAAACTTTTACTTTGTATACCAAACCTAGCAAACTATTTCCTTTGGATTGCAGAAATTAATGAAAGCAAACTTAATAAGAACACTTTATCTATCCATAAACAAAAGGGGCTTCAATGTTAACTCTTGACTTTATATATTTATTTTCACTAAATTGATAAGTGCATTGTCACTAGTATAATTAATTATTTTGAAAACTAAATGCTTCAGAAATCACCTTCACTAAGTTGAAGCAGGAGAGTCGACATTTCGAGCATAAGCTCTTTATCAGGAATGTAAGGGGTCTGAAAGATAAATGAGAGGGGGGTGGAGCTGGGGGGAAGGTAGCTAGGAATGTGATAGGGAGATGAAGGTGTGAGTCATGGTGATAGGTCAGAGTGGAGGATGGAGCAGATAGGTGGGAAGGAAGGTGGACAAGTAGGACAGTTCAATAGAGCAGTGCTGAGTTGGAGGGTTAGATCTGGGATAAGGTGGGGAGAGGTGTGATGAGGAAACTGGTGAAATAGACATTGATTCCATGTGGTTGGAGGGTCCTAAGGCAGAAGATGAGGTGTTCTTCCTCCAATCTTCGGGTGGCTAGGATTTGGCAGTGGAGGACGCCCAGGACTTGCATGTCCTTGGCGGAGTGGGAGGGGGAGTTGAAGTGATTGGCAGAGGGCGGTGGGGTTGTTTAGCGCCTGTGTCCCAGAGATGTTCTCTGAAACATTCCCCAAGTTTTCGACAAGGTTCCCCATGGGAGATTGATTAGCAAGGTTAAATCTCACGGAATAAAGGGAGGACTTGCCATTTGGATATAGAACTGGCTCAAAGGTAGAAGACAGAGGGTGGTAGTGGAGGGTTGTTTTTCAGACTTGAGGCCTGTGACCAGTGGAGTGCCACAAGGATCGGTGCTGGGTCCTCTACTTTTTGTCATTTACATAATTAATTTGGATGCGAGCATAAGAGGTGCCCTTAGTAAGTTTGCAGATGACACCAAAATTGGAGGCATAGTGGATAGCGAAGAAGGTTACCTCGGATTACAACAGGATCTTGATCAGATGGGCCAATGGGCCGAGAAGTGGCAGATGGAGTTGAATTCAGATAAATGCGAGGTGCTGCATTTTGGGAAAGCAAATCTTAGCAGGACTTATACATTTAATGGTAAGGTCCTAGAGAGTGTTGCTGAACAAAGAGACCTTGGAGTGCAGGTTCATAGCTCCTTGAAAGTGGAGTCACAGGTAGATATGATAGTGAAGAAGGCATTTGGTATGCTTTCCTTTATTGATCAGAGTATTGAGTACAGGAGTTGGGAGGTCATGTTGCAGCTGTACAGGACATTAGTTAGGCCACTGTTGGAATATTGCGTGCAATTCTGGTCACCTTCCTATTGGAAAGATGTTGTGAAACTTGAAAGGGTTCAGAAAAGATTTACAAGGATGTTGCCAAGGTTAGAGGATTTGAGCTCCAGGGAGAGGCTGAACAGGCTGGGGCCGTTTTCCCTGGAACGTTGGAGGCTGAGGGATGACCTTATAGAGGTTTACAAAATTATGAGGGGCATGGATTGGATAAATAGACAAAGTCTTTTCCCTAGAGTGGGGGAGTCCAGAACTAGAGGGCATAGGTTTAGAGTGAGAGGGGAAAGATATAAAAGGGACCTAAGGGTTAACTTTTTCACTCAGAGGGTGGTACATGTATGGAATGAGCTGCCAGAGGAAGTGGTGGAGACTGGTACAATTGCAACATTTAAAAGGCATTTGGATGGGTATATGAATAGCAAGGGTTTGGAGAGATATGGGCCAGGTGCTGGCAGGTGGGACTAGATTGGGTTGGAATATCTGGTCGGCATGGACGAGTTGGACCGAAGGGTCTGTTTCCATGCTGTACATCTCTATGACTCTAAATTGGCATCCTGTCTCCCCAATGTAGAGGAGACCACATTGAGACCCATGGACACATTAGATGAGGTGTTTGGAGGTGCAGGAAAATCTCTGCCGGATGTGGAAGGATCCTTTGAGACTTTGGATGGAGGTGATGGGGGAGGTATGGGTACAGGTTTTACACCTCTTGCAGTGGCAAGAGAAGATGCCGGCGGATGGGTTGATAGGGGATGTTGACCTAATGAGGGAGTTGCGGAGGGAATGGTCTCTGTGGAATGCTGAAAGGGGTCGGGAGGGAAATATATCTCTGGTAGTGGGGTCTGACTGTAGGTGGCAGAAATGGCGGAGGATCATCCGTTGTATCCGGAGGTTGGTGGGGTGGAAGGTGAGGACTGAGGGGTTCTGTCCTCGTTGTGGTTGGAGGTTGGGGTTCAAGGGCAGAGGTGCAGGAGTGGAGGAGATGTGCTGGAGGGTATTGTTGACCTCATCGGAGGGCAAATTGCAATGCTTGAAGTAGGAGGCCACCTGGGATGTTCTGGAGTGGAATTGGTCCTCCTGGGAGCAGATGCGGCGGAGGCGGAGGAATTGGGAGTAAGAGATAGCATTTTTACAGCAAGGTGGGGGGGTGGGAGGAGGTTTAGTCCATGTACATGTGGGAGTTGGTGCATTTGAAGTAGATGTCTGTGTTGAGTCGATTGTCGGAAATTGAGATGAAGAGGTCCAGGAAGGGCAGAGAGGTGTCCGTGATGGTCCAGGTAAACTTGACGTCAGGATGGAAAGTGTTTGTAATGTTGATGAACTGTTCAACCTCCTCGTGGGAACACAAGGTCGTGCCGAAACAAACATTGATGTAGCAGAGGAAAATGTGGGGAACAGTGCCAGGGTAGCTGCGGAAGATGGACTGTTCTACATACCCGATGAAGAGACAGACATAGCTGAGGCCCATGTGGGTGCCCTTGGCTACGTCATTGGTCTGAAGGAAGTGGGAGGATTCGAAGGAGAAGTTGTTGAGGGTGAGGACCAGTTCAACCAATCGAATGAGTGTGTCGGTGGAAGGCTTATGGTTGGGGCAGCGGGATTGGAAGAAACAGAGGGCTTGGAATCCTTCGTCATGGTAGATGGACATATACAGGCACTGGATGTCCATGGTGAAGGTGAGGTATTGTGGGCCGGGGAACTGAAAGTCATGGAGGAGATGGAGGGTGTGGGTGGTGTCCTAATTGTATGGGGCTGATCCTAAACCAATGGAACAGAACAGTGTCAGGGTATGCAGAGATAACTTTGGTGGGGCAAGAGCAGATGGAGACAATGGGTCGACCGGGGCAGTTAGGTTGTGGATTTTGGGTAAGTGGTAGAACTGGGCAGTGTGGGGTTCCTTGACTATGAGGTTGGAGGCTGTGGATGGGAGACTCTCTGAGGTGATGAAGTTGTGGATCGTCTGGGAGATGATAGTTTGGCGATGGGAGGTGAGGTCATGGTCAGGGGGCAGTAGGAGGAGGTGTCCATGAGTTGGCTCCTGGCTTCAGTGTTGTACAGGTCCATGTGCCAAACTACCACTGTGCTCCCCCCCCACCTTGTCCGCTGGTTTGATGATGAGGTTGTGGTTGAAGTGAAAGGAGTGGAGGACTGTGCATTGCGACAGTGAGAGCTTGGAATGCGTGAGAGGGGTGAACAGGTTGAGGCGGTCAATGTCGTGGCAGCAATTAGAAATGAAGAGGTCAAGGGCGGGTAACAGACCACCACAGGGTGTCCAGGTGAATGGGTGTGTTAGAGGCAAACAAAGAGGCCCTCTGAGAGTGAGTAGGAGTCATGGAGGCGGAGGCAGCGGAAGAAAAATTCGATGTTCCGACACCTATTAAATTTGTTGATCTGGGAGCATAGTGGGATGAAGGTGAGGCCTTAGTGAGGGGCAAGTCTGAGGGGATGGTGAAAACACAGCAGGGGGCTAGGACTTGGTTTAGGGCTGGAGTTGGGAGCGAGGCGCAGACTGCCTCTGGAGTAGGTATGGTCACGGTATCGTGGATGATGTCACCAAAGGAAGTGACGCACACCGTTGGGGATCAGGAGGGTGGAAGCGGTGTATTTGGTTACATCTGTGTGACCAACTGGAAGCAAAGCTTGGGGATAAATGAGTGCTATTCTGGTTGGCAATCAGTAAATAATGGTGTGCCTCAGGAATCAGTGTTGGGACTGCAATTATTCACAGTTTACATAGATGATTTGGAGTTGGGGACCACGTGTAGTGTGTCAAAGTTTGCAGATGACATTAGGATGAGTGGCAGAGCAAAGAGTGCAGAGGATGGTAAAACTTTGCAGAAGAATATAGATACTTTGTGGGCAAAGGTCTGGCAGATGGAATACAATGTTAATAAATGTGAAGACATCCATTTTGGTAGACATAACAGTAAAAAGGATTATTACTTGAATGGTAAAAAGTTGCAGCATACTGCTGGGTGTTGCAGCATACCCACTACCTGGGTGTCCTTGTGCATGAATCATAGAGGATTGGTCTGCAGGTGCAACAAGTAATTAGGAAAGCAAATGGAATTTTGTCCTTCATTGCTAAAGGGATTTTGAGTTTAAAAGCAGGGCGGCTATGTTGCAGCTGTTCAGGGTGCTGGTGAGACCATACCTGGAGTACTGTGTGCAGTTTTGGTCTCCTTACTTGAGAAAGGATGTATTGGCACTGGAGGGAGTGCAGAGAAGATTTACTAGGTTGATTCCGGAGTTGAGGGGGTTGGCTTATGAGGAGAGGCTGAGTAGACTGGGATTATATTCATTGGAATTCAGAAGAATTCAAAACATATAAAATTATGAAGGGAAAAGGTAAGTTATAAGTAGAGAGGATGTTTTCACTAGCAGTTGAAGCGGGCATAGACTCAAGGTTAGAGGGAGCAGATTTAGAACTGAATTGAAAAGGAATCTCTTCATCCAGAGGGTTGTTAATCTATGGAATTCCTTGCCAAGTAAAGTAGCTGACCGCTATTTCAGAAAATGTTTTTAAAGCTAAGGTAGTTTTTTTTGAACAGTAAAAGAATACGGTGAGAGTGCAATCTGAGTCCACAAAAAGATCAGCCATGATCTTATTGAACGGCAGAGCAGGCTTGACGGGTCGAACAGCTTACTCCTGCTCCTAGTTCTTGTGTTTTTGTGTTCTTATGTTCTAATGTCGGTGGTGGAGCACCACATTTTCCTCGCCTGCAGTGACTGACAACGGATGCAGCTGAGTTTTAAACATGGCGTCAGCAGAGTAAATGCAGGAAGGTCCCAGCAATGATGAGCACTTCCATTCCTCCTGCCTCAGGATTACACGTGAAGGAGACCAGGTATCTATTTACATAATTAATAAG
>NC_057731.1:40310014-40313146 GCF_004010195.1 Chiloscyllium plagiosum
TTTTAGGTAAAAGGGAGAAAGTATGATAGGTAAGTTTTTTTTTGCTTTTCCAGACAGAATGTGAAAGTGCCTGAAATACACTGATAGAGAGGAAAAGCTAATATAGCAAGGTTAAAGAGGGATCTTGGCACAGAGACGAGATTTTTTTTTGCTTTTCCAGACAGAATGTGAAAGTGCCTGAAATACACTGATAGAGAGGAAAAGCTAATATAGCAAGGTTAAAGAGGGATCTTGGCACAGAGACGAGATAGCAACGAATAGAATGACATAGAATGTGTAGAAGCATAAACTTTCGTTTTAACTTTCAAAGGGCATGTGTCAATGTGGGCTTGCTGGGCTGAAGGGCCTGTTCCTGTGCCGGACTGTTCTTTTTGACAAGATTTGAGAACAGCAGTGGCGAGATGCTGACTGAATGATTCCTGATGATCAACAACCACATTCATGGAGGTCACTCCTCATCAATTTTCAGCTTCATACCCTCCCTCCCACAGTAGGGAAACTCAATATGGAGAATTTGACATGGTAGTCAGAGCTGGTAACTGGTGACTCCATCTCGCCCCTCGATCCTGCGGCCTTCTATCTTGGACAGCAACGTCTTGGGGAACATTGCACTGATAGAAGCTGCATGTACTCCACACCCACCAATGCTGGCAGCTGTCACATCCAGCCTCAACGTGCCATCGCAGCACATCTCCAACCCACTACAATACACTTTTGTACTTCAATGCTGCAGCTCAGAGTGCACTGACAACTCTCGTTGCAAAGTTGTTGCAAGGACACTGTGCTCAGGGACACACACCCACCTCATGGACTGTCCCTCTGGGCTGCTCACTCCGTGTTTATACACACTCAATGTTGCTGCAAGGACAGTGTGCTCAGGGACACACACCAAGCTCATGGCCTGTCCCTCTGGGCTGCTCACTCTGTGTTTGTACGCATTCACTTTGATATGCCTTGAGCGTTCACAGAATTATTGCTTTACCTTACCCTGCCCTCAGCAGTGTTTATCCTCAGCCAGAGCTACCAGTCTCAGCCGCCTGCTACATTGTCTTGGTGTTTAGCACAGACACAAACCCAGGAAGCTGAATATCATTGTCCACAGTCAGTCACCGTACCCAGTAGTGAGACAAGGGGACTCTCAAATCCCAGTCTGGGACTTGGACACGGTCAGGAAGTCTCTTGTGGTTGTTAGGGTTAGGATCATTCTCCTGTGAGGGGGTGAGGAGCTGAATGTTGGGGAGATCCATGCCTCTCTTGGCATTTTCTCTCCTATTGTGGGATTGGTCCTTATGGGATGTGAAAATTAGCAAGCGGCATTCAGGGACATGGAAACGTTTGGTGCAGCTGGTAAAGCTTCCAAATCTGGGGGAAAGGTGGCAATGTGTCCTGAGTGAGTGAGTGGGCAGCACAGACAATAGGCAGGGTTGGGTAGAGGGGCAGTGATGAGGTTGGAGAGACTGACAGAATGTGCTGGATTCAGTGAGGGTGGGTAAGTTCACATGCAGTTACTGGGGTGAGGGTGAGGGTGGGAGAACATGAGCCTTGGTGGGAGGTTGGTGCAGTAACAGAGAGAGAGTGAGAGTGAGATCACAAAGTGCAGATTGTGGCACTTACCCTGGTGGAGTGGCGAAGGTCACAGCTGGGCATTCACCCAGAAGGCTGGCACCTCACTGACCCAGGGGTCACCCTCGGACCAAACTGGCAGGATCTGGTTTCATGGCCTCCCCTGCCAGTCCTGGAGGAAGATAATGTCCCTCTCGTGCACCATGCCATCCACCAGAACCTCAGTGGCTTGGTCTCAAAGTGAAGCCCCAGATTTACCCCCTTTGCCATGTCCAGGGTGTTTCGGAGTGACAATCCTTGAGTGTAATGACTTTTTAAAGATGTCCCCTGTAACAGGGAGGCCGGTGCATTCTGGGATATCCAGGCAGCGGGCAGTTGTTATGATGAAGGGGAAAATCCTCGCGATAGTATCAGATGAGAGAAAGTCCACATGGGCAGGGAGGATAGTTAATGATGCAGATTGGGGATGGTATCATGAGAAAAAACACTTAACCTTGTGGAGAGAAACCCTCCATGAAACTCGACGATAATGAGACTTGACCAAATCAAAAGATGGTTGAGGCCTCTGTCTGTCTGAATCAAAATGGGAATGCAGTGTGAAATATTGGGAGCAACAAACTTGGAGCAGAGAATTATACAGGAGATTCAAATCCTTAAAAAGGGGTAATACAATGCCCCAAACTGTTAAAGGGAGCTGGAGAAAATCCCCAGCCTTATAGTTAACTACATTATCCAATCCTCACTGGATGCAGGGATGATGCCGGAGGCCTGGAGAACGGCTGACACGGCAGCTTTGTTTAATGTGGAGAAAGGGACTGACTGAATAGATCGCAGCTGGAATTCTGAGACAGTGGATAAACGGTCACTGAGGAAGTCCCAGGGACTCCAGGACAGTCGGTCTGGATTTGTTCAAGGAAGATCGTGTGTAATTAATCTGACTGCGTCGGTGTGAGGCAGTAACTTGTAACTGCATGTGACTTAATTGGATTTAATGAGAGATTCCATGGCAGGCTGTTTAAAAACAGAAACTAGGCCAGGTGAATGGAGCAAACAACCCAGAGAAGTGCAAGGCAAGGCATTTTGGGACATCAGCAATAGAGAGGAATGTACAATAAATGAGAGTATAGTCAGTGTGTACAGATAAATGAAGGTAGCTAGAAACATCCAAGAACCTCGTTAATGTAGCAAATGGAATCATTTCCTCTATCAGCCAAAGTGCAGAATTTAGAGCAGGAAGTTGATGCTGGAACTGTATACATAAGGAGCGCAGTCGCAGCTTGGGGAATGTGTGCAGTTCTGGTTACCCTAAGATATGGAAAGATGGAATTGGACTGGAGAGTGTGTAGAGGAGATTCGTTACCCTGTGACAGTGGAAGTGCAGTTATGAGAAAAGGCTGGAACGGAGGATGCTGAGAGGAGATTTGATCGGACTGTAAATATTGTCAGGGACCTGAGTAGAGACGGAGTTTGCAAGAAGTGAAAAAGCTGGACCTCAAGTGCAGTGGTCTCCAGATTATTCCCAGTGCCATGTGCCAGTGAGGATAGAAATAGAAAGAGAGACCAGATGGA
>NC_057731.1:40313286-40315462 GCF_004010195.1 Chiloscyllium plagiosum
CCAACACAGACCATGACCTCTGGCTGCTAACCATCTCCCAGACCAATATTCTGCATACACAGTGACATTCTCGAGCCCACAATCCTGGAATTACATTGACAGTCAAAGAAATGCTAATGATTTCCTCAATTTCCTGACTTCTCTGCGACTATTGCTCATCCTTCCTTCTCCCTCCCCTCCTGTACAGTCAGGCTGCTTGTGGAGCCACAGACATGGCTCTGACTGCCCTCCCCTGAGCAGCCAATACCTTCATCAGCTTTCAAACTGGAAAACCGAATTGAGAGGGAGACATCAGGCTATTGCGGGATTCCCTGACTGTATATCTTCGATTGTGCAGTACCCCATTCCCTTCATTCTTCCAGGCCGTCATGTCTGCAGGGTGATCGGCTCTGTGTGTGTGCCGTCCCCCAATTCTCAGCATCACAGATGTCTCATAGAATCTCCAGTCACTGTCTGAGCTCCACGACCAGTGTTCATCTAGGACACGAGCAGGGGGCTACGGCTCCCCAATATTACAGAACACATTTTCCATCTGACAAAAAGGTCTTAAATTTACAACATGTCTGGAGTAACTTAATTAATTACCTCGAATGAAGTTAACATCAGCGAAATAACAAAGTGGTTAAGTCCCTTTTTCAGCTGTGTTTTAGTGAGGATAATTTATTATAGTGGCTCAGAATTTTACTTCTCCCTCTTATTTCTCAGTTCAACTCTTATTTCAGAAGTTGAAAAACTAAATGTGCTAACTAATAGCAATTTAGAGACAGTAAATAATAACGGAGTATTATCAGCCAACGAACTTACAGCCTTTTCTGTGATGGCTCTTGCACTTCTTTCAAACTCGGTGCAGGCAGGTTCCAGCAGCAGAAAGTTATCTCTGTGACTCCCAGGGACGTGTAATCCTCCAGCTCCCACTCCACTCTGCTCCCTCACAGGGTCACTGTCTCTGTGAATCCCAGGTATGTCCAGGCCTCGATCCTCAGTGCTGATTTATATCCTCCCACTTTGGTGCTTCTGTAACCTCATGTTCCTGCTTCAAGTTGCTCCATCACATGGTCACTCCCTCTGTGACTCGGTGCTGATTCAGAGCCTCCTGCTCTGCTGTTTCTCCAACGCCAAGTCCTGCTAGGCCTTGATCCTCGCTGCTGATTTATATTCTCCCGCTTTGTGCTGCTCACTGTCAGGTTCTCTCCCTTTGTGACTCCCAGGTAATAGTAGGCCTCAAGCCTCAGCTGAGATGTGTAACATCCCATTCCACGCTGCTCCCCATAGGATCGCTGCTGTGTGTGAAAGACAGTGGAAAAGAGGAGGATGAGAGTGTGCAGTGGGTGTTACAGTGATTGAGTGATCTGTTGGGGATGGAACAGGTTATCTGCAGAGGTAGGCAGACCTGAAGTGTCTAAAGCAGGTTATTGGAAGATACAGGGAAAGTTGCAGGCACTGAGGGTGGCAAAGAAAATAGATACATGGTGGCTTGTTGGTGACGGAGCCTTGTAAAGTCTAAAGGACTTTTTGTGAGCTGCTTCCTGAGATGTGAAGACTTCAACAAATGCAAATTGACAGCCAGTAAGTGTTGTAAGGTATTGGAGACTGTTGGATGTTACAGAGTTAGAAGACTCGCAGTAACTGGGGGGTTACAGATGTTTGAAGCACTCGTGGGGTTCAAGGACCCTCAGCGCATAAGGAGGTACAGAGAATGGGAGCCTTGCAATTAATGGGATTGCAGGGGCTGGAAGATCTAAGATGGAGAAGGAGGATGAAAAGTACCAATACAGCACAACCAGCCGCTGTAATTCACAGAGATTTAAGGAAGGCGACCTGCGCTGTCATTGAATACAGTTATATGGCGAGTTACAGATACTGAGGGGTTACAAATTTAGAACGGAAGAGGTTTAGGTGATCAGAAGTATAAACAAGAATAAAGAAATTTGAGAGATCACTAGCACAAATGGGAATGGATATGGTGAGACATTCTGATGAACAATAAGTGTTGTTGGCAGAGAACGATGCCACATATACAGGAAGAGCTGCATTGTCTGTATGCATTTACAGACATGAGTGTTGTTGCGCCTGCTTGAGGGTCCACAGATAACAACAGTTCCAACAGCTGGTGCAGTGGCTCAGGAAGGCAGCTCACCACATCCTTCTCAGGGACAACTCCAAATCAACAATACAT
>NC_057731.1:40315726-40321423 GCF_004010195.1 Chiloscyllium plagiosum
TTTGCTTATCCACATCTTCAGTGGGACCTTGTTGAAAAGTTTCTGAAAATCCCGACAAACCATTCCTCCCTTTTATCTACTCTGCTTGTTCACAGCCAGACAGGAAAACAAACCCAGCAGGGTTTGTGAAATGAAATTTCAGTTTCAGACCGAATGTTTGATATGAATAGAGGATTGGCTGATAAGCAGAAGACAGAGTAGGTATAAAGGGGTCGTTTTCTCGATGGGATCTGGTGACGAGGGGAACTCCGCAGGAGTCAGTGTTGGGGCCACGCTGTACATGTTATGCATTAACAGTCTGGAAAAAAGGATGTGAGGGGGTACAAGAACTAATTTTACAAGAATGAAATGCTTGTCATATGAGGAGCAGGTGAAGTCTCTGGGTCTGTACTTGATGAATTTTCAGATGCGGCGGCGGCAGGATCTCATTCAAACTTACAGAATTTTGAGGGGCCTGGATGGATTGGACGTGGGGGTGGGGGGAAGATGTTTCCTCTAGTCGGAGAGATTAGGAGCCAAGGGCACAGCTTCAGAATGAAGGAACGACCATTTAGAATGGAGATCTGGAAGAATGTATTCAGCCAGAGGGTATTGAATCTGTAGAACGGATCCTGCTGTAGGGAGGGTTATCGAAGAGGGTGACATTTACTCAGATAGAGCTACAAGCGCTGGAGAAGGTTACGGAGATGATTAGATGGATGGATATACTAGAGGAGCTTACATTGACAGGATGGATGATAGTGACGGGAGAATGTTAAACTGATAGTGACTCTTGTAGGAACTGGATTGGGAGAGTCACAGGCATTGGACTGGGTTCTACAGTTTGGGAGTATTGCAGTGACCTGAGAGGATTACACAGATATGGAGGATTGTGGGGTCTCCACATGTTGAGAGGGTTTCCGGAAGAGGTTACACCAATAAGGAGGGATATTGGAGCTGTAGCAGTTTACAGAGATTGGGAGGTTTGGAGCTGTTTAATTGTTAGAGGGATATTTCTAGCGTCAGTAATATGGAACGCAGAGGGAGAGTTTAGATTTCATTACATTCCCTACAGTATGGAAACGGCTCTTCGGCCCAACAAGTCCACACCACACTCCAAAGAGTAATCCACCCAGACCCATTTCCCTCTGACTAATGCATCTAACGCTATGGGCAGTTTCGAATAACCAATTCACCTGACCTGCACATCTTTGGACTGTGGGAGGAAAACGGGGTACCCCATGCAGACACTGAGAGAATGTGCTAACTCCATACAGACAGTCCCTCAAGACTGGAATCGAACCTGGGTCTCTGGCGCTGTGAGGCAACAGTGCTAACCATTGAACTGCCATGCCTCCTAACCTGCAGAGCTACACAAAGAGAGTGTGTTTGAGGTGCAGGGAGGAGCGCAAGAGATGGGGAGTGTTGTTTCCGCTGGAAAAGGGTCTGGAGGTGTTTACACAGATAAGAAGGTCGGTAGGCATGGGAGATGGTTACAGAGGTCGTGTAGTGCTGTAGGCCAGGAGACAGGAATGGGATCGGGCCTGCAGAAGGTTACAGTGATATTATGTTCTCTTGGGGCTTGAGGAAGCTACACAGCGGGTATTTTGGTCCGGGCTGGAGGATTTTACAGAGACAGGATGGACTGCAGTTATTGTGGAAAACTACAGAAATAGAGATTATAGTACTGACTGCAGGATGGGATTATTGAGATGGGCATGTTATCAAGACGGAGAAATTTACAAATAGGGAGAGTCGTCAGCATTGGAGTAGGTTTCAAATATACAGCGGGATAATGGGAGGGGTGGAGGTTACAGAAATAGGAACTTTTCTGGCAATTACAACCATTCAAGGCACTGGTGCAGATGCGATGGACCAAAAGGTGTATTTCCTTGTTGTATGACTCTATCACATGACAAGAGACCGTGTGAGAGAGAGAATAGGGAACAGAAAGATCCCAGGTTTCAACACTAACTTCTTAAGGGAGGCCTCCTTTCCCAGATGTTGTCCTAATGCTCACTAATACAGAACAGGCCTGGATGGATAACTGTGAACTTCCTATATTGTCATAGGAAGGCTAGGAACTGCAGTGATGCAAGTTAGCAAGAGAGTGGAGATTGAGCCTGGGCCCTTCATGATCTGTTTCACCCTTCAGCACTGTCTCTGTGTCAGGTCTTCCGGACAAAACTTCGATCCCTTAAATTCGCTTTGCTCTGTTCACTGTGAGTGATCTTACCTCGCTGCAGGATAGATATCACATGG
This sequence comes from Chiloscyllium plagiosum, assembly GCF_004010195.1. Lineage (NCBI taxonomy): Eukaryota > Metazoa > Chordata > Chondrichthyes > Orectolobiformes > Hemiscylliidae > Chiloscyllium > Chiloscyllium plagiosum. Next base: position 40,317,968 of record NC_057731.1, read on the forward strand.
AGAGATACTGAGTGATAGCACCAGATTGCTGGAAGGTGTCAGGATCAAACCACGATCAAGAAGAAGGGTTTGATTCACGATGCACTGAGATCAGTGCTCAGGGATGAGGGAGCTATCAGTGGTCCAGGCGATGGCCTAACATTACTCTCACTAGCCTGTTCATCCAGAATTTAATGCCGGTGACAGGGAAAAGCATCTGAATGCTCAATATTCATTCAGGAAGAAAATCAGTGGTAGGCAGCTGGTCTGACCTACATATGACTCCAGACCCAGAACAATGGAGTTGACTTTAAACTGCCCTCTGTAATAGTCTAGCAAGGCACTCAGCTCAAGGGCAGCTCGGGGGTGAGCATGAAATGCTGGCCAGCCAGAGACAGCAATATCCCACGAGTGAATTAAAAGCAACACTGCTGGGAGCAGTATCCTGGCCAATCATGTCTGTAGGTTTATGGACAGAGCTTTAAGCTAACATGGAAGATACAGTGACAGGGTTCAGGTGAAAGGAGCTTTCCAAATCCAAGTAGAAAAGGTGAAGCATCGGAACAGCATGGGGATGTGACTGAAGACAAGCAGAAAGGAACAGGAAGGGACAGAGTTTAACTAAAACTGTACATCAGTGAATCGATTTGTTACAGGACATTGTGGGAAAGAATAAATTATGTTTTTTTTTGGAATTGCCAAAGTATCTGCAATAAGATAATAGACCTGTGGCACAGAGATAAATGGGATTTAGTCAGCAGAGAGATGTGGTTACAGGGTGAACAAAAGGTGGAACGTAAATATACAGTGGTATACAACCTTGTGGGATCTCAGGCAGAATGGGAGTACAGGATGGGTATCCCTGACAGTAATCAATAACAAGAGTATTACAGAGAAAGCATGTGGCCTCACATGATGTGGCTGAATCAGCCTGAATGTGAATTCTGGGTCCCATGTGTCACAAACACAAGTAGAAGAACTGTGTTTTAGGCTGCCTAGTAGCATTTCATTGTTCCTCCCTGTATTAAACAGGAATTCATTGGAACTTGTAACAAAGGCATTATGATAGTTTTGGGAGACTTCAATCTGGGACAGTCACACTGGCAAGAGTGATATTATCAGAGCTCCTCTTTGAATGTGTTTTGTTGGTGTTCCTTTGAATAAGATATTGTGCAGATGGCTAGGGATATCATGATCTCAGATTGACAGTTGAGTGATGAAGCTGAGTGAAGGTGTGATGTAACACAGAGATCCCCCAGGAGATTGCAATATAGTGGAATTCAAAGAGATTATTAAGTTTTCAAGTGACCATAAAGCACACCCGAGCATCAGAAACAAAGCCAATTACATGAGTTTGAGAGGAGAACTGACCAAGGCAAACAGGGGAGATAGACTGAAATGTCAGGCTGTAAATAGACAGTGGAAAACAATTAGAGTGATAGAGTGATAGAGATGTACAGCAGAGAAACAGACCCCTCGGTCCAATTCATCCACGCCAACCGAATATCATAACCATTCTCGTTCCATTTACCGGCACTTATCCCACTCAACCCTTCCTATTCATATACCTATCCAGATGCCTTTTAAATGCAGAAATTTTACGAGCCTCCACCATTCCTCTGGCAGTTGATTCCGTACACACAGCACACTTGGCGTGAAAATGTTGCCCCTTAGGTCTCTTTCAAATCTTTCACCTCTCCGCCCTGAACTTATGCCCTCTAGTTCTGGACTCCCCCATCCCAGGGAAACGACCTGACTTTATAAATCTCGAAAAAGGTCACCCCTCAGCCTCTGACACTCCAGGGAACACAACCCCAGCCTATACAGCCTCTCCTTGTAGCCCAAATCCTCCAATCCTGGCAACATCCTTGTAAATCTTTTCTGAACCCTTTGAAATTTCACACCATCCTTCCGATAGAAATGAGACCAGAGTTGCACGCAATATTCCAACAGTGGCCGAACAAGTGTCCTGTACAGCCGCAAGATGACCTTCCAACTTTTATACTCCATATTCTGACCAATAAAGGAAAGCATACCAAACGCCTTCTTCACTATCCTATCTACCTGCGACTCCACTATCAAGGAACTATGAGCCTGCACTCCAAGGTGTCTTTGTTCAGCAACACTCTCTAAGACCTTATCATTAAGTGTATAAGTCCTGTGAGGATTTGCTTTTCCAAAATGAAGCACCTCACATATATCTAAATTAAACTCCATATGCCATTCCTCACTCCATTGACTCATCTGATAAAGAGGAGACAGTGAGGTTTGCAGATGCTCGAGATCAGAATGGAAAGTGTGTTTGCTGGAAAAGCACAGCAGGTCAGGCAGCATCCGAGGAGCAGGAAAATCGACATTTCGGGCTGGAGCCCTTCACCAGGAATGAAGCTGGGAGCCTCGGGGGGTGGAGAGATAAGCACTATCCTATCTACCTGCGACTCCACTATCAAGGAACTATGAGCCTGCACTCCAAGGTGTCTTTGTTCAGCAACACTCTCTAAGACCTTATCATTAAGTGTATAAGTCCTGTGAGGATTTGCTTTTCCAAAATGAAGCACCTCACATATATCTAAATTAAACTCCATCTGCCATTCCTCACTCCATTGGCTCATCTGATAAAGAGGAGACAGTGAGGTTTGCAGATGCTGGAGATCAGAATGGAAAGTGTGTTTGCAGGAAAAGCACAGCAGGTCAGGCAGCATCCGAGGAGCAGGAAAATCGACATGGGGGTAAGAGGGTTAGCTCAGAGAGGAGGGTGGAACGGATATGTGGGAAGGAAGATTGACAGGTGGGTCAGGTCATAAGGCGGTGCTGAGCTGGAAGGTTGGAACTGGGGGAAGGGGAAATGAGGAAACTGGTGAAGTCCACATTGATGCCATGGGGTTGAGGGGTCCCAAGTTAGAAGACAAAGTGTTCTTCCTCCAAGTGCCGGATGGTGAGGTAGTGGCGACGGAGGAGGTCGTGGACCAACATGCTCTCAGCTGAGTGGGTGGGGGACTTGAAGTGTTTGGCAACAGGGCGGTGGGTTGATTTTCAGGTGTCCTGGAGATGGTTTGTAAAGCAGGCAGTGAGAAGGCGATCTGTCTCCTCATCGCCTCGACACTGGGGACACGGGACACCTTCTTGCAGAGCGCTTTGGAGAACATCTCCGGACACCTGCACCAATCAACCCCACACCCTGTTGGGCAGGATTCGAACCTGTGTGGGCAAGCCCCAATGGATTTCTAACCCATCGCCTAAACCACTCGACGAGAACTACATGCTTACCGAGGTTACAGAGCTAAGCAGGATTGTAGGGACTGTAAGAGGTTTTCACAGTTTATGAGTGTAGTGGGGACTGGAGGAAAATACCAAATTACGGAGAGTTTAAGATTGAAGGATTCGGCAGAAAAATAGTACAGGGTTAATACAGGATTCTTGACAGTGAGGAGTAACAGAAAAATCTTGGGGTCAACGTCCAGAGATACTTCAAATTTG
>NC_057731.1:40321764-40323389 GCF_004010195.1 Chiloscyllium plagiosum
GATTTGGAGGAAGGTAACAGTTCCTTGATTAGCAGGTTTGCAGATGACACTAAGATTCGTGGAGTATCAGACAGTGAAGGGGAATGTCAGATAATACAGCAGAATATAGATAAATTGGAGAGGTGGGCAGGGAAATGGCAGATGAAGTTCAATCCGGGCAAATGCAAGGTGATACATTTCGGAAGTTCCAATTCAAAAGTGAAATATACAGTAAATGGGAAGGTCCTGGGGAATATTGAGATATGGGTAATCAGGTCCATTGTTCCTTGAAGGTGGCACCCCAGGTCAGTAAAGTGGTCAAGGCGGCATATGGCATGCTTTCCTTCATTGGACGGGATATTGAGTACAAGAGTTGGCAGGTCATGTTACAGTTGCATAGGACTTTGGTTTAGAATATTACGTACAGTTCCGGTCTCCACATTACCAAAAGGATATGCATGCTTTGGAGAGGGTGCAGAGGACGTTCACCAGGATGTTGCCTGGCATTGAGGGCGTTAGCAATAAGGAGAGATGGAATAGTTTTGGATTATTTTAATTAGAAAGATGAAGGTTGATTGGGGACCTGATTGAGGTTTGCAAAATCATGGGATGTATAGACAAGGTGGATAGCAAGAAGCTTTTTTCCCAAGAGTGCAAAATTTAATTACTAGGGGTCACGAGTTCACAGTGAGAGGGGAAAGGTTTAGGGTAGATATGCGTGGCAGTCGCCCATACGCAGAGAGTGATGGGGGCCTAGAACACTTTGCCAGCGGAGGAGGTACAGGAAGGAATGATAACGTCAGTTAAGGTGTATCCACACAGATGCATCTTAATGGGCAGGGAGCAGATCCTCACAAAATAGGCGACGGGTTTAGACAGAGAATCTGGATCAGCGGAGGCTTAGCGGGCTGAAGAGCCTGTTCCTGTGCTGTGATTTTCTTTGTTCTGTCAATGGTCTGCACATTAGATTGATCTTAGAGTTGGATAAAAGCTTGACTCAACATTGAGGGCTGAAGGGCCTGTACTGTGCTGTACTGTTCCGTGCTTTAAATAGGGGGAGTTACAATGGCAGGAAGAGGTTTCAGGAGGCTGGAGAGGATGGGATCTGAGTGAAGAGATACATGAGGAAGGGTTTACTAGGATTGTCGGAGGTAACAAAGACAGCAATGGTCTGATCTGGAGAAGACAACCCAAACTGGGAGAGTTGTGGGGACTGGAGGTGGCTTCACAAGGAGCACATAGAGCCACAGGATGTCACAGAAATGTGGAGAGCTGTACGGTCTACATGTGTCCATGAAGATGGAGAGGTTGGGAAGGATGGAGCAGTTTACTGGGAGAACGGTGTTAGTAGGATGGAGCGGTTTACACAGACAGGGAGGATTTTCGGTGAATGGAGCAGATTGCAGAGATAAAGTGGGTTGTATAAACTGGAGGACCAAACAGAGATATGGAGGGTAGTCGTGACTGAAGATGTTTATAGATATAGGAAGTTTTACTTCTGCAGATTATTTAGATATGGAGGGTGTGGAGTCTGACAGATTTTCCAGAAGGGCAGTAATTTTGGTTGGAGACAGTTTCACAGATAAGGAAGCATAAGTAACCTCCTCCAGTTTGGTCAAAGTGAAAAGGGTTGTAGGGGAGGGTGA
>NC_057731.1:40323885-40327746 GCF_004010195.1 Chiloscyllium plagiosum
GGAGGGACTTGGGGGAGGGGCGTCGGAAATGTGATAGGTGGAAAGAGGTCAAGGTGAGGGTGATAGGTCAGACTGGGGTGGGGGCGGAGAGGTCGGGAAGAAGATTGCAGGTTAGGAAGGCGGCGCTGAATTCGATGGATTTGACAGGGTGGGGGGAGGGGAAATGAGGAAACTGGTGAAATTTATAGCAACAGTATTGCAGTGCCATGGAATATAATACCAAACAAATTTAGTTTAAGTTTTCATCTTTCAGAATGATCACCTGGACTTCGAAAGCTGGTGCTTTGAATTAAATCTGTTGGACTATAACCTGGTGTTGTGTGATTTTTAATTCACCCAATGGACCTCTGTTCGATCCTGCCAAATAGCCCCAAACATGGCCCTGCTCCAGTTTCGCAACTTAATCTGTGGACGTATCTGATATTTTTCCGTAACTATGTTAAAACAAGGACAGTTGTGGTCATTGGACCCAAAGTGCTCTCTGACGGACACTTCAGTCACTTGCCTGACCTCATTTTCTGAGGGGAGGTCTCCTTTTCAGCTGCCTGAGTAGAGTGTGGCCCTCTCCATTTTGATCTAGGAAACTTTCTTGGACACATTTAACAAATTTCTCCCCATGCAGGACTTTTACACTCTGGGTGGTCCAGTCAATTCAGGGGAAGTTAAAATCTCTAACCAATACTACTCTATTATTTCTATAGGTACCTGCAATCTCTCTTTACATCTGCTCCTCTCGTAACCGCTGGCTATTTGGGGGTCCAGAACACAATCGCATGCAGACTGACCATCCCCTTTTTGATTCTAACTTCTAACCATATGACCTCATTTGATCACCCCGAAAGAGTATCCTCTCTAAGCACTGTTGTTACGTCCTCCCTTATCAAAAGGGTAGCTGTCCCTCCTCACTTACTTGTCCTTCTGTCACGCCTGTCGCTTCTATGTCCTAGAACACTGAGCTTCCAGTCGTGCCCTTCTCTCAGCCATGTTCCTGTTATGGCTATAATATTCTAGTCCCCAGAGCCAATCAATCCTCTGAGCTCGTCTGCCTTACCTGTCAGGCCTCGTGTGTCGAAATAAATGTCCTTTAAATCAGAAGTCTTGTCCCTCCCTTGATTGTGGCCCGGGATATCCTGGATAGGAAACTTGCTCTCGGTGGCTGATGCATTTTTCCCTTGACTGGTCGATGGTACCTCTCTTACTCAGAGTCCAAATCCCTGCCAAACTAGTTTAAACCCTCCAGGGTAAGACAAGCAAATCTCCACCCTGGGATACTGGTGCCCCTCTGGTTCAAGTCAAACGTGCCCTCCCCCTTGTTCAGGTTACCTCTACCCAAGAAGAGATCCCAATGAACCAAGAACGAAAAACTCTACCCTTCCACCATCTCCTCAGCCACACATCCGTCTGGCCTATCTTTTGTTTCTCTTCTCACTGGCACGTGGCACTGGGAGTAATCCGGAGATCACTACCCTTGAGGACCTGCTTTTTGACTTCTTTCCTCACTCCCTGAATGTATTTCATAGGATCCTATCCCCTTGACAAATGATGTCATGCGGGCCGATGTGCACAATGACCTCTGGCTGTTCACACTCTCCTTCAGAATGTTCAGTAACGAATCAGATACATCCTTGACCCTGGTACCCGGGAGGCAGCACATCATCCTGGGGTCTATTCTGCAGCCACACAGTCTCCTGTCTGTCTCCCTCACAACGGAGTCTCCTATCAGTATTGCGATCGTTAGAAAGGATCTGGCAAATAGAGACTGGGAGGACTATCTGCAGTTGGGTTTATATTTGGAAAGAAAGAGTATGCTAAAGTGATACAGTGAGAATTCAGGGTCAGTGTGTTCATCCCGAGGGAACAGTAAAGGCAGCAAGTCTAGTGAATACTGATCAAGAGATATCGTGAGTTTGATAAAGAAAATACAGTGCAATAAAAATACAGGTGAAGCTATTCAAACGTTTAGGGAGTGCAAGGGGGCCCCTTGAAAATGAATGACAAACAATGGTCATTAAATAGCCTTGGTAGATAGTGTTAAGGAAAAGCCACAGGTAATTTAGCAGTATAGTTAGAATAAGAGAATTACTGGGGAAAGAGTGGGGCCTGTTTGAAACTAAAGGGACAATCTGTGCATGGAGCCAGAGGAAGTAGGTGAGATCTTCAATGAATACTTTCCATCTGTATTCACACAGGAGAAAGACATTGTAGCCAGGGATTTCAGTTGGGATTGTGAGGCTCTCGAACATGTTCAGAACAATCAGGTGGAAGTATTTTTTTTCACATGCATAAAGGTGGAGACATCCCCAGTGCCCAAAGAAATGTATCCCAGGCTGCTATGGGAGGTGAGGGAGGAGATTGCTGGGGCCCTTGTGGATATATTTAAAACTTTACTGGCCGCAGGTGAAGTGCTGAATGACTGAAGGATCGCTAATGTGGTTCCTTTGTTCAGGCAGGGCAGCAGGGATAGGCCCGGTAATTACAGAGCAGATAATCTGACAGCAGGGGGAGGGGAATTATTGGACACAATTCTGAGGGACAGAATGAATCAACATTTGAAAAGGCAGAGATCGATTAGGGATACTCATCACGGATTTGATAGAGTAAGATCCTCTCCCAATTTCTGATGAGATTATTATTTGAAATAACGATTGAGGATTTTGATGAGGGCAGTGCAGAAGATGTAGATTACATGGAGTTCATTAAGGCGTTTGACAAAATCCCTCATGGAACGTTGGTCCAACAAACCAATGGGATCCAAGGCAATTTGGCAACCTGGATCCACAATCGTGGAGGGTTGGTTTTGCGTTTGAAATTCTTTCACCAGCGGGTGTACCACAGGGGTCTGCGCAGCAAACATTGCTGTTTATTATAGAACATAGAAACGTACAGCACAGAACAGGCCCTTAGGCCCACGATGCTGTGCCGAGACTTAATCTTTATGTAAAATATAGTAACTTAACCTACGCAACCCTCAACTCACTGCTATCCATGTGCATGTCCAGCAGTCGCTTAAATGTCCCCAATGACTTTGCTTCCACCACCTCAACTGGCAACCCATTCCATTCATTTACAACTCTCTACCTAAACAACCTACCTCTGATGTCTCCTTTGTACCTTCCTCCTAATATCTTCAAACTATGACTTCTCGTAAAAGTCCATCCTGCCCTGGGGAAAATTCTCTGGCTATTGACTCTATCTATTCCACTCATTATTTTGTGCAGTATTATGTGCATTAATGAGTTCGCTGTGAAATCAGAAGCTATCATTATCAGGTTTGCAGATGACATGAAAGGTGAGGATGTCATTCACAGTGAGGTGAATGGTCTCAGGCCACAGTCTGAAGGTTGAGGCTAAGAAAGAATTTCAAGACAGGAATTTAAATAGACAAGACAGGCAAAAGCACAGCAGACAATAAGGGAAAACTGATCGATTAAAGTGCATTTATTTCAAAGTAAAAGGCCTAACAGTTAAGGCAGATGAACTCAGTGCGTGAATGGGAACATGGGACTGGGGTACCATATTTTTACAAAAACACAGCTGATGGACGGACAGGACTGGGAGCTCAATGTTCCAGGGTACAGATCATACAGGGGGGATAAAACAGGAGGTGAGAGAGGAGGAGGAGTGGTGGTTTTGATCACTGAAAACATTACAGCAGCACTTAGAGAGGATATCCAGGGTATCGCCCAGTGAAGCTATAATAGTGCAACTGAGAAATGAGAATGGGTCATCGTTTGATATGACTGTACTACAGCCCCCCAACAGTCAGCGGGAATTTGAGCAGAAAATATGTCGGGAGATCTCAGAGATCTGTAAGAATGACAGGGTTGTAATGGTCGGGGATTTTAACTTTCCAAACCGAGA
>NC_057731.1:40328246-40373246 GCF_004010195.1 Chiloscyllium plagiosum
GGGCTGAAGCTTGCCAGTCACTTCTCTGGGCCTCTATCTAGGCCAGTAGTCCACAACATCTCAGGGCATACTCCATGGGCAATGACACCCCTGCATTCTTCCTCGTGGAGTTTGGAATTGGATACACACCAGACTCTGTGAGTAGTCCTTTTCATGTCTGGAGGGGTGGAATACCATTATTAGTCAGAGTGTCCCTGCAGACCATTCTTCCACAAGTGCCATCATGGAGAAGATAGTGATAGTCCTGAAGGTGAAGTTGGACTGAGCTGGGGGATGACCTTGCAGTATGTTCTGGACAAAGTATGCCGCATGATCTTTGCATGCTGTGTTCTGCATAACTGGAGCAAATAAAGAGGGGATGTATTGTACTCTGAAGAGCTGGGAGAGTGACAGCTGTCTTTTGTGGAGGAAGATGAGGACATTGAGCATGAGGAACATCACCTTCCGCATGACAGAGTCGTGCAGCATTAAGGCAACAAGCCAGACAGGTTTTAATTTATCCCCACTTTCCATAGATCTGAGTTGGGTGAACTGATTTTTCACTGTTCGAAATGCAAATGCATTAGGGTGAGCAGTGGCGAATTGCTGTCAAATACCTTGCTAGAGCGCACTATGAGAAACTCTCCATGAAACTCCGCAAAATTGACACAGCCTGTTTTGGTAAAATTTAGTCATATTACTTTAATGGAGAGCTTTCAAGTGGGATGAGCTTTTAGAAGAACCTATTTAGAAGAATGCTCTCCTGTGTATAGTTGTATTGGCTACAGCAATAATTTCACAAGCAAAAAAATACCACATTGAAAACTAGTGACATCTTCCCAGCTTGGCAAAATGCTTTGCCCACATTGCTATTCTCCTTTAAATGGAACAGCAGGCAGTAACATTTGTTAATTAAAATATTTCACTTACCCTCTTAACAGTATCTTTTAAAATAATTGCAGTGATGCAGTGCCATTTTCTTCCTTGCTGTACCTCAGGTCAATTGCAATGACAAATGCATTAGCAGGGCAATCACATAAATCCCTTTAGGGGACACAGCCTGGAAAACAGGGTCAATCTATAGGTGTGTAGAAATGTGAAACTGTACTCTTCTCACTTATTGATGCATCACAAAAATGGATCTGATGGTGATACAGCAAAATCCAACTGTTGACATTTTTATAATGAGAGAGATTTATTTTTTTCTTTTTCTAGACTAGTTATGTTGTTAGTAATAGATATGCTATAACGCAAAACTTGAAGTAATATAACCCTTTTAAGACCATTTTATAAAGTCCACAAGTTTTTTCTTGCAATTGGGCTCTTCAAGTAATAGTGCACAAAATTGCTTTGTCTGCTTTCTAGTCTACTCTAAATAGAGGGGTGCTTCTACTAAAATATTAAATGAAGGATTTTCATATGAATGCATTGAGTGATTGTGACAAAAATGAAAAATACCTAATCTAATTCATAAGGGTTTTCAGCTGGGATGGTTTCACTCATTAGTCAACATGATTCCATGGAAAATCTGAACAAACAAACATTGTCACGAAAGCAGAGAAATTGACCTGCTTGAAAAAATTCTTCTGCTATTTCTATTGCTGGAGAAGAATGCATTAGTAGGAAGCTGAAGACTTTTATTTTAAACTTGTCAATGCATTTATTTTTGTAAAAGCATGTCCAGAGTACATTGTTAATTTTAAAATTCCACTGTTGCAGTACAGCTTGGAATTCAGCCTTACAGTATCTTAAATAGTTGTACAGATGTACATTCTTCTGTAATTGTTTTTCATCTTTATTTGTTGAGATTTCTGACCCGCTCATGATCCAGCATGCAAATTCTGAGAGCCCTCTGGGGATAGGAAACGCTCCATATTTTGGATCGATTTACAGAACACGAGTATTGCTTTGTTCACCTTGTGCAGAAGCCATTTATGGGTTTTGGCGCGTTTGAAGTTTGCACATGGAAATCACATTTGCATTTAATGTCCTCCAGATTACTTCCTTTTACTTGTGTTAAACACCTCTCTCGGTAGGGGCTAATTTGATGAGGTCATGCTGTGCCCTTTGACTTCAAGATACTTTAAATGAAACCAGCTGACAGAAAAGTGAAGTTTTTCTTGGTTGTTCACAGAAATTGGATATTTGCAGATGTCTAGACAACTTCACTAAAAAATCTCAAAGGCAATTTTGGCTGCTGATTGTGTATGTAAAGCATAAAAATCCCACTGGAAGTTCAAAAAGTACGAAATCGTCAAACTAAATTAATCAGTTTTCACCACCTAGTCAAAATAAAATCAACAGATCAAAGAGAAAATAACAAACAGTGTGAGAAATCAGCAACATCATATTGTGTCACATAAATCACTTCACCAAGAGCCTGTTTTGTTTTTCCTTTTAAAGATTTTTAAATAGAATCTCAAAGCTCCTTTAAATACTGACTCATAATGTCCTAGAACCTTTGGGTGTATCTATGACATTAGAACAGAGTCACACCATTATTTCCCAAGGAGTTTTTCACAGAAAATGACGTAAGCAGATTTTTTTTAATGTTGAATCATGAAGAAATGCAAATCTCTTTGCTTATTTGTAATACAAGAAACACAATTCTCCCACCTCCATTACAGCCACACTTTTTGGCACTGGTTTACATAGCGCTGTTCCCATTTAAAAGACCTGCCCTTGTGACATTCATGATTTTATGCAAATAAAGCATTGGCATTTATCTCTGTCCAAAGACTTAAGCATGACACAGCCCTATCTCTCGAGTTTGAAAGCAATTTTCTAATAGTGATCCTGCAAAGCCCATTTATTATGTTTATTTAGTGACGAAATTTTTTTTTTCTTTTCCTAGACTTTTTTTTATGCAAGCAGCAGTTAAAATAATAGCTATTCACAAGCAATTGATGATGTCTTTATGGACTTTCTCAAAGTGTTTCACTAAGCATCACAGATTATTTCTGCCAGTAAAATAAAAAAAAACATAGCATGAAAGGGACAGATGCTCTGAGATTAAGAAACAAAAACATGGCGCAATGATAAAGGTTATTTTTCAGGCTGGAAAAAAGGATACACTGGTTTTCGCCAGATTTAGATGTTATCTGCATGCAACATTTGCAACAAGATAGATGAATTGATTGTACAAATAGAAATAGATGAGTAAGTTCTGATGACTATTGCAGAGTGGTTGCAAAGTGACTAAGGCTAAGCACTAAATATTCTGGGCACTTGACATTCTGGAAGGATAGACAGAAAGCTGAAGGAGTTTGAGTAGCTCTTTTAATAAATAATGAGATCAGTGCAAAAAGGAGAAATGAGCTTCATTTAGAATTAGTTTGTGTTAAGATAGAAAAGAGTAAGTGAAAGAAAATCATTGGTGGGAGTGGCCTATCAGCCCTTGGAAACAGACTAAGTCAAGGAAGAAAACATGGTTTGTAAAAGAGACAGTGCACAGTTTTAAGTGTTCACTGCACAGCAGCGGTAGCCATTTCAGGAGGTAGTTTATAATTCTCAAAAACGTCATTAGGAAAGAAAAGGTTTATGAGAAAGATATAGCTTCTATGGCTAACTAAGGTAGTTAAGGATGCTATCAAATTGAAAGGAAAGGTTTGTAATGTTATGAAATAGTTTTAGGCCAGATGATCAGAAACATTTTAGAATGTAGCAAAGGATGACTAAAACAAAGCGAGAAAATAGACTGAGAGTAAACAGACCACAGTGCTAATCGGGCTGGGAGCTTACTGTGAAGACTGATTAGGAAGTGTATTCTCTGGTCTGGGAGCAGCTTGGCCATGTCTGGCTTCTGTGTTAGCCTGTTTGGCCAAGACTGGGGCATTGTTGGTGTGTTCTGAGTATGTTGACAGGTTTGATCTCTGTGTTTCACAGACCTGCTTCTGTGTTTTTTATGTGGTCATGCTGTGGGTGGGCAGGATAGCAGATTTTTGTCCCACAAGGATATTCAGTGATGGTAACACCAGTGAATGTCAAGGGCCAGTGGTCAGATTTTCCTTTATTGGAGATGGTCATTGCCTGGAATTTGTGTTCCTTGCCATTTGTCAGCCCAAATCTGGATATTGTCCAGGCCTTGTTACATATGAAAATGGACTGCTTCAGCATCTGAAGAGTTGTGGATGGTACTGAACATCCCTGCTTCTGATCTTATGATGGAGGAAAAGTCATTGATGAAGCAGTTGAAGATGTTTGAGCCTAGGACACTAACCTGAGGAGATCCTATGGAGATGTCCTGGAGCTGAGATGACTGACCTCCAAAACTGTAACAATCTTCCCATCTACCAGATATGACTTCAACCAGTGAAGATTTTAGTTGTGACACCTGTTGATTCCAGTTTTGCTAGGGCTATTTAGTGCTACACTTTGTCAAATGTGACCTTGATGTCAAGAGCTGTCACTCTCACCTCATCTCTGGACTTCAGCTGTTTTGTCCATGTTTGAATCAATGAGGTCAGGATCTGAGCAAAACCCAAACTGGCCTTCACTGAGCAGGTTATTGCTAAGCAGGTGCTGCTTGATAGCACTATTGATAACATCTTCCATCACTTTACTGATGATCAAGAGCAGACTGATAAGAAGGTAATTTCTGATTTGGATTTGTTCTGCTTTTTGTGTAGAGGACCTAACTGAGCAATTTTCCATATTGTCAGCTCGATGCCAGTTTTGGAACTGTATTGGAAGAGTTTGGCTAGGGGCTTAGCAAGTTCTGGAATACAGGTCTTGTGTACAATTGCCAGAATGTTGTCAGGGCCCATAGCCTTTGCATTATCCAGTGCTTCCAATCATTTGTTGATATCACGTGAAGTAAATTGAATTGGCTTAAGACTGGCATCTGTGATGTTGGGGACCATTGGAGAAGGCCAAGATGGATCATCCACTCGGCATTCCTGGCTGAAGATTGCTGTGAGTGCTTCAGCTTTTACCTTTTGCATTGACGTGCTGGGCTCTTCCATCTTTGAGGATGAGGATATTTGTGGACCGTCCTCCAGTGAGTTGTTTAATTGTCCACAACAGGATGTGTCAGGACTGCATAGCTTAGGCCTGATCCATCTGTTGTGAGATCACTTAGCTATGTCTTTCATTTGCTGCTTTTGCTGTGTGGGTTTGTGAGTAGTCCTGTTCGGTATATTCACCAGGTTGCCTGGTGCTGCTCCCGGCATGGCCAAATGCACTCTGCATTGAATCAGGCCATGAGGTTGTAGATTTCAATAGAGTGTGATTCTGCTGTTGCACATGACCCACAGTTCCTCATGGATGCTCAGTTTTGAATTGCTCAGTATGTTTGAAGCATTTCCCATTTATCACAGAAATAATGGCACACAACACGATGGAGGGTGTTCTCAATGTGAAGATGAGATTTTACCTCCCCAAGAACTGTGCGGTGGTCACTCTTACTGATACTGTCATGAACAGATGCACCTGCAGCTGGCAAATTGGTTAAGGTCATGTATACTTTTTCCTGCAATTTTTAAGAATATTTGTATCTCAGGTTGAGGTTCAGGTTGTAAGTTTGCTAGCTGATATTTCGTCACCATGCTCAGCAACACCATCAGTGTGTCTCCAGTGAAGTGCTAGTGTTCTGTCCTACTTTCTATATATGTGTCTTGGTCTGTTAAGGTGGGTGATATCATTTCCAGTTCTTTTTCTCAGGTTGGTAAATGGGGTCCATATTTGATGTATTTATTGTTGGGTGTTCCAGTTTGAATGCCAGGCCTCCAGGAATTCCTGTGTGTGTCTCTGTGTAGCCTGTCCTAGGATGGATGTGTTGTCCCAGTCGAGTGGTGTCCTTCATCGTCTGTGTGTATGGATACTAGTGTTAGTGGGTCATGTCTTTGGTGGCTAACTAGTGTTTGTGTATCCTGGTGGTTAGTTTTCTGTCTGTCTGTCCGATGTAGTGTTTGTTACAATCCTTGCAGGGTATTTTGTAAATGACATTCGTTTTGCTCACTGTTGCTACAGGGTCCTTTAGGTTCATCTGTAGCTGTTTCAGTGTGTTGGTAGGTTTGTGGGCTACCATGATGCCAAGGGGTCAGAGTAGTCTGGTAGCCATCTCTGAAATGTTTTTGATGTATGGTGGTGTGGCTAGAGTCTCTGGGTGTGTTGTTTGGGTTTGTTGTTTAAGAATTGGTGGACTGTGTTTATCAGATACCTGTTGTTCTTGAATACCTTGTATAGGTATTTTTCTTCTGCTGCTCATAGTTCCTGGGTGCTCATAGTTCCTGGGTGCTGCAGTGTGTTGTGGCCCATTTAAATAATGTCCTGGTGCAGCTACATTTGTGGGTGTTAGGATGATTGCTACTGTAGTTAAGTATCTGGTCTGTGTCTGTCACTTTCCTGTAGCTCATCTGCAGTTCTCCATTAACTGTGACATCTAGGAAGGAGATGTTTTGTGAAAGGATGTTGTTGATGATGTTGTAGGTTTCCTCTAATTTGTTCCGTTTTGTGATGACAAAGGCGTCATCCGCTTAGAGGACCAAAGTTTGGGTTGGATCGTGGTTGGGGTGGCGGGGTAGAGGTGGCTGTTTGTTTGATTCTCTGCATTACTGTTTCTACTAAGAAGCTTGATATTGGTGATCCCATGGGTGTTCCATTGATTTGCTTATATGTCTTGTCATTCAAGGTGAAGTGGGTAGTGAGGCTTAGGTCTACTAGCTTGAGGATTTTTTTTCTTCTTGATGATTCTTTCGCCACCTGGCACACAGACCCAGTTTAGCAGCTTTGTCCTTTAGGACCCAACACACTCAATCAATGGTACTGATGCTGAGCCACTCTTGCTAGTGGACATTGAAATCCCCACCCACTCTTGGCTCCTTTGCCACCCTCTGTGCTTCCTCCAAATGTTCATCAGCCAAGGGTATTCTGAATATGGTAATCAGCAGGAAGTTGCTTTGCTCATGTTTAACCTGATGCCATGAGACTTTGTGAGGTCCAGATTCAATGTTGAGCACTCCCAGTGTAACTCCCTCCCAACTGTATACCACCGTGCTACCATATTTGCTGGGTCTGTCCTCCTAGTAGAGCTGGTGATGGTGGTGCTCGGACATTGTCTGTAAGGTATGATTCCATGAGTTTGACTATGTCAGTGATTATGACTAGCATGACTAGTCTGTGAGACAATTTTCCCAATACTTCAGCAAGGATGTTAGAGTCATAGAGATGTACAGCACAGAAATAGACCCTTCGTCTAACTCATCCATGCTGACCAGGTATCCTAAATTAATCCGGTCCCATTTACCAGCACTTGGCCCATATCCCTCTAAGCCCTTCCTATTCATATACCCATCCAGATGCCTTTTAAATATTGTAATTGCACCAACCTCCACCACTTCCTCTGGCAGCTCATTCCATACACACACCAGCTTTTGCGTGAAAAAGTTGCCCTTTAAGTCCCTTTTCAGCCTTCCCCCTTTCACCCTCAATTTATGCTCTCTAGTTTTGGACAGCCCCAGCCTATTCAACTCTCCAACCCTAGCAACATCCTTTTAGATAATTTCTGAATCCTTTCAAGTTTCACAATAGCCTTGCTATAGGAGGGAGATCAAAATTGCGCGCAATATTCCAAAAATTGCCTAACCAATGTCCTGTACAGCCACAACATGACCTCCCAACTCCTGTACTCAATGCTCTGACCATCTTCCATTGATTCTACCAGGATCTTTTGGATAAGCACAAAAGCACAGCTTGACATGACTGCAAATTGCTGCTTGGCTGTACTATTCTAGGTATTCTGTTGGTGAACAGATAAAACTCGAAACTCCTGGACAGAAACCCAGTGGATCTGCATATCACATAAGAGTGCATCCACATACCACCTGTTCCTCTCGTCTGATAACTGAGTGTAAAATTGAAATGAACATATGTATAGTTGAACCAACATGATTATTGAATCTTGCAAGGCTACTAACTATGCTTCTGCCAATATTAACTCAGCTTCACAAGTCCATGTTCAGGAACACTTCTGTACCAGCTCCTCACCATTATGTAATTGGTATTCTTTAGCTAAACAAAAATAGGTACAATCCTTACAGTGTGGAAATAAGCCATTTGGCCTAACAAGTCCACACCAACCCTCAAGAGCATCCCTATCCTATCTCTATAACCCTGCATTTTCCATGGGATTCCACCTAACCTACACATCTCTGGAAACTATGGGCAATTTAGCATGGCTAATCCACCTAACCTGCACATTTTTAGACTGTGGCAAGAAACCCACGCAGACACAGGGCGAATGTACAAACACCACACACAGTCACCTGAACCTGGAATTGAAACCGAGTCCCTAGTGCTCACAGCATGAGTTCCTAGTGTTGTGAGGCAGCAGTGCTCACCTCTGAGTCACCATGCCACCCATAATGATGGGAAGCAATCAACACAAATATGTAATTGGGAAATTAAGTTAAAGAATAGGTCAATAACGATGTAATAGCAGACATTTAGAGGGATATTTCAGAATACCTAGAATAGTTAAATTCCAAAGAATAAGGATGTACCCATCATCCATGATTAACTAAAAGGATTTAAGATAGTATCAGACTTAAAGAAAAAGCATATAATTGTGCAATGACCAATGACATGGCAGAAGGTCACTCAAGGTATAAAAATCAGCAAAGAATGAGCAAAAGATTAATAAGGAGGCAGAAATTAGAGTGGGAGAAAAAGCTATAGAGTAAGAGTTTCTATGAAACTTTTAAAAAGAAAAGACTTAACAAAACTGGATTGGCTCTACAGAAAGTGACAATGGAGAATTACTAATGGAAAAAGGTGATGGCAGTTGAATTGAGCAGGTATTTTGCATGAGTCTTCACTATAGATGATGCAAGTAACATCCCAGAAGCATCTTTAACTTGGAAAATTGAAAGGAATCAGGAAATCAGGAATATTACAATCACCAGAGAAATGGTACTGAATAAATTATTGGAGCTGCAGGCTGTTTAATGCTCAGATGGTGATGGACTTCATTCCCAGGGTCTTGAAGAGGTTATTGATCGAGTAATGCATTGACTTTATTTTTAAAACTCCTTTGATTTGGTTAAAGTCCCATTAGTTTCGAAGAAAGCAAATATAACTCCTTCATAAAGAAGGGCTGGACACAGAGCACTTAGCTTAACGACAATCATTGGGGAAAATGTTAGAAGCTATTGTTAAACAAGTTATAGCACACTTAGATAAGTTCAAGAGAATCAGACAGAGTCAGTATAGTTTTGTGAAACAGTAATCATACTTGATCAATCTACTGGAGTTCTTTTGTAACACATGCTCTGGATAAAGGGGAACTGGTGGATTTGCTATACTTCGATTTCCAGAAGGTATTTGATAAAGTGCCACATCAAAAGTTACTATAGAAAATAAAAGCTGGTGATGTCAGGGAATAGCTTGTATAGAAGATTGACTGGCTAACAGAAAGCAGACAGAAGGCATAAATGAGTGATGTACCACAGGGATCAGTGCTGGAACACCAACAGTTTACCTTTGTATAACTGACTTGGATGAATAGTTGGAAGATATGGTTGCCAAATTTGCTGATGACAAAAAGATAGGTAGGATGGTAAGTTGTGAAAGGGATATAGATAGGTTAAGTGAGTAGACCAATGGAGTATAATGTGGGAAAATGTGATAATGCCAATTTTGGCACGAAGAATAAAAATAAGCATGTTATCTAAATGGTGAGAGATTGCAGAGATCTGAGATGGACAGGGATCTGGTCTGGATGTCTTTGTGCATAAATCACAAAAGGTTATCAGGCAGGTACAGCAAGAGGGCAATTGAACACAAAAGAAGAAAACTTATGCTTAAGTTAAACAGAGCATGGGTCAGACCACATCTGGAGAACTGAATACAATATTAGACACCTTATGTAAGAAAGGCTGTAAGTGCAATCCAGGCAGTCAGGGAAAGTTTACCAGAATGAGAGAGTTGCTTTATGAGGAAAGGAGAGCAGGCTTTGCTTGCATCATTGGAGTTTAGAAGAGTCAGGGACAACTTGATTGAAACAGATGTGATCCTGAGTGGATGTGGACAGGGTGTTCCCTCTCCTAGAAGAATCAAGAACCACTGGTCACTGTCAAGAAATCAGGGACTGGAAATTAAAAGTGAGATGAGGCAAAATCTTTTCTCACTGAGGGTCAGGAATCTTTGGAGCTCTGCATCCACCCTCTCTTCAGGAAGAGAGCCGTTGAATATTTTTTAAGACAGAGGTGGATAGATTTTTATTGAGCAAGGTTATCAGGTAAAGACAGGAATAAGGATTTGGGGATACAGTCAGATCAACCATGATCTTATTGACTGGCAAAGCAAGCTCAAAGAACCAAATGGCCTACTCCTGCTTCTTGGGCAAAAGTTTGTATCAAGAAGCTTTTCATCCTCAAAGATGAGAGACGAATATAGAGAAATGTACTGACTCCAGTAAAGGAAGCATAATCTGCCCTGGCTACAACTGGTGGGAGTTGATGTCAAGGACATGTTTGTTATATTATACTGAATCCTGGTTGCAGATTAAAATGGGATTTTTTTTCCATCTTGCTGTTTGCCCACCAAGGACTTAATTCAGCATTTCACCATTTAGTGACTGCCCTTCTAGGTGTGAAGCAGAGATAAATGTTGAGCTGAATCTAAACAACATTGGGTGATAGGAAATTGAAAGTCAGTATGCTGTAATTATCTGGTGTCTGGGCTAGGCAACCCATAGTACTTTATAGCCATTGTAGATAATTAACAAATCAGTGTGCATCACATTTGTGACGTGGAAGGGATAAAAATTTCACCCAACTAAAATTTTGCCAGTCAGTTCTCAATAACCCTTTAAGTCAATGCCCTAACAGATGTCCCTAACCAGGGACAATGTGAAATTCACAAGTTAGCTAAAATTTAGCCCCAATTCTGAATATATTTAAGGGCTCCTGCGCCTTAATTCTTTGCTAACTCCATCTGATTTTCTGGATGTGGACAATGTATTCTTGTGTTGAAATATGTTGGATTTCCAAGTCAGACAAACAAGAACCACTTCAATTAAAGAGTCCACTGCTTTGCTGCAGTCATAGCACTTTTGCTCTGACTCTGAACGTTGTGCATTCAAGTGCTGCTCCCATTCCAAGACTTGAGCACTGGTCTACAATACCATTCAGTATGATTTTGAAGACGATGCCAATCTCAAATGAGATGTTAACTTTCAGGTAGATGCAAAGGGTGTGATGACACTTAAGTTTGCAGGTAACACCAAAATAAGTGGTGTAGTGCACGGCGAAGAACATTATCTCAGAGTACAATGGGATTTTGATCAGATGGGCCAAGGAGTGGCAGATGAAGTTTAATTTAGAATAAATGTGCGGTGTTGCATTTTGATAAGATAAGCCAGGACAGGACTTATACAGTTAATGGTAGAGCCTTCGGGTGTGTTGCTGAACAAAGAGACCGAGCTGTGCAAGTGCATAATTCCTTGAAAGTACAGTCGCAGGTGAACAGGGTGCTGAAGGAGGCATTGGCACAGTTTCCTTCATTGGTCAGATCATTGAATATAGGAGTTGGGATATCATGTTGCAGCTGTACAGGACATTGGTGAGGCCACTCCTGGAATTCTGCGTAAATTTTGGTCGCCCTTCTATAGGAAGTTTGTTATTGAACTTGAGAGGGTGCAGAAAAGATTTACAAGGATATTGCTGGGACTGAAGTGTTTGAGTTATAGGGAGAGGCTGAATAGACTGGGGCTTTTTTCCGTGGAGAGATTACCTTATTGAGGTTTATAAAATCATGAGGTGTATGGATAGGGTGAATACCCAAGATCTTTTTCATAAAGTGGGGGGTGTCCAAAACTGGAGGCCATAGGGTTTAAGGTGACAGGGGAAAGATTTACAAAGGACCTAAAGCGTAGCTTTTACATTCAGAGGGTAGTGCCTGTGTAGAATGATCTGCCAGAGGAAATGGTGGAAGAGGGTACAATTACAACATTTAAAAGGCATCTGGATGGGTATATGAACAGGAAGGATTTAGACAGATATGGGCCAAGTGCTGGCAAGTGGGACTAGGTCAGATTGGGATGTCTGCTCAGCGCGGACGAGTTTGTCTAAAGTGTTTGTTTCCATGCTGTATGACTATTATTCAAATAAAAACTTGGGTTTTCTCCCAAGAATCTGGCCAAAATGTAACCTGCAACTAATAACCACTAAAATTGATTGTTTTGCCATTTGTCTCATTGCTGCTTGTGGGACCTTTTGTTGAAATTGGCTGTTGCATTCCCTAACATTAAAAGCGATAATGAGAAAAGAGAAAAGGCTGAGGCTGGTACAGGAGATAAGGAGAGCAAGTCTAATAGTCAAGGCAGACAAGAGTTTGGCAGAGAAAAAGGTAAGAATGATTAAGTAAACTGCATTTACTTCAATGCAGGAGGCCTGACAAGTAAGGCAGATGAACTTAAGGCATGATTGTGAAAGTGGGACTGGAATATCATAGTTATTACAGAAATATGGCTCCAGGATGGACAGGACTGGCAGCTTAATGTTCTGGGGTATAAATGCTATAGGAAGGGTAGAAAGAGAGGAGGTGGAGTGGTGTTTTTGGTTAGGGAGAACATTATGGCTGTAATAGGAAGGGTAGAAAGAGAGGAGGGGGAGTGGTGTTTTTGGTTAGGGAGAACATTATGGCTGTACTTAGGGAGGATATTCCTGGGAGATTGTCCAGTGAAACTATGTGAGTGCAACTTAAAAATAAATGGATGATCACCTTGTTGAGATTGTATTATAAGCCTCCCAATAGTCAGCAGGTAATTGACGAGCAAGTATTATTGGAGATCTGAGATATCTGTAAGAAAAGTAGGTGGGGAGTTTAACTTTCCAAACATAGATGGGAGAGAGTTTTAAGGGCTTGGATGGGGAGGAATTTGTTGTGTCCATAAGAAAACTTTCTTATTCAATATGTGGATGTGCCTATGAGAAAAGGAGTAATAGTTGACCTCCTGTTGGGAAATAAGGCAGGGCAAGTGACTGAGGTGTCAGTGGGGGAGCACTTTGGGCAAATGATCATAGTTTTATTAGTTTAAAATTGTAATGGAAAAGGATAGAGCTAACCAAAAAGTTAAAGTTCTAAATTGGAGTAAGACCAATTTTGATACTATTAGACAGGAACTTTCCAAAGTTAATTGGGGGAGGCTATTCACAGGTAAAGAGACGCTTGGGAAATGGGAGGTCTTTAACAATGAGATAACGAGAATTCAGAGACATTATGTTCCTATTAATATAAAGGGCAAGACTGGTAGGTGCAGGGAGTGCTGGATAATTAAAGAAATTGATGCTTTGATCAAGAAGAAGAAGGAAGCATATATCAGGTATAGATAGCTGGGATCGAGTTAATCCCAAACAGAGTATAAAGGTTTGAGGAATATACTTAAGAAGGAAAACAGTGAGGCAAAAGGGGGACATGAGACAGCTTTGGCAAATAGAGTTAAGGAGAATCCAAAAAGATTCTATAAATACATTCAGGGCAAAAGAGCAACTAGGGAGGGAATAGAGCCTGTTAAAGATCAATGTGGAAACACAGGAGATGGGTGTGATACCAAACAAATATTTTGTGTCAGTTTTACTGTGGAGAAGGATGTGGAAGCTAGGAAACTTGGGGAAATAAATAGTGATGTCTTGAAAACAGTCCATATTACAGAAGAGAAGGTGCTGGAGGTCTTAAAATGCATAAAGTTAAATAAATCCCCAGGACCTGATCAAGTCTTTCCCAAAGTATTGTGGGAAGCTAGGGAAGAAATTGCTGGGCCTCTTGCTGAGGTATTTGTATCATCAATAGCCATGGGTAACTTGCTGGAAGACTGGAGGGTGGCTAATGTAATGCCATCATTTAAGAAAGGCTATAAGGGAAAGCCAAGGAACAATAGACTAGTGAGCCTAAAGTCAGTAGTGGGTAAAATATTGGAGGGGATTCTGAGGGACTGGATTTGCATTTGGAAAGGCAAGGGTTGATTAAGGATAATCAACATGGCTCTGTGTGTGGGAAATAGCATCTCACTAACTCGATTGAGTTTTTTGAAGTGATGATAAAGAAAATTGATGAAAACACAGCGGTAGACGTTGTCCATATGGACTTCAGCAACATGTTCGACAAGATTCGGCGTGATAGACTGCTTTGTAAGTTTAGATCACCTGGGATCCAGGGGGAGCTAGCCAATTGGATTCAGTATTGGCTTGACAGTAGAAGACAGAGGATGGTGTTGGAGGCTTGTTTTTTAGGACTGGAGGCCTATCACCAGTGCTGTGCCACAAGGATCAGTCCACTACTTTTTTAATCATTTATATAAATGACTTGGATGTGAATATAGGAAGTATGGTTAGTAATTTTGCAGGTGACATCAAAATAGGTGATGTAGTGGACAGTGCAGAAGATTATTTCAGAGTGTAACGGGAACTTGATCAAATGGGCCAATGAGCCGAGGAGTGGCTGATTGAGTTTAATTTAGATAAATCTGAGGTGTTGCATTTTGATAAGGCAAACCAGGGCAGGACTTATACACTTGATGGCAGGTCCTAGGGAGTGTTGCCAAACAACGGTACATAGGGGTGCAGGTGCATAGTTCCTATGTGAAAAGTTGAGTCACAGGTAGACAGGGGAGTGAAGAACGCTTGCTTTCATTGGTCAGAGCATTAAGTATAGATGTTGGGATGTCATCTTGCAGCTGTGCAGGACATTGTAAAGCCTCGTTTTGAATACTCCATACAATTCTGATCACCTTTCTATGGGAAGGATGTTTTTAAAATTGAAAGGGTTCAGAAAAGATTTACAAGGATTTTGCTAGGACTGGAGGTTTTGAGCTACAGAGAGGGGCTGAAAAGGCTGGACATCCGAAACTGAGGGGTGACCTTTTATAGGTTTATAAAATAATGAGGGGTATGGATACAGTGATTAGCCAAGGTCATTTTCATAGAGTGGGGGTGTCCAAAACTGGAGGACATAAGTTTCAGGTGAGAGGGGCGAGATTTAAAGGGACCTAAGGGGTAACTTTTTCACACAGAGGATTGTGAATTTATGGAACAAGCTGCCAGAGGAAGTGGTGGAGGCTAGTACAATTACAACATTTGAAAGGCATCTGGATGGGTATATGAATAGGAGGGATTTAGAGGGATATTGCGCAAATGCTGGCAAATGGACTAGGTCAAATTGGGATGTTTGGTCGATGTGCATGAGTTGGACCAAAGGGTCTGTTTCCATGCTGTATGATTGTATGATTCTATATTTGCTCTCCTTCAATATTAGAGTAGAGCTTTTTTTTTCTTTATATCTCATGCCAAGCCTAATGGGAGTATTTTAATGAACAAGTGAACACATTGTAGGCTGGATCAAACATTTTAACTTATCTGTAAAACGCAGGACTGGCTATTCTACATAATGGAAAAGACAGCTTTGTGAGCTGGAAGAAGTGGTCCAATTGGTTATGTTCAATCAGGGTTTTATGAAACTATAAAAAATGGTGAAACAAAATAAATTAATTCAGCTCATCAAATGTAATCCTTCTGTCTCATGTACAACTTGCATTGTTATGCTCTTTCCTCAAAAGATTTTTCTGCATTCTAAGAAAGTTGTATAACCACAAGTACAACTTCAAAAAGATAAAACTGCAAAATCTTTTTCTAATCCCCAAACATAATTGAGGAAAATCTTCAGCATGTCTAACAGTACAATCTATATTTAGTCTGAACATCTGCACACCACAGAAGACAATTCCATAGCTTCAGCAGGACTAAACCCATCACATGTATCGAACAAGAACTTTTGCCTGTAGTTGTTCTTTTATCTTCTAATCCTATACTTAAGTAGATATTTGTCCTGCTCCTTTTACGGTAATTAATTGACATTGTGTTAACTTGAATCTATTCAATTTAAGTACATTTCGGGTAGAAACAATTTTTCCAATATCTGGTCTTGCTTGAGGCTGCAATTTCTTTTACTCATGTCCTATTGTTAGTTAAGCTGTTCAGGTCTATGTTATATATGCTTACACGGCATTTTAATCTTAAATCATATTTTCCAACCTAGTCTATGTTTCTCTGATAAAACACATCACACTTGCAAATTTGCTTGTAATATCCCCAAATACTTTTCACTCAACTTCTGAAAGGCAAATAAGGATGTGTTGGTGGGTTTGTGGGCTACCATGATGCCAAAGGGTCTGAGTACTCACTAAAACACACTAAAACAGCAGCTAATGAACTTAAAAGACTCTATACAGATAACAAGCAAAACTAGTGTCATTTACAAAATACTGTGCAAGAACTGTAACAAACACTACATTGGACAAACAGGCAGAAAACTAGCCACCAGGATACATGAACATCAACTAGCCACAAAACGACATGACCCTCTCTCACTAGTCTCCTTATATAGGAAGGACACCACTTCGTCTGGGACAACACATCCATCCTAGGATAGGTGCAACACTTGCGCCCACACCTCCCCCCTCACTTCTCTCCAAGGCCCCAAAGGAAACTTCCATATCCGCCACAGATTCACCTGCACCTCCACCCACATCATCTACTGCATCCGCTGCAGCCAGTGTGGCCTCCTCTATATTGGGGAGACACGCCGCCTACTTGCGGAGCGATTCAGACAGCACCTCTGGGCCACCCGGACGAACCAACCCAACCAACCTGTGGCACAGCATTTCAACTCCCCCTCCCACTCCACCGAGGATATGCAGGTCATTGGACTCATCCACCGCCAAACCACAACAACCCGACGGTCGGAGGAGGAGCATCTTATCTTCCGACTGGGAACCCTCCAACCACAGGGGATGAACTTGGACTTCACCAGTTTCTTCATCCCCCCTCCCCCCACCTTGTCTCAGCCGAATCCCTCCAGCCCGGCACCGCCCTCCTGACCTGCAGTCTTCTTCTTGACCTCTCCGCCCCCACCCTACTCCGACCTATCACCCTCACCTTGACCTCTTTCCACCTATCACATTTCCAACGCCCCTCCTCCAAGTCCCTCCTCCCTACCTTTTATCTTCTCCTGCTGAACACTCTCTGCTCATTCCTGAAGAAGGGCCTGTGCCCGAAACGTCAAATCTCCTGTTCCCTGGATGCTGCCTGACCTGCTGTGCTGTTCCAGCAATAAAGTTTCAACTTTGATCTCCAGCATCTGCAGACCTCACTTTCTCCGCCATCCTAGGATAAGCCAAACAGAGTCACACACGAGAATTCCTAGAAGCATGGCATTCCAACTGGAAATCTATGAACAAACACATTGAGTTAGCCCCCATCTACCAACCCCTGAGAAAAAGAACAGGAAATGACCTCACCACCGGAAATGACATCGCCAACCCAAAGAAACACAAACATATAAATAGAAAGCAGGAATTATCAGCAGTGCTTCGCCTGGAGGACCACTGAAGATTTTACCTAGTAGGGTGACAAAACGTCCGAAAATTAACCTTCCAGCTCAGCGAGCAAACCTACATCCAAAACCTGAGGTTGAATTGACGAGAGTTGCTTTTCCCTCTCCCTTTCAAATCTATTTCATGTACACATTCCATAACTATCACTGGAAGACAACACTTTGCAGCTGCCACATTTGCACACTGTTAGGTATGCATGGGCATGGTTTGTGATATGGAAGAGAGCATTTTCTTTGGGGTGGGTGAGCTGTCATGTTAGTGAACTGACAGAATTCCACTCTTTTAATTTAGTATGAACACTTTAGTTGTGCAAAGTTTTTTTTGTCAAGTATTTTTCCTTTAGTTCACAAGCCATTTGCTCCTTAGTGTCAGCTTCTGCTCTCACTAATCTTCCTATTTATAATCCGTACACCAAAAATAAAGGAAATAAGAAAATGTGAGATTAGTCGTACTTTACAACTAGAATGGTCTCCACCATCCTTTGGTCCAGTTTACCAACTGCCTTTGACAACTTGTCAGCTGTAGCTTCTGCCTGTCTGTGCATTTTGAGAATGGCATTATTGGCCCGGACCATGAAATTAACATCTGCCTGGGGCTGGGCAAGTGCTGGAACTCTGTGCCAGAGATGTGTGGCATTTCTTTCCCGACCAGCTACAATCTTGTCAATGATGTGCTCACAGTAGAGTCAATGAAATATACAGGACAGAAACAGACCCTTTGGTCCAACTCATCCATGCTGACCAGATATTCTATACTAATCTGGTCCCATTTGCCAATATTTGGCCCATATCTCTCTAAATTCTTCCTATTCATATACCCATCCAGATGCCTTTTAAATGTTGCAACTGTCCAGCCTCCACCACTTCCTTTGGCAGTTCATTCTCTATATGCACCACCCTCTGCATGAAAATATTGCCCCTGAGGCCTCTTTTAAAACTCTCCTGTCTCACCTTAAACCTGTACCCTCTCGTTTTAGACTCTCCTTCCTTTGGGAAAAGACCTTGTCTATTCACCCTATCCATGCCCCCCATGATTTTATAAACTTCTATGTCAAATAAATAAATGAACTTCTAGAATCACCAGATTGTGCTCCCAAGTTTAACCGAGATAGAGTGCACACTGATGTTGAAGTATCTGAGTAGGAAGAGAGAGAAGAGAGGGAATTAGCTGTCTCAGAGGCATAAAAGCTAAGTGTAAGTGAGCACTAATATTAATGGAAGAGCACCACAGCACAACACAATGAAATCTACTGGTATGATTGTCCAATGAGGTCTCCCCAGCTGCACATAAGTCATCATACTTTAGCTAAATCAAGGGTTCTGCTGCAGTGAAAATTAGAAAATCAAAATTAAAGGAGAAGGTAGGAGTGCAGATTTATGATCAGTCTGATTGTTGCAGAAACTAAAAGGAAGGAATAGAATGTGTGAATGTCATATCGCACTAAGACATCATGTAAGATTAGTGGAATTTGATAGTCGAACAAACTGAAAGGCTTTGTATCTGAATAGATGATGCATTTGAAATAAAATTAACGGGTTAACAGCGTGAATAGAGCCAAATGGGTATGATTTGATGGTGAATTACTGAGATGTGGTTGCAGGGAAACCAGGTTTGGGAGATGATTATGCAAGTGTTTCAAAAGGATAGGCAGGAAGGAAAAGGAGGTGGTGTAGCTTTGTTCGTAAAGGAAGAGATGAGTGGCATAGTGAGAAATGATATCGGCACTGGAGATCTGTCTGGGCAAAAATAATAAATAGCTGGGGAAAGAACTCCCTGGTAGGAGTAATCCAAAGGTCCTCAAACAGTAGTACTACAGTGTGGCATAGTGTAAACCATGAAATGCTGAGGGCTTGTAAGAAAGTATGGCAGTAATCAAAAAAAAAATCATGGGATGCAAGCTAATGTGTCAAATTGGATCCAAAGTTGGCTTAGTAACAGGAAACAAAGGGTAATGGTCAATGGCTGCTCTTGTGACTGAAAAGCTATTTCAAGTGTTGCTCTGCAGGGCTTGGTGTTGGGACCCCTGCTGTTTGTATTATATATCAATGACTTGGACTTGAACGTGTGAGGCACAGTTGGGAAATTAGCAGACAGCACAAAAAATTGGTCGTGTAGTGGATTGTTAGTGGATAGCTGTAAGCTCCAAAATGGTATAGATGGCTTACGATTTTTGTGAAGATTTGTAGCTCAGGTTGTGGTTCAGGTTGTAAGTTTGTTCGTTGAGCTGGAAGATTTGTTCTCAGATGTTTCGTCATCCTGCTAGGTAAAAATCACCAGTGAGCCTCCGTTGAAGTGATGGTGTACTGTCCTTCTTTCTATTGGTGTGTCTTGGCCTGTTGTGGTGGGTGATATCATTTCTGGTTCTTTTTCTGAGAGGTTGGTAAATGGGGTCCAAATCAAGGTTTGTTGATGGAGTTCCAGTTTGAATGCCAGGCCTCGAAGAATTCCTGTGCGTGGTTTTGTTTAGCCAGTCCCAGGATGGATGCGTTGTCCCTGTCAAACTGGTGTCCCTTGTTGTCTCTGTGTAACGGTACTAGTGATAGTTGGTTGTGTCTTTTGGTGGCTAGTTGGTGTTCGTGTATCCTTGTGGCTAGGTTCCTGCCTGCCTGTCCAATGTAACGTTTGTTGCAGTCCTTGCAGGGTATTTTGTATATGGATGGTCATTCTGCTAGTTGTTGGTACAGGGTCCTTTAGATTCATCAAAAGCTGTTTCAGTGTGTTGGTGGGAGTGAGCAAACTTGCAACATCATATGGATGGGTTTGGAGTAGACAGGAAAGTAGCAGATGGAGTTCATTTCTGATAAGTGTGAGGTAATGCATTTAGGGAGGTCACACAGGAAAAAGAAATTACACAATAAATGTGAATATGCTGACTTGGATAGATCAAGTGAGAGATCTTAGCTTGCAAGTACACTGGTCCCTAAAGATAGCAGTACAGGTAGAAAAGGTTGCAAAAACAGCAAATGGAATGCTGTCCTTCACTGGCAGAGGCATAGACTACTTAAGTGGGAATACAGTGATGAAACTGTATAAGACACTGGTGAGGCTATAACTGGAGTATTGTGTGCAGTTCTGGTCACAACATTACATAATTGCTCTGGAGAGAGTGTACAGAAAACATTTAGAATGTTGTCATAGCTGGAGAATTGTAGCTACAAAGAATGATTGCAGAGGTTGGGGTTATTTTCCTTGGAACAGAGAAGGTTGAGGGATGACATGATTAACGTATACAAAATGGTTGGGGGTAGAGATAGAGTGGCAGGAGTAACCAGTTTCCCTTGGCAGAGAGTTCAAAAACCCTCTGATTCAAGCTAAACGGCAGAAGGATTTGAAGGGATGTGAGGTAAAATGGTTTTATTCAGAGGGTGGTGAATGTCTGGAGGTCACTACTTGAGTTGGTGGTGGAGACAGGCATCCTGAACTTGCTTAAAAAGTACCTGAATCTGCATGTTAAGCTGCAGAGCTATGGGCCATACAAAGGAAGATGGAAGTACAAAGGGTGTCTGGGTATCTTTGGGTTGGCATAAGCAAGATGGACCAAATGGCTCCCTTCTGTGTTGTTTCATTTCTGTGGTTCTATGGTAATTTTAATGTGCATATAGGCAGGATTAATCAAATTGTCAAGGGTAGGCTCAAGGGAGAGTTCTTTGAATGTATTAGAGATTGTTTGTTTGAGCAATACATTGTGGAACCAACCAAAAAGCAGGCTATTCTGGATTTGATGTTGTGCAATGAGGTGGGATTAATGAATAATCTCATAGTAAATGATCCTCTTGGGAACAGCAGTTAAAACATGCTAGAATTTCAAATTCAGTTGGAGGGTGAGAAACTGGAGTCCCATACTGATGTTCTAGGGTTAAACAAAGGTAATTACATAGGCTTGCGGACAGATTGGACTTGTGTACACTGGGCAGAAAGAAAGACATTGATGAGCAGTGACAGATGTTTAAATAAATACTCAATTGCTCTAAATATTGAGTCATAGAGCCATAGAGCTGTACAGCACGGAAACAGACTCTTCAGTCCAACTCATCCATGCTGACCAGATATTCCAACCTAATCTAGTCCCACCTGCCAGCACCCAGCCCATAGCCCTATAAACTCTTCATGCTCATATACCTATTCAGGTGCCTTTAAAATACTGTAATTGTACCAGACTCCACCACTTCCTCTGGCAGCTCATTTCATATATGCACCACCCTCTGTGTGAAAAAGTTGCCCTGTAGGTCCCTTTTATATCTTTCCCCTCTCACCCTAAACCTATGCCGTCCAGTTCTGTACTCCCGCACCCCAGGGAAAATACCTTGTCTATTTATCCTCTCCATGCCCCTCATGATTTTATGAACCTCAGTAAGATCACCTCTTAGCCTCTGACGCTCCAGGGAAAACAGTCCCAGCCTTTCCAGCTTCTCCCTATCTCTCCAACCCTAGCAACATCCTTGTAAATCTTTTTTGAACCCTTTCAAGTTTGACAATATCCTTTCGATAGGAAGGAGACCAGAATTGCACGCAGTATTCCAAAACTGGCCTAACTGATGTCCTGTATTGCTGCAACATGACCTCCGAACTCCTCTCCTCAATAGTCTGACCAATAAAAGAAAGCACACCAAACACTTCCTCCACTATCCTATCTACCTGCAACTCTACTTTCAAGGAACTACGAACCTGCACTGCAAAGTCTCATTGTTCAGCAACACTCCCCAGGACTTTACCATTACGTGTATGAGTCCTGCTCTGCTTTGCTTTTCATTTATATAAATGACAAAAAGCAGTGGACCCAGCACCGATCCTTGTGACACACCACTGGTCACAGGTCTCCAGTCTGAAAAACAACCCTCCACCACCATACTCAGTGTTCTACCTTTGAACCAGTTCTGTATCCAAATGGCTAGTTCTCCCTATATTCCATGAGGTCCCACCATGCTCACCAGTCACCCATGAGGAACCTTGTTGAATGCCTCACTGAAGTCCACATAGATCACGTCTACCATTATGCCCTCATCAATCCTCTTTGTTACTTCTTCAATGAACTCAATCAAGTTTGTGAGACATGATTTCCCATGCACAAAGCCATGCTGACTATCCCTAATCAGTCCTTGCCTTTCCAAATATGTGTAAATCCTGTACCTCAGGATTCCCTCCAACAACTTGCCCACCACTAATGTCAGGCTTACCGGTCTATAGTTCTCTGGCCTTTCTTAAATAGTGGCACCACATTAGCCAACCTCCAGTCTTCCGGCACCTAGAGTACACCTGATCAGGCTGTGGGGATTTATCAACTTTTAGGCATTTCAAGACATCCAGCACCTCTTCCTCTGTAATATGGACATTTTTCAAGATGTCACCATCTTATTTCCCCACATTCTGTATCTTCTATTTCTTCTCCACAGTAAACACTAATGCAAAATACTCGATTAGTATCTCCCCCATCTCCTACGGCTCGACACATAGGCTGCTTTGCTAATCTTTGCAGGCCCTATTCTCTCCCTAGTTACCCTTCTGTTCAAAATCCCTTTGGATTCTCCTTAACTCTATTTACCAAAGCTATCTCATGACCCCTTTTTGCCTTCCTGATTTCCTTCTTAATTATACTCGTACTGCCTTTATACTCTTCTAAGGATTCATTCGATCTCTCCTGTCTATACCTGACATATGCTTCCTTCTTTTTCTCAACTAAAATCTCAATTTCTCTAGTCATGCAGCATTCCCTACACCTACCAGCCTTTCCTTTCACTGTAACAGGAATATATTATCTCTGGACTCTCGTTATCTCATTTATGAAGGCTGCCCATTTTCCAGCCATCCCTTTACCTGTGAGCATCTGCCCCCAGTCAGCTTTTGAACATTCTTGCCTAATACCATTAAAATTAGCCTTCCTCCAATTTAGAACTTCCAGTTTTAGATCTGGTCTATCCTTTTCCCTCACTATTTTAAAACAAAAAGAATTATGGTCGCTGGCCCCATAGTGCTCCCCTACTGACACCTCAGTCACCCGCCTTATTTACCAAGAATAGGGCTGAAAATGTGTTGCTGGAAAAGCGCAGCAGGTCAGGCAGCATCCAGGGAACAGGAGAATCGACGTTTCGGGCATAAGCCCTTACCAAGAATAGGTCAAGTTGTGCACCTTCTCTAGTGCACCCACATCCTGAATTAGAAAATTTTCTTGTTCCTCTCCATCTAAACCCTTAACACTATGGCAGTCTCAGTCTATGTTTGGAAAGTTAAAATCCCCTACCATAACCACTCTATTATTCTTACAGATTACTGATCTCTCCTTACAAATGTGTTTCTCAGTTTCCTGCTGACTATTAGGGGTCTTTCATATCATCTTAACAAGATGATCATCCCTTTCTTATTTCTCAGTTCCACCCAATAACTTCCCTGAATGTATTCCCAGAATATCCTCCCTCAGTACTGCAGTAATGCTATCCCTTATCAAAAATACCACTCCCCCTCCTCTCTTGCACCCCCCCCTCCACCTTTCTATCCTTCCTGTAGCATTTGTATCCTGAAGAGTTAAGCTACCAGTTCTGACTATCCCTGAGCCGTGTTTCTGTAGTTGCTATGATATCCCAGTCCCATGTTCCCTGAGTTCATCTGCCTTATTAATTATATTCTAGAAGAGAAGAAAGGTTGTAAGAGGGGGGGAAAGCATCTATGGCTACGCAAGGAAGTTAAAGATTAACGAGAGCATACCATATTGCAAAGTCAAGCAGCAGGCTGGAAGATTGGGAAATTTTAAAAAATGAATGAAGAGTTGCTAAAAAAATACATAAAAAGAACAAAGGTAAATTAAGAAAGAAAACTAGCATAAATTATAAAAATGGATAACTAAAGTTTCTATAAGTATATGAAAGGAAAGAGTGTAGCTAAAGTGAATGTTGGTCGCTTGGAGGATGAGACTGGGAAGTTAATTGTGAGGAACACAGAAATGGAGGAGTTACTAAATCAGTACTTCAGCTTTCATGGTGGTGGTGGACACTAGTACCATTCCAATAGTAATGGGTAATACAGAGGTTGTAGAAAGGGAGGAATTTATTACAGTCATCATCACTAGGGAAAAAGTACTGAGCAAACAATAGGAACTGAAGGCAAACAAATCCCCAAGGCATGATGACCTACATCCTAGGGTCTTAAAGGATGTAGCAGCAGAGATAATGGATCAGTTGGTTATAATATTCGAAAATTTCCTGGATATGGGAAAGGTTTCAGTGGATTGGAAAAATACTAATATAACACCCTTATTCAAAAGGGAGTGAGGTGGCAAATAGTAAACTACAGACCAGTTAGTTTAACATGGATCATTACAAAATTGTTAGAATCCATTATTAAGGAAGTAAAACAGGGCATTTAGACAGTCAAAATACAATCTGTCAGAGTCAGTATGGTATCACAAGCAATGTGGATAATGTGAATATCTGGACTTCTAGAGGCATTTGATCAGGTGTCACACAAAAAATTATTAAATCAGATAAGATCAATAGGGTTAAAGGGAATTTATTAGCTTGGATAGAGGATTGACTAACTAACAGAAACCACAGTCAAGATAAATTAGTCTTTTTTTGGTTGGCAAGATGTAACTACTGGGGTGTTATTGGGTGCAGTCCACAGGCCCCAGCTACTTACAATCTACATCAATGACTAGGATGCAGAGATAGAAAATAAAAAATAAAATAGAAAGTACTGTAGCCACATTTATAGATGACATTAAAATAGGTGGGAAAATAAGTTGCAATAAAGAAGTAAGAAATTCACATTGGAATATGACGAATGGGTCAAAATTTGGCAGCTGAAGTTTAACATGGATAAGTTTGAAGTCATCCATTTTGGTTAGAGGAATAGAAAGACAACTCTAAATGGAAAGGAACTCCAGAGTGCTTTACTGCAGAGAGACCTTGTTCATGAATTGCAGAAAACTAGTACACAGGTTCTGCAGGTAATAAGAAAGCAGTTATAATTTTGGCATTTGGCTAAAGGAATAGAGTAGACGGGCAGGAGGCTGGAAGAGCACAGCATGCCAAGCAGCTTCAGGAGGCAGAGAAGTTGACGTTTCGGATGTAACCCTTCTTCAGGACTGGGGATGGGTGTAGGGGGAGCTGCAGGTAAAGGGGGTGGTGGAGTTGGGACAGGTAAAGACAGGTAAAGGGTCTGACCTGGTTGGTCAGTGGGAGGAATTAATCCAGTTGGTGGCAGGGAGGAGGAGGGGCTGGGAAGGGAGTCAGGAGATGGGAAGGGAGGTTATTTGAAATTGGACAACTCAATATTGAGTCCTCTGGGCTGTAGGCTGCCAAGGTGAAGATGAGGTGTTGTTCCTCCATTTTGCGGTTTGTGTGGCAACGGAGGAGGCCAAGGATGGTCATGTCGGAAAGGGAGTGGGAGAGGGAATTAAAATGGGCGGTAACTGGGAGGTCAGGTTAGCTCCTGCGGGCCTGGCTGAGGTATTCAATGAACCTTTCCCTAAATTTATGTTTGGTCTGCCCGATGTAGAAAAGACCACATCAGGAGCACCTGATACAGTAAACTAGGTTGGCAGAGAGGCAGTTGAACATCTGTCTCACCTGGAAGGACTGTTTTGGGCCCTGGATGGAGGTGAGGGGCTAGTGTACCAGGGGTGGGGAGGGGGAGATGGTGGTGTGAGGGGTGTGGGGGCGGGGTTGGTAAGTGGCAGTTGGGGAGAGTGGCGCTAACTGAGGACAGTCGAAGGGAATGGTCCTTGCGGAAGGTAAAGAGGGGTGGGGAGGGGAAGATGTTCTTGGGTGGTGAGGTCTAATTGGAGTTGTCAGAAGTATTTAAGGCTGATGTGTTGGGTGCAGAGACTGGTGGATTGATAGGTGAGGACAAGGGGGATTCTCTCTTTATTGCGTTTGGCAGGGGAGTTTAGAGCGGTCGAGTGGGGAATGGAGGTGGTGCAGTGGAGGGCTGTCTGGATGGAAGAGGGATGAAATGCACTTTGTTCAAAATAGTTGGACATCTGGGATGCTTGGGAATGGAATGTCTCTTCATCCGAGCAGATGCAGCGGATGCGGAGGAATTGGGAGAATGGGATGGAGTTCTTGTAGGATACTGGGTGGGAGGAGGTTAGTCCAGGTAGTTATGGGAGTCTGTGGGTTTGTAGTAAACATCTGTCTGGAGACTGTTGATGGAAATGAAAATGGAGAAGTGAAGAAAGGGGAAGGAGGTGTCTGAGATGGACCAAGTGAATTTGAGGGGAGGGTGGAAGTTGTGGGCGAAGTCAATGAACTTCTCCAGTTCAGCCTGGGTGCAGGACGCTGCACCGATGCAGTCATTGATGTAACGGCAGAAGAGCTGGGGCACAGTACCTGTGTAGGTTCTGAAGAGGGACTAATTGACATAGCCGACAAAGAGGCAAGCATAGTTAGGGACCATCCAATTGCCCATGGCCACCCCCTGGACTTGGAGGAAATGGGAGAAGTTAAAGGAAAAGTTGTTGAAGGTGAGGACCAGTTCGGCGAGGTGGAGGAGGGTATTGGTGGAGGGGGACTGGAAGGGTCTGTTGGAGAGAGAGAAGCAGAGGGCCTGGAGGCCAGCCTTGTGTAGTATGGACATGCATAAGGACTGCATATCCATAGTGAAGATAAAGCACTGGGGACTGGGGAACTGGAAGTTAGTGAAGAGATGGAGGACATGATTGGTGTCACGGATGTAGGTGAGAAGAGTCTGAACCAAGGGGGAAGAGGATGGAGTCAAGGTAGAATGAGAAGTTTTCGATGGGGCAGGAATAGAGGACATTGTTATTGAAATTGTACAAGACATTAGTGAGACTTGTAATACCGGTATTAAATACAATTTTGGTCCCCTGGTATGAGGAGGTATGCAGTTATAATGGAGGCAGTTCAAAGGAGGTTCTCACATTGATTCCAGATATGAGAGTTTGACTTATGAAGAGAGTGAGCAATTAAGGTCTATTTTGTCTGGAGTTTAGAAGGAAATCTAATTGAGATCGATACAATGCTATTGGGGAATCATACAGTAGATATAGAAAGGATGTTTTCTCATATGAGGCAATCTAGAATTAGAAGTCATAGTTTTGGGATAAGGGGTAGCAGATTTGAAACAGAGATTAGGAGAAATTACTTCTTTGAATCCGTGGAGTTCACTACCTCAGACTGTATTGGATATTGGAACATTTATGGAGAAGATAGACAATGTTTTAATTTTTAATTCATAATGAGTTAAAGAGTTCTGGAAGTGGAGCTGAACTGAGCTGAGATGAGATTAACCAGGATTGTTTCAAATGGTGGAGCAGACTTAATGGTCTGAATTGTCTGCTCTTGCTCCTAGTTGTTACGTTCTTGTAGGCAGTGGGGAGCCTGATGTGTGGCTATAGGCCAATTTTCCCTGCTATTAAACAAAAGGTGGATTTGGGTATGTTAGAAATGGGTTGAAGAGCATTTAGTGGTGATGCATGAGCTGGTGGTGAACCGTACCCATTGAGTGATTAGGAATTGCAGAAGGCAGGAAAAGCTATTTGTTTGGGAGGATAAGATGGATTATGTGTTGACATGTGGACATGAGAACATAAGCACTTGGAGCAGAAGCAGTTCCTCAAACATGCTCCACCATTCAATATGATCATGGCTGATCTCATCTCAACTTTAACTTCACTTTCCTGCCCATTTCTCAAAACCCTTCAATCCATTACTAATTAAAAATCTGTGTCTCTCCTCCTTAAATTTGCTCATTATCCTGGCATCCACTACACTCTGACATTAATCACACAATAGTGAGAGTTGTAGTCCTTGTGGAGAGTATGTGTGCGGTGGCAGAGTTAGAGTGAGAGGTGACTCTGAGTATAGGGAAGCACAGAGAAGATTACAGCACATTTCCTTGTGGATCATGGAAGATCATTGATCTTTTTCCTGCTCTTCTGGGTGTACCTTCTGACCTGGACTACTATCTGAGTCCAAGATGGCTGAGTCTGGTGGTGTAGTCTCCTGTGGTGATTGCAGGAAAATGGATGACCCTCTCTTTACCACCGCTCGCCCACCAGTAAATCCCAGTCCCTGCCCTGGAAACATAGAGCTGGCTTGTTTTTCCTCTGCAATATCTTTTAATTTCAGAGTCAAGCACCACATTTTGAGAGGTAGTTTGAAGTAGTGTACAGCTGTGCTTTAAACATGGCAAAGAGATCAGAGCAAGTGGCAAGCACATCTGCCTCTTCAGCCACATGATTCGCCAAGAACTGAACACAAAGCTTAGTTGCATAATTATTGCGGTGAAAAGCAGAAACTTCCAAGAGTAAATTTTCCCTGGGTGCTATGAACCTCACTCACCACCACACTTTAATTGCAAATGGGAATATCCAGCTATTTTAAGCTGAGTCTGTACTCATTAACACAAATATCAATATACTCCCCAAGTTATGTTTCCATCAATTCTATAAGTGAATAGTAATTATTTCTTAAGTTATCATCAGTGAGAGGATTTGGCATAGAACCTCTTGATGCAAAATCAATTTTGTCTTTTTCAGTGAACTAACATTAACTCCTTTAACTTCTGTATTCTAGGGATCTATGCCAAAATTTAATGGTGAGATATATAAGGAATAAAATAGAAGAGAAAATAAAGAGCGAAATATTATTCCTATGATGTAATTTCTGGCATATTATAATTCATAAAATACGGTAATGGATTGTTAATGTTTCACTAATTTACACATTTTATATATAAAAGTACAGGTTTTGCTGTAAACGTTGTTGTCAGCCGAAAGGCAGGCATTTGCTGCTGATCTCAAAGAAAACTGACCACAAAAGTTTAACAGGCTTTTTGTCCTTGATTTCCCTATTACAAAATCAGTTTAAGTCTGGTGCCATCTATAGGACATCTTTGGCATCTAGAAACAGTGAAGTCTTCAAGCAGCCAATCTGACTAAAGAATTCTCAGTCAGCAAACTAGGAAGTAAATAACTGATTGCCATTCTTTTAATGATTTCATAGAGAGGGATAATGGAAGTTGAAATCGCACAAACAGACTTTTAAAAAATACCTTATTATTTTAAAAATCTACAGCCTTTTTTACCATGGAATAGAACAAATGTGCTCTGCACTTCTAAAATTAGTTTTTCAGGGCCAGAGAGGTTGTTAATCAATAATCATACTTAATACATTAGTAAAACCTCAGTTATACCTGATTCAACAAAACTTAACTTTTTCAGTGATTTTCACAGCGCGAATAGTATAAAAGTTGAAGTTCATATCAAATTGAAACTCGATATGCTTTGACTGCAAATTTTGCAGCTGCATCAGCACATAGTGCGAAAGGAGCAGGGTATCTCTTATAACTTCTGGATTTCCATGTGTAATTTTGAGATTTTACGCGATATTTATAGTAAAATGATGACAGTTTATCTGGCATTGTAACAACAAAATCCAGCTCTTTGCTTATAGGAATATGACGTTTTCGCTGTAAATTTCTTTCAAAATGCTTTGCAAAATATATTATCTATTAAAATTCAAATTGTTTAAACCAGTGTTAAATAGGAATGAGAGATTATTTCGATCTGTTCATACATAATAATTATTCTTAATATTTTAGCAGTAGTGGAGAGCGAATCTAACTATATATATTAAATCACTTACAAAATATGACTTCCTTTGCTTTTGTCCCTTTCTGTCCTTCATATTAGTAGCAGAACATTTAGCTTTTAATCATATTTTCTGGCATTGCTCCACCTTGCCAGCTGCTTTCTTTTTTCACCATGCTTTTGTTCTCTAAACTGTTGTACTACTAGTTGTATCTGTGTTGGGGGGAAGGTGGTGGGAGGCACCTTTGAACCAGGGCACTTTTTACATTAAACACTCAATGTAAATCGATTCAAAATGAAATATTATGTCACTAAATAGCTATATATATATATAAATGAAAAAAGGCAAATATAGGAATGGTTAGCTCTGCAGTGGTATTAGAGAGTGGAACTCAATTTATTCATCTTTAGAATATAACCTTTAAGTGCATTCTTTAAGACATCTGATTAACCTGAAATTGCTAGGTTGGGGGAGCAATAATGATATGCAAATTATATTCTTAGGGAGTTCCCTAAGAATATTGAAATGACAGTGACATGTAAATCATGCTTTGTCATAATTTCAATTGTGAATGCTCTGTGCGTGAACTTTCATGAATATAAGGTGGACAAAAGAGGACTGTTCGGCACTGGCAGATAGTTAGCATTTAAAAGGAGATTGTTAATATGAATTTTGAATTATTTTTGTAGGTTTGGAGAGAAATATTTAACTTAAGTACTTTTAGTTATCATTATGCACACTATATCATTCTATTTGTTCTGTTATTTGGAGATACACCAAATGGACGACAAGAAAATAGGGCAGGTAAGTGAGACCTTACTCAAGCTAGGCAGCCCACACACAATGTTATCCATTGATAGGCAGAGAAAATGCCGCATACTTGAAGAAGACTTGTTTTGCAGAACTTGCCTAATTTGAAAAGAATACAAAAGATGTGCTAACTGCTGGAAACTGGCTTCACCACAACACTTGTTAAAATTCTTTTATAGGATGTGGACTCACAGGTTGGATAAACATTTGTTGCCTATCCTTCAAGTGTCTGTCAATATCTCCATGTCCATTAACTTGTATGCTTTAGACTCATTCTAAATTGGCACAGAGAATGTAAGCTTAGAGATATATGAAGCAGGTGATCGATACTGTGTTTTCAGGCTCAGCAATTATATTCATTCTTCCTGTGAAGAAACCTGCTGCAAGATGAGAACTGCTTCATATTTTTCCAAAGTGCCCAATGAGCCAGTTAGTGGCACCTGGCTTATTTGAAACCACAAGAAACAATTGCAAAATTACATCCTGGAGGTTTAAAGCTACTTTTGGTTCATGAACCACTTTGAAGCAGCCATAAATAGGATCATAGGAAGCATTCAACAGATTTATCAGTGACCACACAATATACCTCTTGAAGGAGTGCTTCAAAAGCAAGGACTGGTTTAAGATGTGCTGCAATACATCCTTGCTAAAGTATTCAGAACTGTTGTGTGCTGCCAGCTGCACAGTTGTTCTGTAGAAAGAAGCATAATCATATAGTAGATAAAGATGCAACATCATGAATATTACTTGCAATGAATTCAATAAATATCTACATTCCCTTACTAATTGGTATTGGACTTGATGATAAAATTGCAATGTCAGGAAATTACCATCTCCAGCAAGAGATTGATCAACTTTCCCTTAACAGTCAATGGCGCCACAATGTTGAATCCTTTGCCACTGCCATCCCAGGGGCCATCAATGACCAGAAAAGGAACTAAGCCAACCTCATAAATGCTTTATCTAGAGAAGAGGTCAGCTACCTGGCCTTATGTAACAGGTGGCTCACTACCTGTCACTCTAAAGCCTTTCTAACCATCCACAAGACACAAATCAGGAATGTGATGGAATCCTTGCCACTTGATTGGATGAGTGCAACTCCAAAAATAGTTATGAAGCTTCTCAGCCTCCAGGGCAAAGGAACCCAATTACTTTGCAGCCGACATACTCTCTTAAACATTTCTTCTGCGCCAGTGCATAATGGAACACAGTGCACAACCTACAGTAGTTGCACTGTAGCAAGATGTCAAGGCTTCTTCAACAGTACCTCTTAAATCTACAATGTCCTTCACCAAAAAGGCAAACGACACATGGGAACATCACCATCTCCAAGTCACAAATCATTCTGACTTGGAAATATATTGCCATTGCTGGATCAAAATACTGAAATTCCCCATCTGACATTACTATGGGAGAATTGTCCTCACACAGAGTGCAACCATTCAGAAAAGTGGCTCATTAGTACAACTAAGAAAGTGCAATAAATGCTGATCTTGCTGATAGTACCCACATCACCAATGAACAAATGAAAGAAAAGTGCTTTCATATTTCCTCCATGGTTGTAATTGCTGACAGGTATCATGCATCATTCAGGACTGAGTTCAGTATTCCTGTTTGGGCCCTGACTCTACACTTGGACCAGATAACAAACTGCATTGTACCTCATTTTGCTACAGCAAGAGCACATCTAGTGACATCACATAGAAATTTATTCTGTTGGATGACTATGTCTCTGAGCTGTGGTTCTACAAGCATTTAGGCTGATGAGAAAAAACAAAATCACTTGTTCTCTCATTTGCTTTAAGACCTCCACACTCCTGGCCAAACAGTCAAATGTTCAGACCATTTGGAACCATTCCAGAAATTGATCACTTAATAGATCATTTATAGAGTCATAGAGATAAACAGCACAGAAATAGACCCTTCAGTCCAATTCATCTATTCCAATCAGATATCCAACATTAATGAAGTCGCATTTGCCAGTATTTGGCCCATATCCCTCTAAACCCTTCTATTCATATACCCATCCAGATACCTTTTAAATGTTGTAATTGTACCAGCCTCCACCACTTCCTCTGGCAGTTCATTCCATACATGCACCACCCTCTACATGAAAAAGTTGACCCTTAGGTCCCTTTTAAATCTTTCCCCTCTCATCTTAAAACTATGCCATCTAGTTTTAGACTCCCTACCCCAGGGAAAAGACCTTGACTATTTACCTTATCTATGCTCATGATTTTATAAACCTTTATACGGTCACCCCTCAGCTTCCAAGGCTCCAGGGAAAACAGCCCCAGTCTATTCACCCTCTTTCTATAGCGCAAACCCTCCAAACCTGGCAACATCCTTGTAAGTCTTTTCTGAACCCTTTCGAGTTTCACAACATCCTTTCTATAGGAGGGAGACCAGAATTGCACTCAGTATTCCAAAAGTTGCCTAACCAATATCCTGTACAACTGTAGCATGACCTCCCAACTCCTATAACCAATACTCTGATCAATAAAGGAAACCATACCAAATGCCTTCTTCACTATCCTATCTACCTGCGACTCCACTTTCAAGGAACTATGAACCTGCAGTCCAAGGTCTCTGTTTAGCAACACTCCCCAGGATCTTACATTAATTTATATAAGTGCTTTCCTGATTTGTCTTTCCAAAATGCAGCATCTCATTTATCTAAATTAAACTCCATCTGGCACTTTTCGACCCATTGGTCCCTCTAATCAAGATCCCATTGTCCTCTGAAGTAACCTTCTTCACTGTCCACTACACCTCCAATTTTGGTGTCATCTGCAAACTTACTAACCATACCTCCTAGGTTCACATTTAAATCATTTATATAAATGACAAAAAGCAGTGGACCAGCACCGATTCTTATGGCACACAGCTGGTCACAGGTTTCCAGTCTGAAAAGCAACCCTCCACCACTATCCTCTGTCTTACCTTCAAGTAAGTTCTGTATCCAAATGACTAATTCTCCCTTGGAGAAACCTGTTGTTGGGGGGAAGTTCACAGCAGGGGAGCAGATAATGTGTAACCTTCCTGTTTTTTGTAAATCTACAATCACGAGTAGATTGAGTTCCTTTTTGATTATAGAACATAGAACATTACAGTGCAGTACAGGCCCTTCAGCCTTCGATGTTGTGCCGCCCTGTCATACTAATCTGAAACCCATCCCACCTACATTATTCCATGTACGTCCATATGCCTGTCCAATGACAACTTAAATGCACTTAAACTTGGCGAATCTACTCCCGTTACAGGCAAAGCATTCCATATCCTTACTACTCTCTGAGTAAAGAAACTACCTCAGACATCTGTCTTATACCTATCTCCCCTCACTTTAAAGTTGTGTCCCCTCGTGTTTGCCGTCCCCATACTAGGAAAAAGGCTCTCCCTGTCCACCCTATCCAATGCTCTGATTATCTTGTATGTCTCTATTAAGTCAACTCTCAACCTTCTCTCTAATGTGAACAGCCTCAAGGCCCTCAGCCTTTCCTTGTAAGACATTCCTTCCATACCAGGCAACATCCTAGTAAATCTCCTCTGCACCCTTTCCAAAGCTTCCACATCCTTCTTATAATGCGGTGACCAGAACTGTACACAATACTCCAAGTGTGGCCGTACCAGAGCTTTGTACA
Source organism: Chiloscyllium plagiosum (assembly GCF_004010195.1). NCBI lineage: Eukaryota > Metazoa > Chordata > Chondrichthyes > Orectolobiformes > Hemiscylliidae > Chiloscyllium > Chiloscyllium plagiosum. The sequence goes on from NC_057731.1 coordinate 40,362,611, forward strand.
GCTGCAGCATAACCGCCTGGTTCCGGAACTCAGTCCCCCTATTAATAAAGGCCAAGACTCTGAATGCCTTCTTAACAACCCTGTCAATCTGGGTGGCAACTTTCAGGGATCTGTGTACATGGACAATGAGATCTCTTCACTCATCTGCACTCCCAAGAATCTTACCATTAGCCCAGTACTTTGCATTCCGATTACTCCATCCAAAGTGTATCACCTCACATTTGTCCACATTAAACTCCATTTGCCATCTCTCAGCCCAGCTCTGCATCCTATCTATGTCTCTCTGCAACCTACTACATCCTTCGTCACTATCCACAACTCCACCGACCTTGGTATCGTCCGCAAATTTACTAGCCCACCCTTCTAAGCCCTCATCCAGGTCATTTATAAAAATGACCAACAGCTGTTGACCCAACACCGACCCTTGCAGTACGCTGCTAGTAACTGGACACCAAGATGAACATGTTCCATCAACTACAACCCTCTGTTTTCTTTAAGCAAGCCAATTACTGATCCAAACTGCTATGTCTCCCACAATCCTATTCCTCTGCATTTTGTATAATAGTCTACTGTGGGGAACCTTACCGAACGCCTTGCTGAAATCCATATACACCACATCAACCGGTTTGCTCTCATCTATCTGTTTGGTCACTTTGTCAAAAAGCTCAATAAGATTAGTTAGGCACAACCTACCCTTCACAAAACCATGCTGACTATCCCTGATCAGATTATTCTTTTCTAGATGGTTATAAATCCTATCTCTTATAACCTTTTCCAACACTTTACCAACAACTGAAGTGAGACTCACTGGTCTGTAATTACCAGGGTTGTCTCTACTACTCTTTTTGAACAAGGGAACCACATTTGCTATCCTCCAGTCCTCAGGCACTATTCCTGTAGACAATGATGATTTGAAGATCAATGCCAAAGGCTCGGCAATCTCTTCCCTTGCTTCCCAGAGGTTCCTAGGATAGATCCCATCCGGCCCAGGGGACTTGTCTATTTTCACACTTTGCAGTATTTCTAATACCTCTTCCTTGTGAACCTCAATCTCTTCTAGTCTAGATGCAAGTATCTCTGTATCTTCCTCGCCAACATTTTCATTTTCTATAGTGAAAATATATATTTTATTGAGATATCTCTTGATTAAACTTTAAAAATATAAAACATAGGTACCAAGCCTGGAGGAATATTTTTTAGTACAGTAAGAGTGTGCTATTTTCTGGGTCTGTAGATTGTTAAGGTGCAAAGACGGTTTAAGTAGAGTGATGTGCTCTTCCTGTTGAATGTGTGAGATTAGAGAGAGTTTCCATGTTACTGATGATTATGTCCATCGGATTGCATGGATCGGTTGGAGCAGCAGTTAGAGGTAATGTGGAATTTACAGAAGCTAGGGGGTGTGATGGATGCCAGTTGCAGGAAGGTAAATAATCATTAGATATAGTCAGGTAGATGGGTTGCTTCCAGGAAAGGAATGAGAGGGAGGCCGGTCATGCAGGAATCTCAAACAAGTACAGATATTGATTAACATAAGCTCTTATAAATTGATTACATTCTTCTTTGCTTCGCACATTTTCCAGCTACCTTCTGGTTCAATAATTAATGCTTCAGCTTTGGCATGCAGCACTTTGCCCAATTTTTATTCTTTCAGCATTAAAAAGGAAAAACCAGCAAAATTGTTCCACTTGCTACAGTCTAAATTAATCTGATCACAAAGAAGACTGTACTCTATGCCTCATTTTCTACATTCTTTCCACTGTCACATTGGATGAATAAAAATATTCAACATCTTTAATGACTTTTACCTTCCCAAATTGACCTGTTTCATGCCCTGTCCCTCCAATTGACTTGCCATTAAACTATGAGGGGGAAGCTTCAGCTTAATTTACCAAATGTTACCTAAACTTCTAGACTTAAGCTCAGAAAGCTCAGAATTTGCAGGTTAGGATTTGTAAATCCTGGACTTTAGAAAGTTAAGAAAGGATTTTGATCAAAATTTCCAAAATCATTAAGTGGAGTGGATAGGATAGGTACAGAGCAACTCTTTTTGTTGATTTGGGAGTCTGAGCAAGGGAAGACATTCTAAAAATTCAAACCAGGTATTTCAGGGCAATGTTAGGAAACAGTTCTAAATGCAAAATGGCAAAAGTTTGAAATTCTCTTTAGCAAATGACAGTTAATGCTAGATTAATTATTCATTTAAATCCAAGACTGATCATTTTTTGTTTAGCAATGTTAGGAACAAACATTAGGTAAAGCTGGGTGAATGGAGCTAGGTGGCATATCAGCTGTGATCTCTTTCAAAGGTGGATCAGGCTGATGAAGTCAAATAGGCAAAAGTGAGGACTGCAGATGCTTGTTGGAGATCAAAGTCAAGATTAGAGTGGTGCTGGAAAAGCAGAGCAGGTCAGGCAGCATCCGAGGAGCAGGAAAATCGATGTTTCGGGCAGGATCGCTTCATCAGGAATGGGGCTCCTGACCAAAACGTCGATTTTCCTGCTCCTCGGAAGCTGCCTGAACTGCTGTGCTTTTCCAGCACCACTCTCATCTTGACTCATGGAGCCAAATGGTCTACGCGTTTATAAAACTGATTTTATGTATGATCTAAGAACTGTAAGATAGGGTGGAATTTTCTGTTGATGACATGCATCTTGCCTATTGCCTGGAGAGCTGGCAAGATACCTGTGTTCCATCTTCTAAAGAAGGTCTCCCAAATCTTCATGCAATCAGGCAGTTGCAAGGAGACGTGTAGACCTTCCTGAAAGGAAGGTATCTGGCAGAAGTCTTGCCCACCAGAAACTGCTGGCCTACATGACACCAGCAGCTCCTGTGCTCGGCAGCACATGGAGGAGGCTATAGCTGTAATCAGAAGAGCAACTCTGGGGTCCAAAGATGGAGGAGCAATATGTGGTTTTGGTGGAGGGAGTAGGGAAGGAGATCTCCAGGGTGAGATTCTTCGGGAGAGGAGCGCAAGAGGTTGGAAGCTAGTACTGGGCTGTGTCTCTCATCGGGTACCCTCTGCCATGTGTGTATGTGCCTTTGAGCAGGAACTGATTGCCCCTTATTGAGGCACTGCCCCACCTTGCTGACAAACAGCTTGCATTCTTCTAACTTCTGGGAAGGCTGCAATCTGACAGGCTCACTTGCTGCTGGATTAATCCCTGCAGCAGAGGACTAAGGCCTTAAATGATCCTTCCTTGGTCAGTTGAAGGCCTTAATACACGGTGGAGTAGGATGTTTGACCAAGGACCTCCTGCACTGAACTTAATTCCAATGGAGATGGAAATGCAGGGGAGGAATTGAGTCCAACACCACTCTGAATAATTAAATATCTTTTTCACCTCCCACCTCACTAAATCCAGAAGCACAGGTTTTTAAACACAGTTTTGAATTTCCTTCTTGCTGGAATAGAACAGGATCAGCGTTAATAATCAAGTAACCCAGGCCTAATGTCAGTTTGTATCACTCCTTCCTACCTGTAAAACACCAGGAGATACATACACACTTGGGTGATTATCATGATGACATGACAAGGATGCACCATTGTTTTGTTGACTTAGTGAGTCTGCTGAAAGAATTGGTTATGAAGACCAATGACGAATAGAGATGTTGATCAACTTGCACCCTTATTCAGCTGATGAATTCACAGGACCTGATTTTAACAGCTTACTTCTGTCCCTGCTACCTCAAAACCATTAGTGGGATCTCAGCAAGCTGGAATAGCTGAGTAATAGTGTGGAGGAATTCAGATTGCATCTATACAGAACTGAGGAACTAATGCATCCTGGAGTGCATGGCAATTACAAGGCTACCTGCAGTCAAACGTCCATAGGCAGAGGCATTGGCCTCCATTGTAGAACCATCAGTCTCCTCAGGTTTCCAGCTGCCAAGGGATTTAAACTTTGTATCAAAGCACGCAGTAACTGACCACATGCATGGTATCCGAGGTTTAATAGAGACCGGATCTTAGTACATTTAGATGCACTGTTAGCCTTAGGATGTTTAATGAATTCTTCATTCAGAAAGCAAAAGTAGAGGATTGCATGGAGGCAGCTGTTATTGCCAGAAGGGGTTTAAAGGAGTCAGGAAAAATAAATAAATGCAGACAGATTATTTAGTAGCAACAATGGCCACAAGAGAAATACAATGTAGTCTAAACCATGACAAGTGGTTACTGGCAATGGACTGTACCTATGACCACCCACTGTACCGGAACTTCACACATATAGGCCTTCAGGGATTTTTGCAAAGCCTGAAAGCAAACTGATCTGCTTAAGTGTTGAATGATACATCCATTTCTCTAGCCTTGTTGAATATTGTAGTGACTTCCACTTGTGAGGTACTAGAGAATAAAGAATTAAAACAGATAAACTGTGTTTGAAATGAAGACTAGATTCTTAATATATTAAAATCATGTACAATGATGGAAAATTATTTCCAATTTATGCATATACGATAGCCTATCGTGTAGTGAGGTATTCTGGCCTTTTGTTATTTGTAATTGGACATTAAGCATACAATGCAGCAAAGGGGTTATACTTGTATAATTTCTTCCTAAATTATGAGAAGTAATTAAAAAGCAAGTCAATTTTACAGTACAAAAATCATCTAGTCCCATTTCACTGCTACTTCAGAGACTCTCAATAAAGGCTTTTTCTGCATAGTCATTATTCATAATTTGCACATATAATTTAAGCAAATTAGCATAATTAATTTCTAAATTGTCCTTAATATTTTCATGATTACAATCTTCAAGTTTTCTAAATATGGGTCTTGCAGTTTTGATTTCTCAGAGCATATCTACTTTCAAATTATTTTGCATTGGCTAATTAGATGTAATTTGCATTTTTAATTAACATGGCAATTCTTTCAGCATAATTGTATTTTCCAAGTTTCACATTTTGATTTAATGAAAACATGAAATCATCTGTAGATGATTTCATGTCTTTCACCTTTGTATTCTCTGCCCTGTTTCAAAAACTTTATAAAAGGTGTGCAGAAATTATAATCAACCCTTCACCGTCGTGCTTACTGAATCATGTGAAAATTTGTCCAATTTTTCCTCAGCATTCAGAAGTTTAATTTGTTATCGATCATGTCACATTTAAAGTAGAGGGAACTTGAAACTGCTGTGTGCAAGAGAACAATACTTGAATTCTACTGAACGCTCATGATGCTGTTTGTTAGGGGGAGAGCAGAGCATTACACAAGGGTATCTAAACCAAAGCACAGAATTCTATTGACTGAATTTGCTGTTAGAAATCACATGGCTATTTTGAAAGTATATTTTAGCATTTGCAATTTAGGGCCCTACAGGACATTTTCTGAAACATCAGTTTTAAAATTTATAAGTAATTACAATAAAAATTCCATGGTATATCAAGCTTAAAGCAAAACGATTCAGCAATAGTAATATTGCTGTTTTTCCAACTGTGAAATGCACAGATTTCCTGCATTTCAGATCAGGTGCATGTATGTGGTAAATGCATGCAAACTTTAATTTTGGAATATACTGTTATCAAAATTTTAAATGCAGAGGCTTCAATGGCAGGAAAAATGACGATTTTTTTTACTTCATTGTGGAAATACCTTTACACAGATTTTAAAGTGGTAATGGTTCTAGTTTGGTGGTGTTGTGAGAAGTTGCCTTGTTGCACTATGGCTATCCACTTAGCCTGTAATTCACGATACTCAAGTAGTTTTGTCAGTTCGGCTCTTTTAATTATTCTTCCTTATAATTTAATATCATTATCAATGATTGGTACAAAAATTTCTCTAATCTGTTCCCACTTTCCTGGCTTTATTCTGCAGGGAGTGTGGCAGAATTTTCATGGATGCGAATACATTTGAACTCTTGGCTATTGTTAATACCTGTAAGCTGTTTTGCAGAGTGGGCCTTGGTTTTGAGGAGTTGGAAATTAGAATCACAGAGTTGAGGGGAGTGCTACAGTGCCACCTTTGGAGAAAATATGTATTTCATGCATGACATGCTGGTGAGTTACAGTTAGTGTTCTCTCCTCAACCCTGACAATTTCCTTTCTCCACCCCATCCCCTTTTTGCCTGGCCCAATCCCAGTGTTTGCGGATCTGTCAAATGTTACCAGATTCTCTGGATATGAAACAGTGCATTGACTCTTTCGTTCATCTCCTCCCAGGCAATCTGAATGACTATCCTGTGATAAACACTCAATGACAAATGGGGCAACTCTCCTTTGACCTAATTATTGAAGTAGAAGTTATCGATTTGTGGCACTAAATGCCAGTGCTTTTTGTGGATGCTGCATTATTGTTTCCACTGATTGACTTGTTGCATGCTAAATGTTTGAAGCCAATAAATTTACCTCCCCTTTAACTCCCAGCTACATTGCCTTTAATAGCTTTGTTGGATTTCCTGCCTCCCCATTGAGCCAGATTCGAGTTGCAGGTGCAATCCAGGGCAAGAGTTCACAGTGAATATATAATGAGGTTCACCTCGGAAGATCTGGCAGGGTCAACCATTCCTAATTTGTGTGAGTGCAAAGCTCACATTTTTTAACTGTCCCTTTTTGAAATAATATTTTGAAAATATGAAATTTAATAGATTTCTTGCACCTTCTTGCTAACAGTAGTTCAGGTCAAGATAACTCCAATAAAGTTTGCACTTCAGATTCTTCCATCTAATCTTTTCTCTCCACACTTTCTGACATATTGCAATGAAGGCAGCTGCCAGATCACAGCAATGTTCATCTGTATCTCAGCCAAGCTTCCTGTCAAATGTCACCAAGTTCCTGGTCACATGGGACACTGAGTCCCTGAACCAGTCAAAAATATGTGACTATTTCACCAAACCCCAAGCGAGAAATAATGGAAATGGACCAACTGAAGTGATTCAAAGTCACATTTGTTTGTATGCAAGTCTGAAAAATCCGGTTTTCTCCGAGCAAAGCAGAAGAGGTGCAATTTAAAGACCTGAATTTAACCCACCTGAGCCCAGCAAGATCAGAACAAGTGGAAGAGTATTAAGATCCTTGCAATCTATCCACCCAGTCCTCAAAGGTCTTGTGCCACATGCCAGTTTCTCAATTTCTGGTTGGTCAGTAACCCTTTAATGCTGGTTAGGTGAGGGTCTGTAGGAGAAAGTGAGGACTGCAGATGCTGGAGATCAGAGCTGAAAATGTGTTGCTGGAAAAGCGCAGCAGGTCAGGCAGCATCCAAGGAACAGGAGAATCGACGTTTCGGGCATGAGCCCTTCTTCAGGAATGAGCTCATTAACATTGACATTCAAACATTGAGTTTTGATGATATCTTTCAAACCCTATCTATGCTTAGCAGTGAACAGTCACTTCAGCAATCACTTCCTGCCTCATCATGAGCATCTGTCATAATGGAGCTACAGGTCTAGATAGGGTCTAATAAGCTAGTCAAGTTTTAAAGAAGGGTTTCCTTATCTGTTTGGCTGAACAGCAGTGCTCCACCATGATCAATAAGAACAACAGGGTTTCAGGCTTCCCTTCCCACCACTTACTTAATCACTGGGAACCATTCCTTCATGTCCAGGATTCTTCTATGCTTGCCAACCCACATACCAGATGTCATCACAGCTAAATGGATTTTAGGACTGGTCTGTGTAAAAGAGACATGAGAGTTAAAGTAATCTGGGCATTATGTCAGTGAATCTTAACAATCAAACCTACATCCCACTGGCCAGCCTCACTCACTGAGTTAAATTCAGCAATTTAATAGGCAGTCTTTTATCATTTATTACAATGGACAACTGACTGTTTGCAATGGATATAATACAAAATTCATAACACATATCTGTGAAGGAGTAATTTTATGGTAAATTCCATCTTTGGGTTAAATGAGAGAAGTGATTTTCTAGGCAAAATGACTGCATTTATTCAATACATGAAGGAATGCTTTTTATGGAGCAGGTTACTATTATTAGTTGCATTGCCTGAAATGGGAGTGGAAAAAGTTTCAATGTAATTTTTAAAAGGAAATTGGATATACACTTGATGTTACAGGTCTAGGAAGAGAAGGGCAAGGGAGGGATACTAATTCAGTCATTAATACAAACAAAACAGGCCAAGTGGTCTCCTGAGCTGCATTATTCTATCATTGCATGATCCCACAATCTGTGGGCAGACGAGGGCCCTTATCGGGCGATACTCAAAACAAGCCCATTTGAACATGCCGATGGAATTGTTGGCTATTTTATGTTTGTTATGGAATATAACGAATTAATATAGCAACTGCAATCTTCCTAAACTTCTATATAGTCTGATAATTAAGAAAAATAGTAAGTTTAATTCTTCAGTATTATTTTGAATTGTCTTATGAGAATATGCTATTACAAGATATCTGTTGTAGATAAAGAAATTTAGTACCTTGATTCACTGTGTGTCAATGAATGATTTTATATCTTTCTGTGAGGAAGTCCCCTGCAAAACCTGACTGCCAGGAACTCCCTCTTACCATCCCTAGGATGGTGTTAGCTACCTAGTGGAAAGTAGAACTATCAGTTCAGAAATAAATAGCATGTGAACTTAGAAGTGTGAGAAAGAATGTTTTTGTTAGCATTAAATTTGAACTTCCACTCTTAAATTGCTGGCAACAGTATATAATGGTTAAAATCTAAGGTCACACAGAATGTTTGTAAAGAAAACATAATGAACCCAGAAACCATACCAACTAGTATCTTCTGCATGGTCTCGGTTGTTAAAGAAATCACAATGCAGAGGCTAAGGCCCTAATTATGTCATTTGGCTGTAAATTTCACATTGCAAAGCAAGCACTGTATACTGTTGTTGAGGATTGGCAATATATTTAGTTATGATAAGAAAAATATATATTTGTTTCAGTATATCTTTCAAACATCTGTCTTAGCCAACCCTGTGACAGAAAACAGGCAGTTTTCTGCTTTCCAGCCATCTGAGAAGTTCTGTACATTAAATTTGTGCCAGCCAGCAGAAGAAAATGGTTGATTCTGTAATTACAGCATGTTGAAGTGGAAGAAATGTGCTTCTGTTTTCGACCCTACTGATAGAGAGCATGTGGGTAACTTTAATATTTTAAATACTGAGGTGAATTATGAAATGTATTATTCACTATTGATTTGGTTGCTTTATTTTTATGTTTATCCTGTGCATTTTGACTGACCAAGTATATAGTTGATCCAGTTTTAGAGAAGAGCATCTCATTGACAGCACCAACTGGCAAATAGTGTAAGTGTTCTCTGTTCTGATTGCTGTATGCCTTTTTATGTGTGAGGCAGGCACAATTTGGATTATTGGAGACTTGAGACCCCTTCAAAGCAGTGGCCAATACCAATCAACTTGAAAATATCTAACATAAAAATCATAAATCATGTTTAAATGATGTACAGAATTATATAGAAACCTTATATTTCTGATGACCTTTTAAATCTCAAGGATGAGCTCTAGATTCTCTAGATCCTGGCATTCACTTTGAAATTTTATGCTAAAAAATGAAGTGTTAGTTCATATAAAATGGACTATTCAGCACTTTGAGCCTGCTTCGCCTTTCAAAAAGATCATGGCTAAACTCAACATTTGAATTTAACATTCCTATCTACCCCCAATGACTTAACAATGCTGCATAGGAAAAAAGAATCTTCTCATCGCTGCTCTGAAAGGGAAATCCATGACTTTAAAACAATATCCCCCAGGTCTGTACTGACCACAAGAGGTCATGTCACCTTTGTCCAGCCCACTTGTCAAGACCACCTTAAACACTATGTTCAAGACACCCCCACTTTTCTAAACTCCAGCGTAAACAAGTCCAGTCTGTCCGACCCTATCCTCATAAAAGAACCCACTCATTCCAGGTATTAATCTAGTAAACCTCTTCTGAACCACTACCGCCACGGCATTTACAACCTTGCTTTAATAAGATCAAAATTATAAACAGCATTTGTCAGACAAATGCCTTGTAAAAATAAAGCAAAGCATCATTACTTCTATGCTCCCTTCCTCTTGTTATAAAGAGTAGCATTCCATTAGCCTTCTTGATTACACGCTCTACCGAAGTTCCAACTTCTTGCGACTCATGCATTAGAACATTTAACACTCTCTGCATCTTAGAATTCTGCAGTGGTTCTTCATTTAAATAATGCTCTGCCTACCAATGCAAATAACCTCACGTTTTCCCATATTTTGTTCCATATACTATATCTTTGCCCATTCACCACTTATCTATAGCTGTCTGCAACTTCCTTATGTCTTATTCACCACATACTTCTCCACCTGCTTTGGTGTTATCTGTGAATTTAGCTACCATGCCTTCTGTCTCCTCATCAAAGATATTGAACTAAATTGTAAAAGATTGAGCACAGAATTAACTTGTCACATCCTACCCAACAAACAAAGACCCATTTATACGTACGCTTTGGTTTCTGCCAGCCAACCAATCTTCTATCAATTCTAATATATAAGCCTGACACCATGATTTTCATTTTCCACAATAATCTTTTACATGATAACTTGTCAAGTGCCCTCTAGAAGTATAGTATGACTGCAGACCGCTGTCTATCCACAGCATTTGTTACTCTTTCAAAAAACGTCAGTCAAAGATTAAACATGATTTCCCTTTGATGAAACCATGTTGACTCTTCTTGATTACCTTGAGTTTTTCC
>NC_057731.1:40373746-40438099 GCF_004010195.1 Chiloscyllium plagiosum
AATCGACGTTTCAGGCATTAGCCCTTCTTCAGGGCTAATAAATAATGCTTATTTATTCCCTAGCACCAATGTTGTGTGTGTGTGTGTGTGTGTGTATGTATATAATATATATATATATATATAGGTGTAGGACACAATGAAGAACAGCATGTGCAGAAACCTTTATTTATATTCCACCACCAGGAGGAAAGGAAACACCCGAGTGGCCAGTGACAAGCTGTGCCCTTCTCAACAAGGGCATTGCTTGGGGGTCAAAAAGGTGAAAGGGAGGGCAGGGATTAAATCAAAATAGAGTCAGAGAGGAAATTATTTTATTGGTTTTGGAATATTTAAGAGCAGAATTTTCCAATTTTTAATCAAGTGTTTTGTTCAGTGAGATTCATGGTGTCTGGTTTGCATGGCTTAGAATGACTTTTCTCATGCAATTTTGTTCTCTTCATCTTATTAATTATGTAAATAGATACCTGGTCTCCTTCACGTGTAATCCTGAGGCAGGAGGAATGGAAGTGCTCATCATTGCTGGGACCTTCCTGCATTTACTCTGCTGACGCCATGTTTAAAACTCAGCTGCATCCGTTGTCAGTCACTGCAGGCGAGGAAAATGTGGTGCTCCACCACCGACATTAGAACATAAGAACACAAAAACACAAGAACTAGGAGCAGGAGTAAGCTGTTCGACCCGTCAAGCCTGCTCTGCCGTTCAATAAGATCATGGCTGATCTTTTTGTGGACTCAGATCGCACTCTCACCGTATTCTTTTACTGTTCAAAAAAAACTACCTTAGCTTTAAAAACGTTTTCTGAAATAGCGGTCAGCTACTTCACTTGGCAAGGAATTCCATAGATTAACAACCCTCTGGATGAAGAAATTCCTTTTCAATTCAGTTCTAAATCTGTTCCCTCTAACCTTGAGTCTATGCCCGCTTCAACTGCTAGTGGAAACATCCTCTCTACTTATATATTACCTTTTCCCTTCATAATTTTATATGTTTTGAAAGATCCACCTCATTCTTCTGAATTCGAATGAATATAATCCCAGTCTACTCAGCCTCTCCTCATAAACCAACCCCCTCAACTCCGGAATTAACCTAGTGAACCTCCTCTGCACCCCCTCCAGTGCCAATACATCCTTTCTCAAGTAAGGAGACCAAAACTGCACATAGTACTCCGGTATGGTCTCACAAGCACCTTGTAATAGCTGCAACATAAGCTCTCTGCTTTTGAACTCAACCCCTTTAGCAATGGAAGGACAAAATTCCATTTGCCTTCTTAGTTACCTGTTGTACCTACAGACCAACCGTCTGTGATTCATGCACAAGGATACACAGGTCCCTCTGCATTGCAGCAACTTTTTACCATTCAAGTGATAATCCTTTTTACTGTTACTCCTACCAAAATGCATGACTTCACATTTATTAACATTGTATTCCAACTGCCAGACTTTACCCACTCACTCAATGTATTTATTTAGATTAGATTAACCCACCCAGACCCATTTCCCTCTGACTAATGCACCTAACACTATAGGCAATTTAGCATGGCCAATTCACCTAACCTGCACATTTTTAGACTGTGGGAGGAAACTGGAGCACCCGGAGGAAACCAATGCAGACACAGGGAGAGTATGCAAACTCCACACAGACAGTCACACAAGGCTGGAATTGAACCTGAGACCCTGGTGTTGTAAGGCAGCAGTGCTAACCACTGAGCCACCATGCCGCTCTCTGCAAAGTTTCATAGTCCTTAGCACACTTGACACCGTATACATGGTCTCCAACTATATAAATTGTAAATAATTGCGGTCCCTGAAGCACACCACTACCATTACAGAGATTAAGGTAACTGTCTATAATTCCTCATCTTTTGTTTACCTCCCTTTTTAATCACATTTGCTGTTTTCCAATTTGCTGGGACTACCCCAGAGTCCATTGAATTTTGAAAAAATTACCACCAGTGCACTTGCTATTTCTCCCGCCATCTCTTTTAGTACCCTGGGATGCATTCCATCAGGGTCAGGAGACTTATCTATCCTTAGCTCCATTAGTTTGCTCAACACGACCTCTTCTGTAATAATGATTGTTTCCAGGTCCTCACATACCTTCGTCTCTTTGTCACGTACTGGCATGTTATTAGTGTCCTCTAGAGTGAAGACCAATACAAAATACCTGTTCAATGCCTTGGCCATTTCATCATATCCCATAACTAAATGCCCCTTCTCATCCTCTAAAGGACCAGCATTTACTTTAGCCACTCCTTTTCATTTTATATATTTATAGAAACTTTTGCTATCTTTATACTCGGTGCTAGTTTTTTCTCATGTTCTATTTTACTTTTCTTTTTAGCTCATTTTGTGGCTTTCTGTTGACCTTTAAGGTTTTCCCAGTCTTCTGGTTTCATGCTGTTTTTGGCCACTTTGTATGCCTTCTCTTTCACTTTGATGGCCTGCCTTATTTCCTCAGACACCCTTGGCAGATTACCCCTCCTCTTACAGCCTTCCTTTTCACTGGAATATACTTTTGCTGAGCACTTTGAAAAATTGCGGTGAAAGTCCTCCACTGCTCATCAACTATTCCATCATAAAAGCTTTGTTTCCAGTCTACTTTAGCCAAGTCATCCCTCATTCTATTGTAGTCTCCCTTGTTTAAACACAGGACCCTGGTATTAGATTTTATCATCACACTCTCCATCTGTATTCTAAATCTCCATCTGTACTTCTTCCAAGAGGATCCCTAACTATGAGGTCATTAATTATTCCTGTCTCATTACACAGGACCAGATCTAGGATAGCTTGCTCCCTCTTCAGTTCCATTACATACTGTTCAAGAAAACTATTGTGGATACACTCAACAAACCCCTCCTCAAGGCTACCTTGACCGAGCTAGTTCGACCAATCTGTAAGTAAATTAAAATCCCCCATGATAATTGCCATACCATTTTTACAAGCATTAGTTATTTCTTTGTTTATTGCCCACCCCAATGCGATGTTATTTGGTGGCATATAGACTGCGTCTTTCAGTGACTTTTTCTTCTTAGAATTTCCACCCAAATGGATTCAACCTTATTCTCCAGATAACCTATATCATCTCTGAGCACCGCCCTGATGTCGTCCTTGAATATCAGAGCTACACCACCTCCCTTACTTTCCTGTCTGTCCTTCCAAATAGTCTGAAAACCCTGGATATTTAACTCCATGTCATGACTATCCTGTAACCATGTCTCCATAATGGCCACCAAATCCTATTCAAATCATTACTGAAAACATAGCCCAAAGGAGAGCAAAGCTTGTTCCTTGCTGCCTGGACAGGAGCTTGAAGATGTTGGTGAATGGAATGATGGAAAGAAGAGCAATCCTCTATTCTGCTAACTGTTTGAGGAAGCAATGGTAGCTTGGACCCAAATTGCAACCTGGGTCTGTGCTGTAACTCAGGTGAAGAGGAATGCCCAACAATGCAGGAAGAATGTCAGTGATTGATCATGGTTATCATGAGAGACTTCACTGCACAACATTCAGTAGTTGCTATCCGAACAGAAGTGTTAACAAGGACCTAACCTTAGTGCTATGTGACGTAAATTTACTGTGTCACTAACGGCTGCTTTTTCCCCAATGGTCAGTAGGTCATGTCATGCGTAGATAATTGACAATGGGATAACCTGAAGATATCCATCTGATTGTATGCTTGATAATGAGACATTTATTCAGCAACACTAAAGGTCTAGATCTGCAAAAGTTACAAGACTGTCATGCCCTTTGCTCTAAGCAGACATTGCTTGCCATATTACTAACCAAATACTAGACAATTAAATATATGAGTATTCGGAATAGTGGCAGAATAGGCCATTTGGCCCCCAAGCCAGTTCCATCATTCAATAAGATTGGGTTGATCTGTTTAAAAAATGAAGTCCATAGACATCTCATCCAACCTGGAAGCAAATTTTAACTCTATAAGGTTCTGTTTGGTCTCTTGAGCTCTTGTCACGGTCTCTTGGATGGTCGGCCCAATAAATGTGCTGATCCTGTTCCTCATCTCCATCCTCATATTCATTTTCAAAACATTGTTTCCAATCCTCCATTTTATCTGCAAACAAGCTATGCCGTATGTCCCCCTCCCCCCAAAACTCTCCCTGAATTTTGATAACTCCAGTTGTGAAGAGCACAACATGCCCCAGTGATGTACGACACCATTTCTGGTTTATCCTGCAAAGCTCCAGTGGAGCAGCCGAAGCATTGAAAACTCATGTTAAGGGCGTCTATGATCTGTTCTACTGTTGTTGCTGCAGTTATACAGGGCTTTGGTATTGTGTGCAGTTTTGGTCTCCCAATCTGAGGAAGGATATTCTTGCTATTGAGGGAGTCCAGCAAAGGTTCAGACTGATTCCTGGGACGGCAAGACTGACATATGAAGGAAGACTGGATCAACTGGGCTTGTACTCACTGGAATTTAGAAGAATGAGAGTGATGTCACAGAAACATATAAAATCCTGATGGGACTGGACAGACTCGATGCGGGGAGAATGTTCCCAATGTTGGGGAAACTCAGAATTAGGGGTCACAGTCTAAGAATAAGGGATAAATCATTCAGGACTGAGATGAGGAAACATTTATTCACTCAGAGTTGTGAACCTCTGGAATTCTCTACCACAGAAACTTATTGGGCTCAGTTCATTAGATATAATTCAAAAGGGAGCTGGACATGGCCCGTGTGGCTACAGGATCAAGGGTATGGAGAGAAAGTGGGAGTGGGATACTGAAATTGTACAATCAACCATGATCATATTGAATGGTGGTGCAGGCTGAACGGCCTACTCCACTTATTTTCTATGTTTCGATGTTTCTGTAGTGGAAGCATTGGCGGTATTGTATCTGAATTTTATATCAGTTTCATATTGTATAAAGGTGTCATGGGTTATGTCTAGAGAGGACGCTTCCTGTCTTCTCGTAGTCATTCCTGCACGGCCCGAGGACCCTGAATGAGGCAGGAACCTGTCAGTTCATTAATATGTAAAAGTCATAACAGTTCCGAGGGTATATGATACTGGCCTTCAGAAATTGTCATCAATAGTCACATGTAAATTGAACATCGTGACCTTTTCTATTGGTAAACTTTGCAGGTTTATGAGAGTTCTCTCAATGCATCAAGGATGCAGTCTGCATCTGGGGGATGCCAGCAATGATGGAGGATCCCACTGCAGGAGCTACTTGAATTTCCTTATCATGAGAGAAGGATATGGACAGTTTATTGGTCGAGGATTAGGAGACGCCAAGTGGGTCCCCTGATGCTCCTTGAAATGAGCAGCATGCGTGAATACTGAGGGCAACTGTGACCGAGAAGACCACGAGGTTGATATTGCCACCAAGTACTTCTGACCCCAAGTCCTGCTTCAGCAGATGACACAGTTTGGTGATGGTTACCTGGGCCATCCTTAATCAGTGCCTGCCTGTCTTTCGGAGAATTGAAGAAAATAGAGTGCAGCCTCTAATTACTGTAGCTTTCTTCCTTGTCTCCATGACATATCGTCACCTACTGCTTCTCCATCTGGAGGTTGTGCAGTAGCAGCTAAAGCTTGCTGTTCCTGCTAGCCTTGCGAACACTGATGTCTTCGCGATTACGTGAAGACTACAAGCACTGCAGCTATGGTGATCTCTACATCAGCTGCCTGAGTAGATAAACTGTGGGGAATGTCAGAAAGTGAACACAATTTCTATTGAAGGAACTCCTGAGCCCTTGTACCCATCATAGAGAAACCTCATATTTTGTCCCTGTCCAGTGTGGTATGGAGTCTTCACAAGGAGTTCATTGCCATGCCTCGATAAGGAACACTGAGGTATCTAACTTTTGTCTAAATTGATAAAATTTTTCATGCGACATTGGGAAGTAGAATTCTGTCAATAAGGCACAATGATTGCCCGGTCACTATTTCTTGTGTCACATTACAGTCCATCTTCTTGCATACTTAAAGTTTGATGTGCAAATGTGGCAGCTGCAAAGTGCTGTCTTTCATTGATAGTGAAATGGAAACCTCAGGTGATGATATGAAGAGACTTTTTCTGATTATGTTCCTTTTGTCAAGGAGGCAATTAGTGTGCACTATGAAATGGTTATGATTACTCAGGGCCAGAGTTCTTGGACAATGAATAATTGTCAATGAAGTGCAAATTGAAATCAGATGGATGGCATTACTGAATCAGTGGAGGCATGATAACTGTATTTGCCCTGAAAATGGCCTTAAATTCTAAAAGTGTGACTCTGCCTCAAAGACAAAGGAAGTAATTTTGTCCTCTCACTTTTCACGTGGTATCAGCAATTTTATGCAGCTATTGCACAAATGATTATCTATCCAATATGGCAAGATTCTAATTGTATTACAGTGGAGTGACTTGCAGCCCCTGCCTGTAACACAAGAAATTTCCCCATGCCCCTGTTAGCCCTAAACCCTCTCCATGTAAAAGCCGGAGTTACCATGACCCTGTAAAGTCATTAAGTACTGCAGCATGAAAGAAGGCTCTCCCTGTCCGTCAAAAAGCACCTATCGACTCTTAATTATTTTTCCCAGCATGTGGCCCTTAGTTTTGGATGCTACAGTGTTTCAAGTATTCATCTAAATATTTAATGTTATGATGGTTCTTGATTCTATCACCCTTTAAGACTGTGAGGTCCAGATACCCACGATCCTTTGGGTGAAAATCTTTCTCCTCAAATCCCCTGTAAACCTCCAGTCCCTCACCTCAAATCTATGCTTCCTGATAATTAACCCCAGAAAAGGATGGGTTTATTCCTGTGACCTTATCTAGTTTTGGAGACCTCACGTAGTTTCCCCCTCAGTCTTTTCTGCTCCAAGGTAAACGACACTATCACATGTAGTCTCTGTACATAGATTAGATTAGATTACTCACAGTGTGGAAACAGGCCCTTCGGCCCAACAAGTCCACACCAACCCGCCGAAGCGCAACCCACCCATACCCCTACATGTACCCCTTACCTAACACTACGGGCAATTTAGCATGGCCAATTCACCTGACCTGCACATCTTTGAACTGTGGGAGGAAACCGGAGCACCCGGAGGAAACCCACGCAGACACGGGGAGAACGTGCAAACTCCACACAGTCAGTTGCCTGAGGCGGGAATTGAACCCGGGTCTCTGGCGCTGTGAGGCAGCAGTGCTAACCACTGTGCCACCATGCCGCCCACATAGCTGTACATGAGCTCTTTGACAGAATGTGCTGGTATCCCTCCATTTCACTGAGAACTATTTCCATTTGACTTACCTGCATAACTATCTGTTTGAAGCACATGAAGCAGTTAAACTGCAGGTGCATGCTGCAGGTATGATGTTGATGCAGCACAAAGCTGAGCAATAAAATATCCACCCCCATAACCCCCATAATGCTCGCTAGTGTGACAAGCTGGCTGCTTCACTTTCTGCACTAAAAAGCAATGCAAACCACAGAACTAAACATGAAAGACCATGCACTGGGAAAACCACTTGAATCACTGAGAGATTGGCAGCCCATAAATCAGTGCTAGATCAGTGAGTGTGTGTTAAAAAAGTAAGGTGAAGTATACAGACAATAGAAGCATCCAAGTTGAAATAACTCCACAGAGGCTAGTATCCTGTCACCAACTCTCCCTTTATTTGCACATGAGCAGTCCTTGACTATAGTACTGCCTCATCAAGTCAGGCACTACAGTGTCAGTATTTTTGATACTCAACCTTTTAATGTCAGCCAGGGCTCCCTGATTGGATCAGATTAACAGGGAACTCATATTCTATGACGTCCAGCTGGCTGACCTTGTTACAATCACAATACAAGGAAGCTCAAGGTCAGTGAATGCCAAGAAAGCAACCTAAAGGTTAAACAGTGCATCCTGTGCACATACATCAGATGCATTTGCAAACCTGATACAAAGCTACCTGACAGATACTTGTCAGTCATAAGAGTCCCTGAGCTCCAAAGTGTTGAAGGGCTGAACTGGTTTAAGTTTGTGCAAGAGCAGGCATGTCAATGCAGTGAGGCTGGTGGTTTGCCAGGTGCTTGGATGAAGGATCGAGGAGGTTGGTGGCTACAAAGCATGCAGGGATAGCATTGTGAAGAAGCAATTGGATAATACCTGGGACAAGCAATTGGCATATTGCAGCTCCAGTCTTGCTTTGCTTTACGTAGAGTCATAGAGATTTACAGCACGGAAACAGACCCTTCCGTCCAATTTGTCCATGCCAACCAGATATCCTAAATTAGTCTACTCCCATTTGTCAATATTTGGCCCATATCTGAAGGAGAAAGTGAGGACTGCAGATGCTGGAGATCAGAGTAGAGAGTGTGGTGCTGGTCCTCTCACTTTATGTCCAAAAGCTAATTTAAATGAATTAAATTTAGTTAATTCATTTGGTGCAGCCCTCAGTGAAAAAATTGAATTCCTTTATCCCAATCCTCTGGATAGTTTAGACTATAGGCACTCAACATGGTCTTTAAATTTTGATGCCACCATTCTAATGCTGCTTGTGATTCTGGATGGTACACAGTTGATTTAAATTGTCTTATTCCGAAACTTCCTTGAATAATTTTGATGTAAAATTTTACTCTTGATCTGATTGTATTTCTATAGGTAATCCGTATCCAGTAAAAAAAATTGAGTAACTCTTCTACAATCCTTAAGGCTGTCATATTGCATAACAGCTTCTGGAAATTTAGACACATCCATTTTGATCAACAAACATTGATTCCCACATTTATTTTAGGGTGGGGTCCTATACAGTCAGTTAAGGCTCTTGTAGAAGATTCCTCAAATGCTAGAATTGGTTTTAACTGAAGTTTTCCTAACTCCGAAATGTGTGACATGTGCAACAAAATTCAACCATATCTCTATGCAGTCCAGGCCAATAAAAATGTTATTATATTTTGGCTTAAATTGTCCTCACTCCCAAATGACCTCTTATTGGTACCTCATGTAACACCCCCTTTCTAAAACCCACCAGTAGTATAACTTGATGAACTTCTGCCCATTTTCCATCTACCTGAATAAGTAATGATCTCTGTTTTCTCGTCAAGACTTCATTTTTAGGATAATAATATTCTGGGATAAACTCAGATGCTGCTCCTGTGTGTGCTTTCCGATACAACTGTTGTATTTTCCATCTTTTTCTTCTTATTCAGCTAACCTCTCTGAACTAAAGCTTTCCATTTTTCCGTCCACCTGTTCTTGTTTTTGCTCAATCATTTAATCCAACATAGTTTCTCATAATTGAATTTCAACTTCCTTATCTTTATTCCTTGGTTTCTCCTCCTGTCTTAACCTGCCGCTTTGTGAACTTGTTACCACACAGTCGGAAAATCCCAGGATATACTTCCTGTAACATTTCAGTTAGCTGGTTTACCACTGGCTTTTCAGCCATAGTAGGCGTGACTCCCACCTGTGATCCAGTTATATCATTCCTGGGGATAAACTGTATTTCAGGAACAGAGAAATTCTCTAATTAGTCCTACCACCACTTCACTTTTCACCGGACTCTTCAACCTAACAATGGAACACTACTCTTCTCACCATGAATTCCACACATTAGAAGAATCGAGTCACAGAGATGTACAGCATGGAAACAGAACCTTCAGTCCAACTTGTCCATGCCAACCAGATATCCTAAATAATCTAGTCCCATTTGCCAGCATTTGGCTCATGGCCCTCTAAATCCTTCCTTTTTTTACTTCTCTTCCCCTTTCATGGATTTCCTTTTTAATCTGTGGTAAACTATCTTTACTATCTTCAATGAGATCTTTTTTCCTCTTGCCACCTGAGGGTTTCTCTTTTCCCCAATTTCTACCCTTCACAGATTGAAATTGATGTCGGAAACCAAGCTTTGGCTTATGAACCAACTCGTAGTCGTCGGCCAATTCAGCTGCTAGTTTTACCTCTGTGCTCTTCCACATGAATTCTCACTACTTCAGAAAGTGAGTTTTTGAACTCCTCCAAAATAATCGTCTCTCTGAGAGCATCAAATGTTTCATCTATTTTCAATGCCTTTTTATGTTGACTCTCCTCTCTATTTGCCAACTTCCAAAGTTCAAATTCTCTCTCTTTCTTCTCCCTCTCTCTTTTTCTTTTCTCTCTTTCCCTTTTTCTTCAGCTTTTAATTGTTATTCAAACTGTTTCGTGTGGGAGATTTGCATGATTTAGTTTCTTATAGAAGAGAGGAGAATTGGAAGAGCCATATAAATAAAGGCAAGTGGGGATTTACAGAAATGCAATGCATGGAAATAAAGTAGATGTCATTCAATGGTGAGAATCTAAAGTCACTATTTAAGGCATGAGGTGAATATTGCAAAAAATTTTGTCAACATTCAGATTCTAATTTTTAAATTTTCTCTGTATTTCCCACCTTTCACCATCTCATATGCCACATAAGTGAGGGGAAAATTCTGCTATATGTCATTTATGAAAAGGGAACTTCAAAGAGTGAACACAGATTGGAAGCAAAATATTTATAGGCAGAGGAGGCATACTTTTCAAACACAGTAGATAACTGCTAAAAACAGGATAATGTGCAATTAATTGTGCTGTTTCATTTCAGTGCAGATAGCACACCAACTGCATGCTGCCTACTCATTTGAATAGTTGCTGCATGCAGTCAAAGCTAACTCTGCTGTTCATTGCTGAATATGTCACTTAGGATCTAAAATCCTAGTTTGCTAGCTTCACTTAAAGTTAACCTGCATTGCATAAAGCTATGCTGCATCTCTTAAAGGGGACATGCTTTGTAGATGGAGCAGGTGCTGGCAGCTGTGCAAGGAGTAAATCTGACCCTCAGTAAAGTGAAGAATCATAGAATATGGGAATGTGTAATCTCAAATGCTTTCTGCATTGGACTGAACTGTGGAATGGAGGCCTTTGTGGTGGAGATGGAAAATAGAAGGTCTTCGAGATACACTCAAAAGGAATTGGGAGCAAATAATAGTGGAGGTCAATATCAGGAGTCAAACTTAAGGACCTGGATAGAGTGGTGAAAATGTTCAATGATCTCAAATGTGTGTTCAAGGTCAGTGAATGCACCCTCAAATGCCACGTGCTACCAGGATATATCATGAGCCTGAGACACTGCTTAAATCACCATACGCATTTACCATTAAACCCTGTCAATTAGGCTTCACACCTAACATTTAGAGAGTTTCCTTTCATATTTGGCATAGCCTCACACTGACACCTCACAGCTGGCTCAATGTCAATTGTTCAACCATGACAGCAACAATAGCTACATAGATTCGACAATACTTGCTCACATTTCTCTTATAGGACAAAGTGGAACACAACTGGAAGCAGCAGGAGCTAACCATAGGGGACAGGTGCAATTCCATTTGGAAACTTTAGTCACTATTAGTGAAATTCCCATTGCTCAGGCTATGGTTAGAGCCTGGGCTGAAACCTTTGAAGATTGTTATATTTTCATAGCTAATCTTTGTTCTCATAACTGACCTTTACCTCATTGCACGCCCTCCACAGATTTATAAGCTGCAGGTGAGGTAAGCATGTGCTCCTTACTGTCTTCCTCCACGCTGCACCATAACTTTGTACTTTTGCTTTGTTTCTTCCAATAACAAAGGCATACAAATTGAGCAGGAATTGGGAGGACAGCCAGAAGAGAGCAATGATGAAGACAGTCGCTTCCTTTCACATTTGCAGCCACCAGGCTCAGCTACTGGCCTTATTGAATAACTTAGAGATTGAATTTGCACATGGGTTGGTTACAGCCAGAACAGGGGACAAGAACAATGCAGGTGGCAACTTGCTGGAGAATAAGTATCCATAGATAAGGACTGTGATGGGACAATCTACAGAAGAATTCTGATGTGTACACATATCAACATATTTGGTCCATTGGACAATTTTTTAAGTACCCACGTGCCATCCTCCAAATTCAGCCACAGTCTGTAGGAATGAACGTGAGTAAGAGACTGGGTAAAGCAAAGCTCAACCCCAATTTGCTGGCACAACCTAAGGTGTGCTTCATGTGCAGCTTCTCGAATAATTCAAAGCATAAAATTTTGTTATTTTCTGTGCATTGTATCTTTTTCAGTGTAATACATAGTAGGTGATTTGAAATGGAGATTGTTGGTTGCACACATCAATTTCAATAGACTTAATGCGCAGTGATGATTACTCATAGCAAAGTATTGATATTGTTATACTGAAAAGATATTTTATGAAATTTTAATATTCAACAACATATGAAAGATTCATTCGGTTACCATTACACTTATGAATAGTGGAGGAATTGTATTGTAAATCCATTATATTGTCAAAGTATTATGATTTTTTTTTGAAAGTTCTTCCTTACTGGGTGGTTTTTAAGCCTGGTTTGATTGCATTCTTATTCACCACCTGGCAAAAGTCTGCAGGCAATTTTTGAAAACTGCGTCATGTCTGCATTTAATTCAAGACGGTCCCAATAAGTGGCTAAACTAGTGATTTTTAGACAGAGTGCAGGTAACAATTTCTGCCAAAATAAAGAATGAGAAGTTTCAAATAGCAGAATATTGGATCAAAAAGTACACAAGATTTAGCTTAAAAAAAAATCCACACTTTGTCCAGCCATGCCAGAGTTGTTTCTGTTCATATGTAAAACACCTTTAGCAAAGTAAGTTGGTTAGTGTGCAGTTAATGGTTCATTATGAGAGAGGAGTGGACCACAGAGGTGTTGAAATTACAAACTTTTTTAGGAATAAGAAAAACATTTTTAAAAAGTAAAATATGTATAGCAAGACCTTTAACATGAGCCATTGTGAAAACTATTTCAGATCCATATTTCCCACCACAAATGACAAATTTTTGTAACTTTTATGATGACTGATTTCAATTATTTCTCACAACAGTTTCACTTAGCAGCTACAGTAGACAGCTTTGTATTTACATGAGTAAAACACTAAAAGCTCTTCCTTCAATCTGTTTCGTCCTTAATTAACTTTAAAGGTGTTCAACTCTGCTGAAATAACAGTGGGAATGTTGCATTTGAAATAACTGGTCAGCTACTATAATCATGTAATCAAGAAATGATTATACCAACGTATGACAGATGAAATTATATTTTTCTTTGCTATGTTTGATAGCTTTATTTATTTTTGCATTATTATATTGTATATTTTTAGTTCAGAACATCTGGCAAATTGTCTGGATGTTGACACTTCCTTGTCTTTATTCTTGGATAAAACAAATTATTATTATTGAGTCATAGAGTCAGACAGCATGGAAACAGACCCTTTGGTCCAATTCATTCATACTGACCAAGTTTTTCAAACTAAACTAGTCCCACTTGCCTGTGTTTAGCCCACACCCCTCGAAGCATTCCCTATTCATGTACCTATCCAAAGGTCTTTTAAATGTTGTAACTTTACCTGCAACTACCACTTCCTCTGGCAGTTCATTCCACACACGAACCACCCTCTGTGTGAAAAAGTTGCCCCTCATGCCCCTTTTAAATCTTTCTCCTCTCACCTTAAAAATATGGCCCCTAATCTTGGATTCACCCACCCTAGGGGAAAGACCTTTGTTATTTACCTCATGATTTTATAAACCTCCATAAGATCCCCTCTCAACCGTCAGTGAGAAAAGTCTCAGTCTGTCCATATAACTCAAACCCTCCAGTCCTGGCAACAACCTAGTAAATCTTTTCTGAACCCTCTCCTTCCTAGAGCAGGGTGACTAGAACTTCACACAGTACTCCAAAAATGACCTCGTCAACATCCGTTCGCAGATTTTTGACAACCGTTAATGTTCAGTGTTATGAGCCCTCTTAAGTCTGACTGCAATTTAAAAGTTTAGCACAGGCACAGATTAATGTGGAAATCCCAAAGTTACAGTTTCCTATTCCTTTGCCAGAGGCTGTGTTGTAGGCACCCCAAACAGTTGCTCCAGAACCATCCTTCAACAAAACCATTTGATTTGGCAAGAACTCATGTCTTTATATTCTCATGTTTTAGGAAAGAATGATTACATTTGTCTCCTCAACCCTATTTTCGCTCGTCAAGAATTTATCTCATGCCACTGCTTCATCGTTATAAAGATTGAGCCTTGTTCAATGAGGTGTAACTGTTTGTGCCAAAATTAGGAGAGCAGTGCAACAGACTAAGGGCTCTAAGGTATGATTTCATGACTCTGTACCAGATACCACTATCACCACCCCTTGCTATGTCCTGCCCCACTGGAAGCACACTAGTATACGGTTCAGAGAGCGTTGTCATACGAGTTTGCAACATTGACACGGGACCCCATGAAATCTTATGGCATGAGATCAAACAGGGCAAGGAGACCACCACCTGTGAGTTGTGGCTTGGAACTACATCATTGTTCCTTCACTATTGCTAAGTCAAATTCCTGGAGCTCCCTTCTTAACCACATTGTTGGTGTAGTGCCATGGATTGCTGCAGTTCAAGAAGATGGTTTGTTGCCACGTCTTAACAATGATTAGAAATGGCATACAAGGTTGATCTAGCCAGTGATGTCCACATCTCATGAATTAATATGAAAGAAAAAGTTACAGTATCAATGCTGTTAGGAAGGGAGTTCCTGAATTTTGATCTAGAGCTGTGGAGATAACAGCAATATAGTTCTAAAGCTTTATAACTTAATTCATAGGATGCTGGTCAACCAGCATTTATTGCACATCCCTTATTGCTCAGAGGGCATTTAAAAGTCAGTCATGTTACTGTGGTTCAAGTCGCATGTCAGTCAGACCAGGTAAGGACAGTATATTTTCTTCCCAAGAACATCAGTGAATCAGACGGATTTTTATGACAGTTGACATTGGTTATGTGGTTGCCATTAGGCTTGCTTTTCATTCCAGATTTTATTGAATACAAATTTTATCATATTATGGTAGGATTTAGATCCATGTCCCCAGAACATTAGTACTGGCTTCTGGATTACTAGTCCAGTGTGGCTTGGAAGGGAACTTGCTGGTGGTGGTGTTTTCAATCATCTGCTGTCTTGTCTCTTTGGGTTGTAGAGGTAATATGTTTGGATTGCAATGACAAATGAGCCTTGGTGAGGTGTTACACCTACATCGTATAAATTGCCAATTTTAGTGTTCCCTTAAGCCTGCTAGTGTTTCTTGGTTATAAAGGCCATATGTTTAGAAGACCTTATCCACACTTTGGCAAATCCCTCAATGCAATTCCTGAAGAAGGGCTTATGCCCGAAACATCGATTCTCCTGTTCCTTGGATGCTGCCTGACTTGCTGCGCTTTTCCAGCAACACATTTTCAGCTCAAATCCCTCAATTCACCTTGTAGCTGGTAGACACTGGTGCCACTGTGCCTCTTCATGAAGGTATTATATGCTTAAGGTACCGATGGGTGCCAGTCAAATGGGCTGCTTTGACCTGGACAGTGGGCTGAATTTTTGGGCCCCCTTAAATTAGAATGGAGATGGATAAGGACTTCATTTCTGGCACCAGCCATTTTGCAAAACACAATTATGGGATCTACAAAGACTTCTAGTGCCTATAATGTGGGCAAGCAATTTATCTTATTAAGAACCTTGTTAAAGATAAGTTTAGGAGTTGATGGGGGGGTCTTCAATCAGTGTCAGTCAAGTGGTGTAGGTCAAGTATCCCCAGTGATGGCAGGCCTAAAGGCCTTTCTTGTCTGTAGATACAGCTGAAGACCACCCTGTACAGAGTTCTGCCCTAACCATGCCCATATGTACAACCCAAAAACACATGTACACATGACCAACATGCATTTTGTGTTTTATGAAACAAATTAAAAACTGGCTGAGAGGAGGACCTCCCTTTTGTAGCACCCTATTGGTTACTTAACATGTACTGCAGCTGTGTGCTTCTCTGAAGTTGGAAGGCCACTTATTGGCCCTTCAGTTTTGAAGTCCACCTACTACTCTGAATTGTACCCAAAAGTATACCCAAAAGAACTAAGGTTTATCCTACTGAAAATCTTAACTTTCATCAATTACCCCAAAGGTGGGTTTCTGGTCCAGCATCAAATTCAACTCCTACTTTCCACCTAAATATTCAGCCTTGTGTCTTTGTATTTGTTTGTGACAGAGAAAATTCTATAATGGTTAGAGTCCAGAAAGAAGCTATTTGACTCATCATGTCCATGCTGTTCTCTGCAAGAATAATTCAGCTACTCTCACTCACTTTCCCTTTTCTGGTAGCTCTGCAGTTTGATACTTTTCTTTTAGCACATATCTATTCCCTTTTGAAAGACACTATTGAACCTTCCTCTGCCATCATCTTAGGCAGAGCATTTCAGATTCTAATTGCATAATGAGGATTTTCCTTCTGCCTTTGCAAGAAGAAACTCTAAGTATCCTAAATTACTTATTGGTTATAGCTTTAGTGTTGCAGTTTAGCTTTGTATTTTTTAATACAAAAACTGGGCAGTAACCTGAAGCCAAACTCCCAGCCGTTGTTAGAATCAATAAGATGAGAATTGGGTTGATTGTTTGGATGATATGCTCTGCCAGGTTAATGCTCTTGTGATAAGGTTGAAGATTTACCCCAGTGTCTTTGTACATGTTAATGATCACTTTAAAAAGAAACACTAGCTGGAGTTTGAATCCAAGTAATTATCTCCACCTGCACCTATCGACTGTTGGAAAAAGTCAATGTTAATGGCTTACATTGTGAGATAGATACTAATTTTTAACACATATAAAATGGGAGTGCAGTGTGGAGAGAAACTGAGGGCAAGATACATATAGATAAAGCCCAATAGTTTCCTGATTCTAATGGGTTTATGTTTACTTGAAAAATTGAGTTTTGCAAGAGAGAGAGAATGAGGGGCTGACAAAGTAAGCGCAGCCAAGGTGACTGAGAAAGAAATCATGCAACTGCTAGACTTCGAGACAGCTAATAAATGTACCTGTAACTGTAATCACTCTGTAGTATTCTTTGCAGACTTTGGGAGCAGCCATTACTCACAAAGAATTGTTTGAATTTCTCCATAACAGAGGTTGCCATTATGACAGGACCTAAGTGGACTTTATTTTACAATTGTTGAGCCATTATGCAGAAAGATTGTACACTCTGCAACTGTGCTTACAGACATTCTGAAATTTGTACCAGTTAAATGGCTCATTAGGTTTTTGAGAAGCATTAAAGTTTTATTCTAACAGGTGGATGATGATTGGCTGCTCATTTGTTATTTCTGCCAACAGCATCACATTTTCCAGAAGTGTGCATTTCAAGACTACAAATTGCTGCAAGTTTCAAATTAAGATAAAAATTACCATTTTTCTCTTTTTTGACAAATTTGAACATCTAGTGTTACATGTTGGACAGGATTTAATCTTTTTTAAGTGAATAAGTAGTTTTTAAAAGGTTAACCATGACTTTTTAAGTTCCAGATTTTAAGTTCCAATATTACTTTGAGAAATATATTCCTCCCCAGTTTCATTACCCACAAAGATAAACCTTTTATCAGTGATCTGCTTTGTAAAAGAAGTCTGACCAAAGTTCCAAGACTATTTGTGAACAGGCATCCTTTGCCATGGTGGCATGAATTTTTCCTGTCTGCAGGATGTATTTTAAGTGCTTTCTATAAAATATGAGCAAATTGTTAGCCTTGCAAAGTTTTGATGCAGTGAACTGAGTTCTGTTTTCCCTGGCAGAGTTGCAGTGGGCTGAGACTTTTGTCCACACTTGCTAGTATTCCTTTCCCCTACCCCTACTTCCTTCTCCAAGGCGTTTTCCTAGCCTAGGAGACACAACAGGTCACAGCTAAATTTCAACTGCCAAAGTTCAACCACAAAAGCCTGCAGCAGGACAAGAATAGTTGGTCACTTAAAGGTGCCAAAGATCCCTGCAGATTAGGAAATCATTTAGATATACAATATGGAAGCAGAGTAGACCTTTTCGCCCCCTGGGGCCTGCTCCTCCATTCAGTAAGATCATGGCTTTTCTGTTTATGTTTTGAATTCCATGTTCCCCATCTACCCCCAGTAACCATTGATTCCCTTGCCTAACAATGGCATTGCTGACTATGGAGGTTACAAAGTATTATTGAAGGTCTCCTCAAATTCTCCAACATTAAGGGCATGTCATTGGTCATTGGATAAACATATGGATGATACTGGAATAGTGCAGGTTAGATGGGCTTCAGATTGGTTTCACAGGTCGGCACAACATCGAGGGCCGAAGGGCCTGTTCTGCGCTGTAATGTTCTATGTTCTATGAGCCTCTCTTTGTTCCTGCAACATCCCCTTGCACCTTTCCCAATCAATGCCTGGTCACCCAGGTCTGCAATCACCTGAAATGTCTGATCAACTTCAACAAACAGCTCTAGATTTTTTAAAAAAATTTCATGGTAGGTGAGCCTCGCTGGCTAGGCCAGCATTTATTGCCCTGCTCTAATAGTTCAGTAGGTGATTAAGAGTCAACCACCTTGTGGTTCTGGAGTCACATGTAGGTTAGACTAGGTAAAGGTGGCATTTTGTTTCCTTAAAGGACATTAGTAAATCAAATGGGTTTTTACAACATGTAGAAATGGTTTCATGATCATCGTCAGACCTGCATTTTATTATAGATTTTTATTAAATTCACATTTCGCTACTTGCCATGGTGAATGCTGTTTTGTCATATTCCCCAGAACATTAAACTAGGGTTCTGGAATGCTATCCAGTGACATTACCATTACATCACCACATTAAACAATTCCCCTGGCTTCTGTTGATGGTCCTATTGGACTGACCTTTACACACTCCCCCAGACTATGATGGGACAGATCAAAGTGAATGGTAGACTGTGGCCAACCCACTGGTCTGTATGTGTGAATTATGGCACCAGGGCTTACCAACCAACGGCAACCCATTCCTGACTGGACTGAGCACTAACTAACCTACTTTCTTTCTTTAATTGAATAAGAGTGCAGTGGTGTGTGTGTTGCCAAGCAAGCAGCTGGCACATACTGTAGGTTTTAAACTGACGTCTCGATGTGCCACACAGCAAGTTGTCCTCTTAGCCCCAAATAGATCACAACTCATAAGCATGGCAAGCAGGATGCAGGTGTGTCTGTGCAAAATAATATGTTAATATAGGAGTTTAGACTCTAGTTGAAGTTCCAATGTGCTAACAGGTATGACAAGGCAAGGCAAGACACAGATGCTGTGAGCATACAGGTAAGTACTAAATGAGCCAGTGCAAAGAGAGCAAGCAAGCAACCCTGAGATGCAGCCTGGTCCAATCCATAAGCTGGGCTCCCACCCCAGTGAACAAAGTGTCCTTGCAGCAACCTTCCAAAGTTTGTTGCCAGTGCATCCTGCAATGCTGGTCTGTGCTTCCAAAATGAGCAAGTGAATCAGAGGATTGAGGGGTTGACAATTACCAGATGCCAATGCCTGCAAATGCGGGGTGAATGTGGCTGGAACCCATAGATCAGGCCCTTGAGATGATGTTATGTCGGGTGCAACATGGAGGCTGTATGCAGCCAGTGATGAGCTAAAGTTGCTAGGTACCCACTCGGACTTACATGTCTAAAATTCTCGGTGTCTAGTTTGCTCGTGGTTGGTAGTAGTATAGGAAGCTGCATATCATTGGGGTGAGTTGTATAGTGAATAATCAAGCAATAATCCCCGTTAATAGGCAGCTCACTGATGCCCAGTGAGAATCTCACCTCGATGCCTGAAACTTAGTTAAAAGATGTGATGAATTGATCTCGATGTCTCATGGGATTCTGACACATTTCTTACTAAGGACCACATCATTCTGGCCTCTGTAAGATTCCACCAAATGGATCTAATGTATTTGGATTTTGAAAAAAAATCTGTTAAGGGGTAACATAATATGTTATGTCACAAAGCTCGGATTGATGGGATTAGACATGTAATATAGTAAGGATAGAACTGGTTAATGGGCAGAAAGCATGGAGCAAAAATAAATGGGGTGTTTTAGGGTTGGGAGGCTGTAACCAGTATTGTATTGTACAGATCAGTACCTGGACCTTGACTATTTACAATCTAAGTTAATGCATTAGGCATTAACAAGTGGAATGAGTATAACATGACCAGGTTTGTTACTGATACAAAATGAGGAGAAAAATTAAGTGGCAAGAGGGATGCAAAAGAGACTTCAGATGGATATTGACAGGTTGACTGAGAAATTGAATTCAGCTGGTAAAGATATCAAACTTGATAAGAACAGTGATAAAAGCAGAACTTTTTTGAATAATAAATGGGGAAATGTTGCCATTTTAGACAGACCTGAGTGTTCTTGAACATCAGGCATAGAAAGTTGGTATGCAGGTACAGCTAGCAATTAGTTTTGTTAAACGGGTGGGAATATAAGGGTAAGGATGTCTTAGTACAATTATACATAACGTTGATGAGACCATATTCAAAGTTCTTGCAGCTTTCCTTTCCTTAGTTAGGGAAGAACATACTTGTGCAACAAAGGTTCACCATTACAAATCCTGGGATGAAGAGATGGATTTATTCAGAGAGATTGAGTAGATCTTTATTTCCTGGTGTTTATGAGAATGACAGGTGATCTGAATGAAAGTTAGAAAATTGTTTAGAGGCTTTACAACAAGTGCTGAGAAAATGTTTCGCCTCACTGGAGAATCTAGAAGTGACCATGGTTTAAGAAATTTCTTTAATGAAAGGGTTATGCATCTATGGAACTCTCTAACATAGAGACCTGTGGGTGTTCTGACATTGCGTGTATTGAAGATGGAGGTTGTTAGATTTTTAGGTGGTACAAAATATTAAAGGAGATGCGGATAGCATGGGAAAGCAGAATTGAGTTAAAAGGTCAATGATAATCATCATGAACAGTGAAGCTCAAAGGGTTAAGTGGTCTATACCAGCTCTTAGCTTCTTAAAAATTCAATTCCTTTACTTCCTAATTTGGTAAGAATCACCAAGGAGAATCTAGCCTAGTAAGTCTGAAGTGTGGAAGCTTCTCTAACATTGGTGAATGGTGCAGAATTAAGTTAAGAAATTCAAAAATGATATATTATTGTACAATATTACTTCCTTTAGATGTTTGTTTTTATAAAAAGAGATCTAATTTTTATATTGCGAGTAATTTTATGTTTTAACAGGCAAAAGTCAGCACATCAATGAACTCTAATTCATTTGGTCTGGTGTTTTCTTTGGATGTTTAGTCAGCTACTTTTATATTGCACCAGTCAAAGAAAACCTTTGAACCCAAATATTGCTTTTGGTTCTGACTGATACAATGTTTTAGTACTAACAAGCTTGGGCAATATCAATTCCTGAGGGTAAGGATAACATCCCATTGAATTTGACCAAAATTAATATTTGTACAGTATTGGCAAAATCTGAAGTTTAAAGGAAGTACATTATACATATATAAGCCCAATGATTCTTTCTGTTTTGCTTTAATCCGTGTGTTGTTATTATAGAATAACTTGAATGCAACCCATTCTGATTGGGCTCTGAAAAGTATTTATTTAAACAGTGACACTAAAGCTCTTTTTGTTATTTTGATACATTATGTATATTAGTGCAACACAAGGATCATGGGAATATTATTGAAATGTTCAACCCTGGAAGGCCATTACCAGCAATATTACAAGAGTGACACAGCCATTTAATAGTACAGGCAGAAAATTACATCCTTGAATTAATATTTGGGGCTCACTTGCCACTTAGGTTTAACACAGAAACATAGAAGACAGAAGCAGGAGTAGACCATTCGACCCCTCGAGTCTGCTGTGCCATTCAATATAATCATGGCTGATCATTGAGTTCAATACCCTAACCACACCCTTCCCCCATATCCCTTGATCCATTTAACCACAAGAGCTACATCTACCTCCTTTTTGAAAAACACGTGATGTTTTGGCCACCACCACCTTCTGTGATCATGAATTCCACAGACTTACCGTTCTCAGGGTGGAGAAATTTCTCATCTCAGTCCTAAAAGATTTACCCCTGATCCTTAAACTATGACGTCTGGTTCTGGACTCCCCCATAATTGGGAACATCCTTCCTGCATCTAACCTGTCTAGTCCTGTTAAAATTTTAAAGGTTTCTATGAGATCCCACCTCATTCTTCTAAACTCCAGTGAATACAATCCTAACCCAACTCAATCTTACCAGCCCAGCGATCGATTTTGCTGTACTCTCTCTGGAGCAAGAACATCCTTCCTCAGATAAGGAAACCAAAACTGCATACAGTGCTCAAGATGTGGCTTCACCAATACCCTGTATAATTGCAGCAAGACATCCTCTCAGTATGAAGGCCAATATACAGTTTGCCTTCTTTACTCCCTGTTGTACCTGGATGCTTATTTTCAGCAACTGGAGCACAATGACATCCAGGTCTCATTGAACATTCCCCTCTCTCAATTTTACAGTCATTCAAATAATAATCTGCCTTCCTGTTTTTGCTACCAAAGTGGATAACCTCATATTTACTTTATACTGCATCCACATGTATTTGCTCACACAGTCTGTCCAAGTAACACTGCAACATCTCTGCATCCTCCTCTAGCTCATCTTCCTACCCAGTTTTGTATCATCTATAAATTTTGAGATATTAAATTTAGTTCCCTCATCTAAATCATTCATATATATTAGGAATAGCTAGGGTCATAGTACTGATCCCTCAGTGCCTCACTAGTCACTGCCTGCCATTCAGAAAATGTTCAGAATGTGAAATGCTCACAAGTATGATGCAATATAGTATTAATAGTTTGTTGTGTCCATCTTATTTCCATGATTTCAATGGGAAGTATTAGGAGTCTGAGAAATGGTTAAATGTTGCGTTTTGATGACTGCAACACTGGACCCAAACTTAAAGATCTTGATTTATTATTAAATGTGTTTGAAATGTGGGAGATGACTGAGATTTGTTAACGTGTAATTGTACTGAAAAATATTAGCTATACAGGCCGTCCTGCTATAATGCGCATTTAGTTAATGCAAATTTGCTGTAACGCGATTGATGAATTGGGGACACGTTTCTAACGCATGAATTTTTAAAGCGTGTGTTGGTTGTAACGCAATTCCTGTCTCATTAGTTTAAATGGTGCTGCTGTTATGTGATTTTCTTATAACTTGGGATTGCATGAGAACAGAAATACCACATTATAGCAGAACCGACCTTACATGAAGTAGCTCGTAACACTGAGAGGTATCCAGTACCTATGATGAAGGTGCGATCTATGAATCCAGTCTGAGGACTTCATTTCATTCCACAGTTTACTACAATCATGTAATCTCATGTACTCAAGGAATGGGTCAAATCTTGATGAAGTACCATGTCTCACAGCATGCCTTTTAGTTGGAATTTCCTGCATCCTTTAACTCGATAATAATTTGTGGTATAGGTAACTGTAAGTTTGAACTGATAATTGAGAGAACAGAACAATTGGGCCTCTGGAATCATAGCACATTTGGTAATCTCTTATTACCAAAGAGATATAAAGATTGAACCAAAGATAGAGGATAAATCAGAGTCAAATAAAGTACAGAAAAGAAAAGTAAGTAAATGAATAAGAAGATCTGAATGAGAAAGAGAAAAAAAAGACAAAGAGATGGAAGAAAAATAAGAGGCAGCTTGGCATTGTATTAACAACAGGTGAAGAAGACACTCTGTACACCTCCACCATACTATGTTAACTTAACATGCTGACAGTTATGCAACTCTTGGATGAGAGATTTCCCTGTCTGGCTGATGCTCCTTAACTAAAATTAGAAAAATAAATCTTTTCATAAGGATGCTCCTATTCTTTTGAACTTGACATAATTCTACCGCAAATTCCACTGAGACAATCCATAATATTCTAAAACAAATACATTTTAAACAAAGCAACCCATAATGTTCTAAAACAAAGAGGTAATTCACCTTATCTCAAAAGTTAACAAATCCTTCAAAATCTCCAGCATCCTGATCCATGTCTTTCACAAAAATCTAATCAGTTCTTCATTGGTTCAAACCCTACCTTTGTACCAAGGTTTGTGAAGATCCATCATTAACTCTTTGGATATCTAGTTTGTAGACCAACAACCTAACAAATAGGAGCACAAACATCACGTTTGCCCATCGTTGGTGAAGAGATAACTGTCACATTGCTGCAAGAGTGTGTTTGCTATTAAGAATGAGGGCAAAGTTTCTATCATGAGTTTTGTAGGAAGATCCAGCAAAAATTCTTAAAAGTGTTGGTGAGTCTAATGGCAAATTGCTCTTTGTTTGAGACTAATGGCAAAACAGCAATAATTGACCAGCACATGTTTGAGATTCTGAACTCACAGTGTTACTTTTTCTCACCTGAACGTATTGATTTGCACATTAGTAAGGGCCTACTTCATAAATGTGCTATTGTAGTGTACAGGATGATTTAGCTCAATGAGTCTCACAAGTATGGTATTGATCAAATATTTTGTCACACCTTGCTTTGGATGTTCATAATTAAATTACACGGAAACAGTTACAATCCATTTAAGGCATAATCTAAAACAATCATATCATATAAATATCACATGGAGTCCACAGTTTAATCTTTGTCAGCACTAGGGGGAATAGGTCAGTCCTGTGTTTTACAGGGTTAGCTTATTTTATAACATTGTGCAGATACAGTGTGTATCAATTATAAATATGTTGACTTGCTTTTGTTGTATACTTTGTCTTGTTTGTTAATTGCTTCCCGTGGTATGATTTTGTAATCGTCTGGAGCAAGAACAAGAACCAACGATCACTGAATTACTGGTATTGTGAACTTGTCAGGTATGAATTCTTCTGCTTGAAACACTTAATTTCAAAGAGGATTGTAAGATGTATTTCTGTTCGTGGATGGCTGCAGAACTTCATGTGAAGCTTTGTATGTGGAACCATTTAATATTGGAGATCTTCTTTTATACAAAGACTGCATGATTATACTACGATGTGATTAACAGCAGGTTTGTTGCTGTACCCTCAGTGATTTCTGTATGATATATATAACATGTAGAAAAATCAGTGATTGTGCTCATATATTATTTTAGAAACTGTGTGCACTAGTAGTGAAATTCTAAAGTAATGGGGAGAATTGACTCCCCCTAACCCCACATTTAACTTGTCTACATCCAGCCTCCTTTTGTTTTGCATGGTGTTCACAGAAAGAAAAACAACTCCCATTAATAGGGCTCAAATTATAAATTGTACAAACTGCACCATCCAAGTTTGGCAAAAATGATTGACAGTATGGTTACTTCTGAACGTTTCACCAATTACTGACAGCACACAGTTGGTGGGTGGTACTTTAGGTCCTCTATCGAGGTGTATTTGAAGGTAGGTGCACTTAATTGTACCATGGTACCATGCCACCTTCCTGCTCCTGCCTTGATTTTTCACCTGGGGTGAAAAGCTCATGGGCAGTTTTTCTAACATGCTGTCAAATAAAGCCCACTTAAGGACCTCATCCTGCTGCTGTGGATGTTCAAACAGTGACCAGTGGGGTAGTTGTCACATGGGAAATCCAAAATGCAAGGTCTGTCAGTGCTGGACTTGGCATTTAATTTGGCAGGCCTTCCATACAGGAGGTAGCAGGGGATCTCACTGGCTGTCCGTTTGGCAGGAGAGTCCCCACTGCTTTACCCACATTAAATACTGCCCTGGAGGACTGAAACAATGATGCAAAACATCGTGGATGTATAACTTGTGCAGTAACATCACAAAAACGTTGAACATAGGGGAGCAACAGTATAGGAAAATATCAAACACATTCTAAAGAGTAACATATAGTGGACTTTCATTTTGGAACTATACTTGTTTTTTTTTCTTGCTTGGTATGAATTTGTTCTGAAGGTTTACTCAGTGCCATTTTAATCCTCACTACTTTTATAAAAGCAGTTCAAATTAAGCAAACCAATTGCACAAATGTAAAAGATACTGATGACAGATACAGAAAACATTCAGTGAAAAATGCAACAAATAACTTTGTTTACTGTAATTTTTATCAGACCTGTGAATTTTTTGTTCCAAAGCTAATGGCATTAAATGTAATTTAGTTATGTACATACACATTGTGAGGAAGGCTCAGAATATATTATTATTATTATTTAGAAACATAGGTTCTAACTTAGAGAAATACAGTATTTAGTTTTCAGTTCTGTGAAGGTCTGATTTTGTTAAGAAATATTAGAAAGTAATTTTGAAGATTTCCTAAATACATGGTATTTTAGCTAGATGAATGGCAAGCCCTGCTCTCTCCTCCACCACACACACACACACACACACACACACACACACAAAATCCTCTGGAGATAATTGCCAAGGTGTTTGTTGACTTGAGGTTTCCAACCCAGAGGGACAGTGATCAAGAATCAGGTTAGTTCAGTGAGGAAGGTTTAAAGCAGCAGACATGCTATCAGACTCGTAGTCTTCACGACATCCAAGGCAAAGCTCGGAGAAGTGCTGACTTGCTTTGAAGAAAATTCCATTAAAAGTGGCTGTGGAGATGTCAGAAAGGAAGACAAGCGGGTTAAAAACATGAGTTTACCACGTCTGGTAGTAAGAGCAGATTGAGTTAGCAGCTTGTTTAAAAGTCTTGGGGAGAGACATTAATTGATGAGAATAGCACTGAGCATAAAACTTGGCTGAGAAGAAAACTGAGTATAGGCAAACCCACTGAACAAGTTACGTTGTTGTGGAGACATATGGCCGTTCACTGAGGTTTGAGTGTTTATAATTGGAATAAAAGGATTGAATTTTTCTTTCTGATATTGGTAATGAGTTTATTCCGATAGTTCTTGTTGAATCTAATTTGATTGGTGTTTTTTCTCGTTTTCTCGTTCTTTTATTAAAAGTGCATTGACTGCCTCTTGTGATTATGTTCAGAGGCTGACCTCCATGGCAAATAAAAACCATGTCTGTCTGTGAGATCTGTGGGATTTTCAACTGTGAGCATGAGGTTGTGTGCAACCTCTCATTCCACGCTCCCTTCATCTATTGAGCCCACTGACATTTTGGTGTTGTTGCTGATGGGGAGAAAGGTTTCAATGGTCAACCTTGTCGATGGCTTTTCCAGACCCTGAATGCTCTCTTCTTCTGAGGATGAGGTGGTCTCCCGTGGAGGAGATTGCTGCCTCTCAGCTGATGTGCTCAGCTCTCAGGCTGCAGCTGGAAGACACAAATGTCAGGGCCATTGGTTAAAGGCAGCGCCTGATGCAGCACACTGACTGCCTGTCACCTGTCCACATTTCAGGGTTATGTTGGTTCCTGGCACTTGTCTCTGAATCCCTGTTCCAGCCCTCTCCAGACAGGGTGAGTATCCTCATCTTGTGAAGATAACTACTCCGATGTCCAGAACTATCAACATTTCATCTTCACTCTGCCATGATGTGGAGTGTCT
Source organism: Chiloscyllium plagiosum (assembly GCF_004010195.1). Classification (NCBI taxonomy): domain Eukaryota; kingdom Metazoa; phylum Chordata; class Chondrichthyes; order Orectolobiformes; family Hemiscylliidae; genus Chiloscyllium; species Chiloscyllium plagiosum. Next base: position 40,401,045 of record NC_057731.1, read on the forward strand.
CAGACACAAGTGGATGGCATAGCTATTAGTTGGAGGAAAGCTGTTGAGGTGTTCTAATGGAGTGAGGAGACAATGCAGAGGGGATGTAGAGTTAGTGGTGATGGAGGACAGAGGATAAGGAAAGTGAGTGAGGAAAGGTGTTGCATGACACAGAGGGGGTGTCAGAGCAGAAGCCGTGGTAGGAGGTGGAGGAAAATCAATTTTAGTTTGAAATTCTGTGAATAAAGTAAGAAAGTTAAACAGTGAGCAAAGACAACATTTCCAACAAATCATACAATTTCAACTAAAGGACTAAGATCCTTGTCAGGGACATAGTTACTAAGATGTTTGCTGACTTGAGTGTCATAATATAGGAGGAGAGAGAGACAGGGAAAGACTCGGTTTGGTGGGGCCTGGTGGGGGGTAGAGGGGGTAGTGTGCTGGGGGGATGGGTGGGAAGCAGTGCCTAGAAATAGGTTAATTCATAGAGAAAGGTCCTACAGCAGCAGAGGTGCTAGTATCTAAAACATTCAGGATAGGATTGGAGAGAGTTGTTTTGAAGAAAATGTCAGAAGCAGAGACTGTGGGGGTGTCAGAGAAGAAGACGTTCCATGAGGCAGTTGGAGACCTATTTAAGGAATTCATGTTCAGTAGTAATAGTCAGGTGAGTCAACAGCTGGTGGAAGGTCTTGTGGAGAGATGTTAATGAAAAAGATTAGCATTCAGTAAATCCATAGAGCCTTGCTGAATAGGAAACCAATTACAACTTTGTTCCCTGTACAGGGACCTTTAGCTTGAAAATAGGAGTGATCTTTTCCTAAGGTTTAAGTGTCTGTAAGGTTATTGTTGGGGTTTGGATTCAAGGATTGAATGGTTCTTTCTGATATTTGCAATGTGTTCATTCTAATAGCTCATGTTGTGTAATACAATTTGTGGTTTCTCCCTTTTGAGTAGTATACCTTTATGTTTTTTTGTTAAAAATACAATAGCAGTCTCTTGTGAATATGTCCAATGAATGAACTCTATGGTAAATGAAATGAAAAACAAAACCAGCACTCTCATTCTGGGATCTGACGTGTCCAATATTACCATCAGCTGGGAACATAATGATGTACTGGGCTGAATCTTATAGGGCCGAAATAACATGGGCTATGGTGATAAATCATGAGATGATTGTATGAGATATCTAACCAGGCCTCTCTCAATGTCGTGAGTAATTAATTGTATTTCCCAACTATATGCCAAACCTCAAGATGAGATTCTCACTAGTGAGATGTCTGTTAATGAGGATATTGCTTACTATCAGCATCATTATTTGTGCCTCTCACATCATTAGTATACATCCTATTGCCCATTGTGAGTTTCTAACATGAAAGTCAGACGGGGTACTTGGCTCACTGTTTGCTTCTCTGCACTGCCATCTTGGACACATGGCAACAATATCTCAGGACATGCTCAAGGGCACCTACAGACTCTACCACCTGACACCTGCCAGCCTCTCAAGGCTATCCGGGACCTCTCGAATCCACGAGTAGGATGTTTCTGCATTTTAAAACTTGTACTTCAAGGCTCAGTGGCAATAAGCTTTGAAATGCTGCTGCAAGGACACTTTGTGTACAGAGACAGACATCCAGCTCAATATATCAGCCGACTGCCTCTTGGGCTGCTCTTAGTGCTCACTACCTTGAGCCTACCTTGATGCTCACAGCATCTTTGACTTGCTTGGCCTTGCCTTGCCTTTTTGTGGTTTGCACCCACAGCCAAAGCTACTAGGCTCATAGTGCTTATTTCTTGCCTTGCCATTGAGCACAGGCACAAAGCCAGGAAGCTTGTCAGCAATCCTCAGTCAAATCAAGGGAGATGCCTTTAGTCAGGGGTCCTGGCAAAATAAGTTAAGGACAGCCACTGATATCTGTCCAGAGACTTGGGCATGATGGGTCAGACAGGATCATCTGCTCAATAGGGGGTGAGGGGCCAAATGGTGGTGGTATTTACTCTATTGTGGGTTGTTTTCTCCTGTAATGGGAGAAAGGGAGGGTTTGAATGAGATAAAAGCGCTGGTGCATTTGGGGGGAACGTAGTGAACTTTTCTGAGCAAGTGAGTAGATTGTGCAGAGCCATGCAGGATTAGGAGGGTGGGGTTTGTGGTGGGTGAAATCGCGTGAGGGAAGATGTTACATGTAATAGTGAGAGGGATAGAGCATGACCCTTGCTGGGAGTTGGGTAAGTGAGTGAGTGTAAAGTAGCAGAGAGAAGATGGTGCCACATACCTTGTTCAAGCAGAGAAGTTCATTGGCATTGTTCCTTCACTGATGTGTGTTCTTCCACACAGCTGAGGTGGTACCCTTAAACTAGACTGGCTGGATTAGATGGCATGGCTGCTTCTGCTAGTCCTGTGGGCAGTGGACTTCTGACATCTGCACCATCCTGTCCACCAGGGACTCCAGGTCCTTGTCTGCAAAATGGGCACAAATTGCTATTATCTGCAACGTCTGTGCAAATGTCACAAACTGTGTAGGGTAACTTCAGGCTGACAGTGCTTGTCCAAGTGCACATCAGCTTTTTAAAGATGGCGCAGACATCATGGATGCCATTGTATTCCAGGATACCCCAGCAATGATGAGTTCTTCCTGGTATGGCAAGTGATAGAATTGGGCTAGCATTGGATGTAAAGGATGTCATTGGGTAGGGTAAGTTGTTAAGGAAGTGAGTTTTGGGCAGTAGAATAAGAAAATCCTCAAGGATTCAGGGAGAGAAACCTTTCATGACATTCAATGTAATTGACACTGTTAAAAAAGTAAGATTCAGCCCGAAGTTTGATTTGACCTTTTGGCTGTCTGACATGTGGAGTGGGTGAGTGTCTGTCTACTTTGGTGGCTCGGATGTTTCAGCTATGCCTGACTTGTATCTGACCCATGAGGTGAGAATGATGAAGCAGCTCACTGATTGTTTTCCCAATCTGTGATGACAATAGTAGCTTGCTACTTATCCTTGGAGTCAGCAGTAAGGTTGGGTGTGATGGCTTGAACAGAAGCTGTGCAAGTCCAACCCAGCTGAGAGCCTCAGTACATTTGCACATCCTTGCTTGCTGTGACTCCACAAAAATGCTTGTCTGTACAGAGGGTGGTGGTGGAGGGTAGTTTTTCAGACTGGAGGCCTGTGACCAGGGAGTGCCACAAGAATCGGTGGTGGGTCCACTACGTTTCGTCATTTATATAAATGATTTAGATGTGAGCTTAAGAGGTATAGTTAGTAAGTTTGCAGATAACACCAAAGTTGGAGGTGTAGTGAACAGTGAAGAAAGTTACCTCGGATTACAACAGGATCTTGATCAGATGGGCCAATGGGCTGAGAAGTGGCAGATGGAGTTTAATTTAGTTAAATGCTCAGTGCTGTATTTTGGGAAAGCAAATCTTAGCAGGACTTATACACCTAATGGTAAGGTTCCAGGGAGTGTTGCTGAACAAAGAGACCTTGGAGTGCAGGTTCATAGCTCCTTGAAAGTAAAGTCACAGGTAGATAGGATAGTGAAGAAGGCGTTTGGTATGCTTTTCTTTATTGGTCAGAGTATTGAGTACAGGAACTGGGAGGTCATGTTGCAGCTGTACAGGGTTAGGCCACTGTTGGAATATTGTGTGCAGTTCTGGTCTCCTTCCTATCGGAAAGATGTTGTGAAACTTGAAAGGCTGGGGCTATTTTCCCTGGAGCATCGGAGGTTGATGGGAGATGTTATAGAGGTTTACAAAATTATGAGGGGCACAGATAGGATAAATAGACAAAGTCTTTTCCCTGGGCTCGGGGAGTCCAGAACTAGAGGGCATAGGTTTAGGGTGAGAGGGGAAAGATATAAAAGAGACCTAAGGGACAACTTTTTCACACAGAGGGTGGTACGTGTATGGAATGAGCTGCCAGAGGAAGTGGTGAAGGCTAGTACAATTGCAATATTTAAAAGGCATCTGAATGGGTACATGAATAGGAAGCGTTTGGAGGGATATTGGCCAGGTGCTGGTGGGTGGGACTAGATTGGGTTGGAATATCTGATCGGCATGGATGAGTTGAACCGAAGGGTCTGTTTCCGTGCTGTATATCTCTTTGACTCTATAATGAAATGTTTGTGGACATCTTTTGATTAACAGCACTGATCATACGGTGAAATATGAATTTTAAAATGTGTCAATGAAAATTGCAATCAAGTTCCTAACTACATGATAAGAATTCTTATTGGCATGGACAAGTAGTCCATATTAAAGTTCTTAAATTTGAATGCAACACTTTGACCACATAAGAGCATATTGGCGTAATTTTCTTTAATTAATCATTCCAGAAATGTTAATTGAATATATTAGCTACCTATTCTCTGCTCCATCTTAAATTTCATTATCATTATTATTCTTTAATGTTCTCACTTCTTCCCTGTGACTCCAAAAAATATTCCAACAATAAAGCACTCACCATAAGACCATAAGAAATAGGAGCAGGAATAGGCCTTTTGACCCCTCTAGCCTTCTACACCATTCAATGGAATCACGACTGATCCCATATTTTTCAAGTCCATTTTCTTGCCCTTTCCCTGTAACCCTTGATTCCTTGACTGATCAAGAATCTATTGACTTCAGCTTTAAATATACACAAAGACACTGTCCCCACATCTCTCTGTGACAAGGAGTTCCAAAGACTCACAACCTTCTGAGATTGGAAATTCCTTCTCTTCTTTGGAACCCCTTAATTTTGAGACTATGCTCTCTAATCCTGGACTCTCAACTGATGGGGGTTATTGGTTAAGTGTTCCTCATTAAAAAGACATTGGGAAGGTGTGTGGGAGGATGGAAACCCAGATGAAGCCATGCTCTTGCCCTTGCTGCCAATCCCTATCTTATTGTCCCTCCCTGCAAATCTCATCCCATTCCAACTACTTCAGTCAGTTTCCAGAGAATCCATTGTCAATTTTCTGGATAGGCTGCAGTGAAATACTGGCAGTGGCTACCACTCTTGGTGGTGCCAATTTTGCTGATACTGCAAAGCTGCCAGTCTATGATTAGCCAGCAGCTCTTGTGATGGGACTTCTACCCTACAGCGGCCTTAATTCAATCAGGGATTGATTAGGTAAGTGCCTGATTGCCTTTGGCCCCATTGATTCTCCACACGGTGGATGGGACCCATGTCACTGCCACAAAGTTTGCCCACTATGTGGTCCTCAAATGCAAAATCAGATTTATGGGTCAGTCTTACATTGCTGTTTGTAAGACTTTGCTGCCTACAAATTATTTGCCATGTTTCCCTCATTTCGGCAGTAACGACATCTCAAAAGTACTTAATTGACTATAAAGCAATCAGGCATCATGTGGTTATGAAGGGTGCCATATAAATGCAAATGCATTTGTCTCCATGCTCTCAGCACAAATATATGTGGCAATATAAAATTGAAAGGAAAGAAAAATTGCTTTAAAAATATTGTCATTTGGATCATATTAGTAATTTATTAGAAACACATATTGACTTTTTGAGTCTTTAAAATTACAGACAATGGGTAGCCCAATATCTTATTAGCTACCAGTCATTCTTTAAATGGTGGCTGATAATGAATTATGAAAGAATAATTTGCAAACTCCTGGAACTTTTATTAATTCATGAAAGGAAATTGGTCCAAAAGTGATGTTTAAATTGAGTTAAACCTTAATAAAGACTACAAGATTTTCAGCAGTGTGCTTTGATATTGTAATCCCAGGCACAGATGCTAAATTTTGCCTACCTGAAACTCATTATTAATTAATTCTTTTTTAATATAGGTTGGATTTACTCATTGGGAAAACGTAGAATTATCCCTATTGATGTTGATCTATAATGCAGGTGGTTTGAATTTCACCAACCAGAGAGTTTAATCTTGCACTTTGTGCAAAGCTAATCAAATCTTCGATAACAGATGCAAAGATCCCAGTGTCAGTCTGCATGTTTGGATCTTTACTCTAATCAAATTACGTAGACTCTTGATAAGTCAACACTGATCATCATGCTGGTGGAAATTTAGATTACTCATGGCCCTCTCATTCCCATTGTTTTAATAACAACTGTGCCCTATGTTTTCACACATTAAAGCAGAAATTGTGATGATACCTGAATAATTAAAGAGTTGTCTATGGTGTTGTGTGAATCTGATCAATGTCACCGGCAGAGAAACGTGACCACAGCTGTGCTTTAAAAGTGCTCCCTGCTATGTTTTTGCTGTGTGCTGGAAAAACAATACTTACTCTGTTCACTTTACTCTTTTCTGACCTTGCTGCAGGCAGCAGTGTCACCAGCTGCACTGGTTAACATGGTCACCTTTTCGATTTTTAAAAAAAATGGTTTGACAGGGGATGAAACACATTTCATTTAAACTTGCATTTCCCGCAGGTGTAGCAGTCCTTGTTTGTGTGCCATGTACTGTTTGTTTAGTTAGCTTCCTAGGCAATTTGACTCACTCAGTTTGGTGTCTAAGACCTTCTGCTGATTGCCTGATTCAGTACCCTGTCCCTCCACCCATTTTCCTTCATTTCATTGACTTTTTCATGCAATCATTTAAAGAAATAGATGAGAGGATTTTGTTTCTCCATTTCTTCCTGTCTGTCATGACCTTTGTTTTTTTTAACTTCCTAGGGCGAGTTTCAGTAAATAGTCATTGAGTGCCATGCCACCTGCTAAAGGTAGTTGAGAAATTAGCTTTTCCTGAAATTACCCTGACCAATGACCTCTCCCAACCCACCCTAGGGTTTTGGAAGGCTGTTCCAGCTTTCTGTGTGGCCCCGTTTACTGCTCAATTTCGATGCTGGCATTTAGCCTCTTAATTATTACTTGTCAGTTTAACTCAATAAAGCCTCAAATAAGTAGAATTATGATTTTTTTTTCACATGCTTCTAGTTGACGCTCTGTTCTTTGTTGGACAAGATTGTTAGCAACTTTCACCACTATTTCTCTGATTTCTTTGTTCTGAAAGGAAAGACAAGATGAAGAAAAATATGTGAAATCTGCACCACATACCACACAAGCTCCTGTGTCAAAGGTCACTTCTGGAAGCTCAGGATTAGGAAGAGGTAAAATTATATTTTTATCCTTAAGCTTTGATTTCTTGAGTTAATGAAGATTTTTTTTTCATTGGGTCTGTGCCGCTAACAGGTGTTAGCCCTCAAGCATGGTCTCCAGGGCAGCCAGTCTATACAGCAACTTGAGGGTGATATAATTCATTGTAGCCTTGAACACATACAAATTGGTTGGGGAGACAACTCTTGAAGTTTTTTTTTCCAAGGCCAGATGACATGGGAACTTGAAATCCATGTCAGAAATCAAAGGAAATTTTTAAACTGTCAAAATGTAAACTTATCAACAACCTCTTGACTTCTTTTTTAGAAAGAAGCTTTCTGTATCAGATTCCAATTCAGAGTCAGGTGGGAGGGACCATGTCAGAAATTTGCAATACAAAGCAGAAATTGAGAGTGCATCAAAAAAAAATCAGATGTAATACAAACCAACCTTCATCTCACTTGTCACATCTGCTCTGTCTAATTTAATTTTGAAACCAGAGATGGGAAAAAGATCACAAACAATGTGTAGATGATAATATTTCATTTTTTAATCCTGTCAAGGAAATTAACAGCTGCACGTTGGTTAAGTGCTCACACCAAAGCTGATTTCTATGAAACGTGATGTATGATACATTGAAAAGAATATTTCAAAGCCCAGATCGGCACTGCCCTGTATAATGGTTCACTTCCAACCTTCTCACCTGATTCCATTGGTGGGACTAGCACAGTGGTTTTGTCTGTGAAAGATAGCTCTTTAGCAGGGGTGAAGATGTGAAGAATGCTAATAAACCAACAAGAAACAGAGTACTGTGACATTAACTGCCTCATTATTTACAGATCTTAAGTCAATCTATTAATTTGACATAAGGTTAGTATTAAGTGTTTCAGCTAGTCTAATACTGTCCCCTTCAGTTTAAATTTTAACTTAAATGCCTGATTGGTGCTATTACATCTCTTCTTTTCTATAGCCTGTATGGAAGATCCATTAAAGCAGTTGTGTCATAGGTGATGCGGTTAAAAAAAATTGATTGGGGGATGGGAGACACATGCCATTCACTCCAGAAAAACTTGGACACAACAAGTTGCGAAGTCATTTGTATTTTATTCACATGAGAAAAAAATAGTTTCAGAAATGAGTAGATGCCCAGAATGGTAAAGAAGCTTTTCTTCATCCAAGAATATAATGAAATAGGACACCCGTGCAGCTTGGAATCATTTTAATTGCTTCAAGTCTCAGGATTTTCCAGAAGAATGCAGTGGTTTAATAACTACACCTTTGCATAACAATATGGATAAACTGAAAATATTGGGACAAAAGCAATGCTGATGAATGAAGTTATTAGATATAGTGTATGATCCTGGTGAAAAGCCTTCAGGCCTTATATTTCATTTCTGACTTCTGCTTCATAGAAAAGCATTGTAATAGATCCCAAAGCAATGCTGTTCATGAATTTTTTAGTACAGTGAGGTCAATATGGACAGATCACAAGCACAAAAGATTGTTAAGCTTCTCGAGAAGAAAATATTGCATAGGTTTAGGATATTGGTATAAAATTGGTTTATCTGCCGAGGATGCATCTGTCGAGGTACTGCCCCCTTCTTGCAACCTCAGCAATAAAGTGCTGGCTGAGGAGGTACATTGGAAACTTTCTTGACTTGCCTTTCTTGACAGAGGAGATGCAAATAAGGCCCTCAAGTGGTGGATTAATAGCTAATTAATGGCCTCAACCCACCACCAGCCCAATTACCTTGAGAGACAGAGGGTAATCTGCCTCTGGGTGGTGAGTCTTCCATTTACTGCAATCTAAGCAGGGATGATGGGGTCATGAGTGGGTGGCCACTGACAGCCATCCTTCTTCCCTTGCCTCTGAATCCCCTGACTAGCCCTCCCATTCAATGATCCTCACCCCATGAAAAACAAGAGATAAAGACTTACCTTCCACGTGTTGGATTTCTTGAAGACTGGACTTCAACCAATAATCTTTAGGATGTCGAAGCTGTTTCTGATTAGCCTGCATCTCCTGGAAAAGCAAGACTTGACTGTCAAGACCCTGCAATTGACTCAGAAATTCACTGATCGGTTCTTAACAAGCTGTTTGGAGCTTAATTCAACAAGTTTTCTAAATGGTTGGGGACAGTGAGTCAGTTAACATTGAACACCTCTCCTCCACACTTAGACTACAAATCAGAGAATCTCACTCCTTAAGTAACAATTGCGAATTGGTTTATGCTGGACTATTAACACTGATGTCATATTGAACAATGAGGAGAAAGTGAGGTCTGCAGATGCTGGAGCCCTTCCTGAAGAAGGGCTAATGCCCGAAACGTCGATTCTCCTGTTCCCTAGATGCTGCCTGACCTGCTGCGTTTTTCCAGCAACACATTTCCATCTCATATTGAACAATGTCAACTATAATGACTTTGTTGACTCATTTATTGGGTCAAAGAGGGCAATGAAATTTGCAATGAGTTGCTCAAACAGGGAAGGCTGCATAAATGAGCACTGAGACTTGCTCTGCAGTGTGTACTGCACTGAGACTTGCTCTACAGAGAAAGTGTAATCATCACAATCGCTGCAAAATTTATTGCAAACTTACTTCAAATCATATAAAAATATATTGAAGGCTATTAATTTTTTGACGTTGCAAGAAAGCAGTTGACACAGTGGAGGTACTATTACCGCTCAGCAAATAGACGATCCCATATGTTTCAGAATGAAGGTGGAGAGAAATCTGTGCCTAAATGACCTCATAGCTCAGGTTACGAGTTCTGCAGATTATTAACTCCATAAATCTTTTCCATATCCCACTTCGAGACAATTGGCATTCTGTTGTGTTTTTTATATTTATTCTACATGTTATCCCTTTTTAAAAAAAAGCTAAATGCAGAGAATATTTGAAATAGTTACATTTATAAACAAAATGACTGTGTTGTAATCTGGTGGATTGGTCTGGGATCATTGCTGAAAATGCTAAATTTATTCAGTACCATGTTGACTCCTTGTTAAAAGGCATAACAGATAGATGTATTGCAGGACAACTCATCTGAAATGAGTGGGAGAGATGGTTAAATGTAATTCTTTCCTGAGCTGGGACTGCATTTTTCAGTCATCTGTATAATCTGTATAATCCATTGATATACTTTGGATTATTATTTTGGGGGAGTCTTCTGCAGCACAAAGCAGGTGTAGCTCACACTGGAAACCAGGTCACTTGAGAAGAAGTAGGATTAAGCAATAAAATGTGGAACCTGCTAACTTAACCATACGCTTTTGCATTCTGTTTTGCAGTTGAAAATGATGCCAGTTAGCAGTATTATCTCATTCATACACCACTCACAATGTGGGACCAGGAACATGGCATAAAAAAGTGTTAGTTAGCATATCCTGTCAATTGCTATGCAATTAAATGTTAAAAAAAAGTTGCTCACTAACTGCATTTTGTCAGCACACCTGTGCTACAATATAATCTATCTAGAATGTTACCAATGGAATATGATACTGGAACTATGTTCAAAGAAGTTTCAGCTGAAATATTGTCACTGTGTCAAAAAGGATTGGTCTGTGATGTTCAAGGCTGCTGGTGTTCTGAAATTTGTTTTGTTCACCTTGTGGCACAGAATTCAAAGCATTGTCAGCAGTACTGAAAGAGTTGCACACATGGAAGAATATACAGACATAATATTATGCACAGTTACAGTTGCAACTTTAAATTTCTGGCTGAGACATTGATGTCGTACTGCTGACATACTGGATGCACAGATTGAAAATTCGGCCCACCCAAGTCCAAAAAATAGTGGCAGAATGTGGCATATAAAGTGTCAGTGGTAATAGTTTATATGTTCAGTGCAGCTTGAAAACACAAGTTGTACTGTGCACAGCCAGGTTCTTATAACATTAGGACTATAACACAAATAGTAGGGGTCCTGTTTAAAAAATATATAAAATGAAGAATGAAGGAAAGTCTGATTAAGTTATTTAAGATACTACCTTTTTTCTCTGGACTTGGGTCTAAATTAAGCACAGAAGAATAGGATAATGATTTTGAGCGACATAAACAGTTGATGGTACACAAAAGTCTAAAACACAAAATTGTATCATCTGATAAGAAATTACTTTCCTTATTTTGACTTATGGGAGGTGAAAAAATATCCCTTTGCTGCCTGAGTTGATCAGGACAAAAGCCAACCAGTGTTATATCTAACCTAAAGTGCTGATCCTGGGTTCAGAATAACAGAGAAAGTGTTCTATGCTTCAGTAGTATTATCCCTAACTTGTGTAACTGCAATAAAAATATTTGAAAGCATGAGAATATAAAGAAACTACAAATTTAAAATCCGTATAAACATATTGCAGTGGTTACAAATTAATGTTGATTAGTGCAGTTGTGCTCTGCTGTAAAGAAGTTTTTCTAAAGTAGTCTATACCAAACACATTATTGATATAGCACAGTTTGTGGAGGGATGCTTTGGAGCTTGACTAGATGGCAGAAATATGAGCTGTGATTATCACCAATAGCAGAAACTTTATATTGAAATATTTCCTTTTTAAGCCACTCAATTATACAATGGTTTTAAATCCCTACTTCCAATATGTACATGACATTTTATTAATAGAATTCTAGTTTCTTTTAACAAAAACATTTCATTATAATGTATTTTTTCATAATTGATTTTCATTTCCAAAGCAACTTCTTAGCTAAGATATTTTATTTAGAGAACTAGCTAGGATAATATTAGTATCCATGATTAAATATTGTATTAAAAACTCTGAAGATACTATTACTAACAATACAATAGCAATAATACAAAGGCCAGTGCCCTTTGAGCAGAAGCTGATTGAATGTTGTCTTGTTGTATTTTGAATGGATTCCTATCCTGTGCCAGCTAGCACATGTTTTGCTGGGATTTAGTTCATCAAATATGCTCAAGGCTCATTCAGATGCCAGAGATGACTTTCAGCTAAGACTTCAGTGGTGACCATTGTGCAGTGTAAAAATGTTTGATCTAAGGTGTCTTTCTCCTTAAAATTAGCCACCATTGTTTATTGCTGCTAGCTGTTTTTTTTTTGTTCTTCACCAGCCAAATCTCACATGGGAACTTAAAATCTCAGTAGCTGGAATTTGGTGAAGTGACACCAGTAAACAGGTACTCAATAGCCCTTCTATTTCCACTGGTGCTTGACATCATGCCTTCCAAATATATGATCTGAATATTTTTTCCCCGATCAATCTGTTCAGAGATGTTTTTGCACACTCTGGACCAAGTGGGATTTGAACCCTGGCTTCCTGGCTCAGGAGTAGGGAAACTACCACTATGCCACAAGAATCTTATCATGTATATCACTTGAGTATAATTAAATTATAATTGATTTCCTAATATCTGTTAAGGCCAGCTGATGGGACACAGGGATAGCCAGTGGCTCTGGATCAGCTTCCTTGCACAACGGACCACCAGTATTTCAGAAGTATAAACTGTGATTTGGCTTATTGAAAAAGATTTTAAAATATAATGATATTTGTTTTTCCAAGCCAACAATAAAAGCTGCGGTGACACAGACACCTGCAATAGATTACAGATCATTGTTCACTCAACAGGTAGACACATAGCACTTAATGTCTTCAGGTAAACTCCACTTATTCAAAGACTTAGAGCATAAACAATGTGACATCTAAGTTTCAGGCATTGTCTTGTGAAAATGCCCTTCATTTTTATTTGGGTGTGAGCCAAGTACAGAAGAACCATTGATCTTTCCTTGCCTTTCTGACAATCATAGTGACAAGGTAAGTGGTTTATGTTGAAAATGGGTGGTGCCAGTGGATTTTCCAGTTTTTTTGCATCAAATAACCTCAAACAAAATCAAAATGCGAAGTAAATTGAGTCTATTTCTCTATTGAAAAAGGCACTGCTGAAGTGACTAAAGGTGGGTTAAATGCCTGAAGCAACAGGCTTTCTTTATAAGCATTCTTGAGCAGTTCCATAACCTGAGGAACTCCTATTCACTCTGGATTGAGCAATACTTTTACTTTGTTTGATACTTGTATCAAAAGCCCTCTCTTTAAAAAACACTCTCTGTGCTCATGTAATGTTGTAGAGAGCAGAATGTAATATTATAAAGTTGTAAAGTACTCCAGCATTGATGATTGGTTCATGTATCACAAAGTTAACATGAAACAGTCAGTGTATGCCTTATGCTACTCTGAAGGTATTACTATACCACAGAAACAAATATAAGATTGGTTTTATTTAGAGTGATTTAGACTTGCTGGAGTTAAACCATATTAACAGACTTGCACCACTTTGGATGAGGAAAATTAAGTGAGCAACCAAATAACAATTACTCTTCAGATTAAAAGACGTGGCTGGTGGATTGTGTGGGATCATTTTAAATCTTCCTTTGCACCACCTGCAGCTTGTGAAAAGTGAGAGTGCTCTTAGACCACCTCTTCAAGATACTTTCACACCGCTAGCCTAAATTTAATTTGGACAATTTCACACCCAGATTGCTCCGGACAGCTTGGATCTAGATGAAGCCAAAAGCTGCTTTGCATCAATACAAATTGGGCAACATATCTGGCTTATAGAATACTTAACGAAAAGCTTCTCTGTGGCATTTTCCATGCTCCAGCCGGTGCCTTGTGACAAGGCCAGGTAATGGCCTCAGCTTAGTTGCTCACTGACTTGAATTAGCAGGAAATAGTAACAAGCAGTTTCTCACACACCACACTTCTTCAGCCAATCGCAATTTCCATCTTAGTCCAAGGGGATAATAAAAATAGACACTAACAGATGTACCATATGCTTTAAATCGTCATTTAATTAGGCAATAATAATGGAACGACAAACGGTACACAGATTGGGGTTTTACCACCCCAGGGATTGTTTTGGCATGAGGTGCAGCTGAGAGCTAAAACAATTGCTGACGTGGCAGAAGCCCAAATACACGTACCCCTAGTTGTTTATTATTGCCATTTCATTGCTAGCTTTCTTTATCATGTGAAGAAACAAATAAATCAGAGTTGAAGCTGTAAATAATAGTCTTAGTATTGATGAAGAAAAAAACACAAGAAATCATTAAGATTTAAAATACACTCTCAATGAGTATTGACATTATGATGCTGAGCTCCAGTCTAGTAACATTTTTAACAGTAACTCAACCAAGACATTTCATTGTAACAGTAATTGTGCTGGTAATTTAACTCGGAAAGAGTACTTATCTATTACTATTTGGCCATAAAACAAAAATTGGAATTGCTTTTTTGCTGGCAAAGAGGGAAAAATCAGCTTGTTTTCCCACTCTGGATTGCTATGCAGTGATCTCTGTTATAAAGTGTGAGTTGACTGTGGACAGCATCAGACTTGGCTCTAGACAACCTTGTGTTCTCTTCGCCTCACCTCTACCCCATGCCGCCCCCCCCAAAAAAAAACACTTATTTAATATCCTGCAAACATTCATGGCCACAGTAACTGTTACACTGAAACTCTAACTTAGAAGAATCAGTAACTTGGACCTTCTGTGCTGGACAATAATCTTTGAGAGGTAGGACTTCTAGTTTGTTGTGCATTGCCTTTGCATTCTCTCCAAGATGAGGTTTTGCAATTGAGTAGCTCGAGGTGTGCCACACAGTGTGGAACCTTGCTGCTTCCTTGCTACCAATAAAAATGGGAACATTCTTTATAAAATGTTATGGCCTCCTCTTCACCCTGCATGAGAGAACACTCTGTTACTGCTGGCACATACTGTTACTTCATTTAAATCTTTGGAAATGCACCAACTCCCTGACCCAGTGACTTTAAAATGCTACAAGTCTGAGATAAACACATCCTCTGTATCCAGCATTCAAACAACACAAATGGAAGGAAGTATGTCAGACAACATATTTTCTTCACTTTCAATCATTTCAATGTCCCCACCCATATCGGGCTAACTGAATGATATTACCATAACATAGGATGGGGGAGGCAACAGGAAGCAAAATGGGATAGAAGGATGTAACAGAGCTGTCAAAAATTCACCTAGCTGCAAGTAGGAAATCCAGGCAAATATCTTCAGTGGAGTAAAAGAGTAATCACAAAACATTATTTCTTCTTATTTATAATGTTCATTGTTTAGAAATGTCACTATAAATCAAGGGCAATCTCAGTCTGAGATGACATTGATCTGGTATTGTATAATCTTTATAAAAACACTTCTATTCAGTTCAGTTTCTTACATGAATGCAAATAGACAAATGTTATGAAAGATTCTCGAGAATAACAGTGGGCAAATGGTTAGTAGACACCACCTAGTGGACACATAGGAATATTATTCATTTGTTGCGTGACACTTAGAGGAGCAAAGAAAGAGAGGAATGTTCAGAATGGTGAAATGGATCACATGAAAAAAAGTCTTTATACAATTTTCTGACTGCATTATGTTTCAATTATTCTTAGGTTCAAGTCCTTCGGTACTAAGTGGGTTAGAGAACTACATGGATGAATCTCTACAAGAAGTTTTCTCCGATGTCTTTCCTGCAAATGAAATTGTGCTGAACAAATATTCAGCCATGATTTTTACCTCTTGCAACGGTGGAAATTCATATGTAGAGGTGAAGGGGGCCACAATGTGTTTGAGCTGTGCAGAAAAGGCAAGCATAAAGTCAATGGTTTGAAATCAGCATGCACATTAAATTTGTCAGGGTAAAAAGTAGTGTTTATTCTGAAATAAGAAACATATGATTGGGGAAGGAATTTATTAAAAGGTTAAAAACACTGGGTGAGGGGTGAGAATCTCTGGCATTCTTTTAAAACCCAGCTTCCAAGCCAGTATCATGACATTGTTAGCTGGCACTCTAGGTTCACATGACACAAAGAATTGGCAACTCAAGACTCCCCATGTGATAAATTGGCAATCTTACCTGCAGCATAGGAGGAAGGAAGAAATTACAGATCAGTTCATTTTGAGATAATCTCTTCCTCTCCTTGTAATTGGCGAATAACCAGCATTCATAGGGTATCTGATGGTGCTATAGGGTGTACAATAGAGTTGTACAACCCACAAAGTTCCAGGATTGTAAGCTGAGTTAACTAATTTCAGTAAGTTGTTTCTGGAGAAGGACAAGGAATAATT
This sequence comes from Chiloscyllium plagiosum, assembly GCF_004010195.1. Taxonomy (NCBI): domain Eukaryota; kingdom Metazoa; phylum Chordata; class Chondrichthyes; order Orectolobiformes; family Hemiscylliidae; genus Chiloscyllium; species Chiloscyllium plagiosum. The sequence continues at coordinate 40,417,185 of NC_057731.1, forward strand.
GGGCTGTGCTGAAGATCTTTAACATTATCTGGTGAGCCCTGTTAGAAACAGAATTGTTTAGGTAACAAAGTGAAGGCTATTCTTGCCTCTGATTCTGTAGTTACATTGTCCATTTAAGGATCATGGTTATGATTCACATTTGAAGAGTGCCTGCTTTATTACAATACCAGAGAGCTGTGGTTACAAATCCAACATTGGTTCAGTGCCTTTTTGGAAGATATGTTCAAGGTAGAAAATTAGAGGTGGATAAATATGCTTTTGATAGTGATCTGGCCGCTCACCCCAGAGTTCAGATGAGACAAAAACGAAAAATTAAAATAACCTTAACAAAAAGTCTATTAAAAGTTTGGTGCAAGGTTTGTGAAAAGTTTGGTTATCAGTCAGTAGTTGAAACCTTTTGAGGAGAGTGGACAATTATTTAGAAGTGTGTCAATCTAAAATTGTGGATGGTTTAAAATGCTTACTGTTCCTGCAGGATATACTCCAAAGCTAAAATAAGTGATTATTACTGGAAAAGTAGATGTTAAAGAATTTGATAGGAACTCCATCATGCAAACTAATCCATTTATTTTACTAACAAAAATTATGTTACTGACATAATCCAACAAGATTTGTGATTAAACTACTGACTGGTTAGCAATCAGAAAATAGTAATCAGGAAAAAAAAAGAAAAACCACACAAAAAGGCCTCTGATTTTAGAGAAATTACCGAGAAGTTATGCACATTGAGAATACTATTTTTAAAAGAAATTACCTTGGAAGAGCTTGTTTCCCTCATAAATGGCATCACCACTAGCTTAATACTGGAAAAACAATGACCAAAAATACACCTGTAAACTTTAAGGACACTGAGGATGTGTTAAACCAGTTGGAGGGTAAGTCCTTAAATTTCTTGCTATCCTTCATTACCTGGATAAAACATATAGAATTGGTATTCTTGTTCAAACATATCTCTGTTCTCCCAGTGGGATTTTTCTTTGCTGACTGGTCTCTACTCATGTTGTTTTTGTTGACAAATGCTTGTGTGGGCTGTTTTTAGGCATCATTTGCTCTGTATGGAAGCATGATGTTGTTTACGTGGCAATAAGCAAATTTTTCCACGTTGGATTATTATAATGAGACTGTAAATAAAATGGGAATAAATGTCAGAAGAATAACACAATGGTGCAGCCTACATCACAGTCCCAAAGAGCGATGCCACCCAGTGGCAGTCTACAATAGGGTGTCTCAATGGTACTGCCGCATTAAAGTCTAAACAGCCCTGGCGCCCAATGGTAGGATGTGAGCTTGTACTCTTGATTTGCAACACAATGAATTCACAGTCATGGTCTTGCTGCAATTGTGAGGTGCAGGTGGGGAAGCAATATTAGTATTAGATTTTGTCTTCAGAAAGGGAGAGAGAGCAAAGTTAGACACCCATCAGATTTATTCCCATCCAGCTTGAAATTTATGGAAGATATCCTGGCCACCATTGTGGACAGGGTCAGTTAATGCCACTGATTAGTGTGAGAAATAGAAAACCCAATTCCTTTTTAAACAAGCCTCGATGGTTCTTAGTTCACAGAAGCTAAAGGTGAGGTTGAATTCCATTTCATATTTGGAATTACTGGGTTGCCATTTAATAAGCTGTGATTGAAGTTGGACCTTTCCAATGTTTCAGGGTTACGCTTAATCAATGGGGGATGAATCGTTCTCTACAGGGCAGGAGAAATGGGAGGGGGATGGGATTAAGAGGGAATCAATATCAGAGAACTGGAAGTACACTATTCTGTACGAAGGAGTGCAGGAAAAGAAGGAATAATGATGATGCTTAAAAGAGCACCCAGTCAAGTTTGTACTGCCTTGTTCTTTTTTCTTGGAAAAATTGATGCATTATCTAGCATGTGTTTAATAGCAGCCTGAGTATCATTCACCATGGTGCAATTGAGGGTTATTACTTTATGCTGTGTTGTGGTTTTTATAAAAGGTTCATTAGACTATTTCTAATCGACAAATGCAGGCACTAATTGAAGACAGTTTACTATATTATCTTAATGACTTGGAAAAAAGATTTTCAATCAAAATAAATCTTAAGTTATTTAGAATGTAATGAGGAATATTTAACCATATCATAACCTAAATTTTCCATTCTTTTCAAAGTATCAGGAACATCATTATTTGTGCTTGTGGGTCGGATAGTGTGTTAATGTATGTTCGACTTGACTTGGGATAATTATGATGAAGCCTCACGTGAGCATTTCAGCAAATTACAGTAGATTTTGCGCAACATTGTTTCAACTTTTACCTTGCGTACACTGTGTTATTTCATTTTGTGGAGGAAGTGCTTAACAGAAAACACAAGGTTTAGACAAATTGGAGAAGAAACATTGCCAGAGAGGACATGTATTAATCAGTGTCACAGGTGCTTATAATAGTCCAGCTAATTACTTCATTACTTCCCTCCAGTCTACAGACCAGCTTGTTCAGACTGAACGGTGTAAAGTTCCATTACCAGTGCTTACTGTGATGATTTTAACCATTCTGAGAAATCTCTACAGGCTAGAACAAGTACTCGCTTGTTTCTCTATTTCACTGGGGACTCCTATTTGTGCATTCAGCCGTGTTTAGTACAATCATATCATAAACTAAATTGTTGATAAAGTGCATATCTTCTACCTTTATATTGCCTTTTAAATATCACTAATATATGTTTTACCATTCATTCTTTAATACATTTTATTTTTTATAGACGCTGATCTGTCCACATAAAATTGGTAACAACTGTGTGATTGCACTGCCCAAGAATTGCACCCATATTAAAATCAGCAGACCCAAAGCTCACATCATTACCATGGAGGCTAAGCTGTAAGTAGTCCCCTGGGGCTTGTTGTCCTAATGAATGCCAGACCACAAATTAATGAAGTTGCTTTGGAAAAACATTGTGATTTTTAGTCACTGAAGCATCAGTAAATCTGCCAGAACCAGGACAGCTGTTTATAGCTTGTTATGATTTCAATTTGTTTACAAATTAGATTTTCCTTTTTAAAATTTGGTGCTTAGCTGCCACTTCGTGTCAGTCATTATGAAATCAGGATGCTTTCTGATGTATTGAAAGCTGGGAGGGGGCTCATTGCCTGATGTCACCTGAGTCCTTAGACCCTTAGCATGGAATCACATATAATTTGTTTTCACTGACCCATGCTTCTCAGTGGCAAGAATCTGTGGTTATCCTAATTAGTTCATGTCAGCCATGAAAAGCATAAGCCCCATCTGTCTTGCTTCTCAATGATACCCTTTTGTTCTTTGAAAAGATCCTGGTATCTGTTCTTTAGCAGAACAGAGCCTCTAAGACCTTGACTCAAGAGGGGTGAAAACATATTATTCCTTTGGAGTAAACAGCTATGAGATACAGGAATAAGTCAGGCATAATGAAGAGATAATATGCCTAGGGCAACTCAACAGCTATGTTAGCTCAGTGGACTAATTTAAGAGATTTAAGTTTAATTCCAGGGCTAGACTTGTAACTCTGACCTAGTCTAGGCCAACTTATCCTGGGAAGTCACGGATAACTGGCTTTGGGATTCTTTCAGCAGGTGTTGTTTCAATGTAAAAACATTTATTATCTTATACAGGCTGGCACTTGTCATACCACTGGAAACAATGATATTTATGAACAGGCTAACTCAGGCAAAAAAATTACAAATATGGGCTGTTAATATATCAAAAAAAGTCATGCGATGATTTTAAATTAAATAAATTAATATTGATTTAATTTACTTACAATATGTTTACAAATTTAATCACATGACTGGCTTGATATTAAGTAGCATGAATATTCAGATAATTGCAGTCATCAGATTGGGTTTGGAATCTAAATTTTAGTCCTTTGATTTTAAATGATTAGTTTATTCGTGATTTAGACACTTATAACAATAATACTTAGCCATTTTCCTCAGTATAGATGAAAAGTAGAGAAGATTATATGGAAATGTCACATCTGTTAGCAGGTTTGTAAAAGGGTCTAAGTTTAACACTGCTTACCTTGGCCTAGATCTTTGTGTGGGCTAATGTAGACCCACCCTGTACAATTCTCTACCTTTCAAAATGCCCACCTGACCCATATACGCCATTGCCCAGCGTTTTTAATCTACTTTTAGTTTTCAACTTTGCAGAGCATTTTATGAGCTGTGAAGGTAGGAAACCTGGTCAGCACGGATGAGTTGGGCCAAAGGGCCTGTTCCCATGCTGTTTGACTCTTAAAACAAAGATTGTGGGTACGAAGATGAGGAGGCCTATCTCAGTTATCCAACACAACAGCTAAGCTCCCTAATCCTCCTAAAGACCCTCTAAAATTCATCACTTCTCTCCCTGCCCACCCCCTCATGCCCTGTCAGATCCAACATTCCACCTTCATGATGACTTCAATTGTGTGCCTTGTGGAAAGATATGACTTGTGTTACAGACAAGACCAGACACCCTCAAAATATCTTAAGAAGGTAGCTTAGACTCTAACTTTTTCTTATTTCAAAGGTAAATGCAACGTGCAGTGTTCCAGATGCATTTCAACTGATCAAACAACTCAATGTTAAGCAAAACAGAATTTATTCAAACATGATAAGTTGTACAGGACATGAGTAAGGCCTCCTCTGGAATACTATGTCTAGTTCTGGTTACTCAGTTATAGGAAGGATATTATTAAGCTGGAGAGGGTTCAGAAGAGATTTACCAGGGTGTTGCCAGGTATGGAAGGTTTGAGTTATAAAGAAAGGCTGAATAGGCTGTGACTTTTTCACTTGAGTATAGGAAGTTGAGAGGCAACCTTATAGAAGTTTATAAAATAATGAGGGATACAGATAGGTTTAATAGCAGTTGTCTTTTCCCTCACGTGGGGGATTTCAAGATTCAAGCACATTTTTAAGGTGAGTGGAGAGAGATTTGAAAAAAGACATGAGAAGCAAATTTTTTACTCAGAGTGTGACTCGTGAGGAAGAACTTTCAAAGGAAGAAGTGGACGTGGATACAGTTACAACATTAAAAAGACATGTGGATAAGTACATAAATAGGAAAGGTTGGGAGAGATGTGGTCCAGGAGCAGGCAGATGGGATTTGTTTAGTTTAAGATTATGTTCGGCATGGACAGGTTGGACCAAAGAGTCTGCTCTGTGATGCATGATTATAAGGTTCTATGACTCTATGTACGCTCCATTGCCATATGCCTAGCGTCGATTATGCACTGTACGCAGGAGTCATGCAATGGCAATGGGAATTATTTTTCAATCATTGCAAAAAAAATTCATTGTAACAATCCTTATGAAAACAAATTCAAACATATTATCATTGATACTACAAACTTTGTGCAGTAGAACTTTTGAAAATTAATGAGGAACTGTAAAAGATGACAACATGCTGGCCAATGTAAGGATCAACTTACATCCTCAGGACAGACCCCTATGATGACTCACTGCATTAAACAAGCATGTACATTTCAGGATCTAATTGTGACATTTAAAGGAGCCAAAACATTTTACACTTACTTTTCAGAATATCCCAAGCTCCTTGGTTGGCTTTCCCCAGTTGTCACAACCTTTTTAGGGACTTTTTTTATGACTTCGAATAACCCGCATCATCATCATGAAAATGGTGCATGGGAGGAAATGCATTTTTCCTGTGGGTCTGACCTCAGAAGGTGTGTTTGAGATTTGTTTTACCAGGTCCTCACGACTTGTGAGAAACCACTCAGATTTGGAATACAGCAGTGGAAAATTGTTATTCCTCTGACAAAATACTAATTGCAGCAATTTGCAATCTGATTCCCACCTCTGTTTGGAGTTAAAAATTCAAGCTCCTCTCTTTACCAAACTACGGGAGATCAGAGGCATATGAAATGAAGTTCTGTCCTAGCTTCTACTTAGGACAGGATCAGGTTTAGTTGTGATAACCGCAATGGCATTACAGCCCCTTGGCATTCACTGTCCTGGCCCACAACTAAAGACTTGAAAAGATATTAGAGATCTTACACTAACCATCGAACCATATTTCAGAAAAAAAAACATTAAGGAGATAAAAGGAGAGGAAAATTTGTTTGAGGATGGGGGAGGAGGGAGCTAATGTAGAGAGTTTGAAGACAAAAGTGAAAGCATTTTCTGTGGTGTGTGACTAAAACTGATTATTATGATCAGATAAGATTGAAGAAATGTTTTTGAAGAAGCCCACAGATGTAAGCCAGTGTGAAGAAATCAAAGAAAGGGATTTCAAATTCTAATCAGAAACATATGTAGACAACTTTTAAAAAGGTAATTGCAATAAAGTACTTAAAATTTAGAACATGGTAGCTGCTGAAGTTTTTTGTAAATTGAAAATTCCAGTGTCATTTGTATTAGAGACTCTGACCTGGCAGACTTGATTCAGTGGACAATCTTTGGCAAGATATATAATTTAAAGATATGTGTTGGAAGATGTATCATAAATAAAGGAAACTACTTCATTGGCTAATAACTAATTCCAGTTATTTGGAGTAAAATCCTCTGAATTGTTTGAAACTTAAAAGCTCACAGTACTTCTGTCTTGATTTGCCTTCTAGTGCAGAGGAAACACAAAGGCAGGCAGCTTGTCATGTTTGTCAACAGTGATCTTTCAAGGGGATGGAAATGTTACTGTTGCATGTGACTGCAGTTTACATGTCAAACACACTGCATGTGCTTCAGCTAAATAGCCATGTCTCCAAGTCTAAGGGATTAGTCCTTAGTCAAGTCAAGGGGGACTGCCATTAGTCAGAGAGTGGTGCCACAGTTAGTCAAGATCAGCATTCCTTCTCGGTCCAGAGACTTGGATGTGGTCAGGCAGCAACTTAACGCATCAAGGTTTCCATTTCACTATAGAGTGGGGAGTGGGCGTGGTGAGTCTTGCAGATCCAGTGCAACCAGTCCCGGGATTAACAATAGGTCAGTCAGGGAGCTGTGCAGATATCAAAAAGGGGTCTGATCACTCATCAGTCCGGGCTGTCCTTCTAATACAGTGAGTGAGTGGGCCATGGTTAATCCTGAAATTGTACTCACCCGAAAGTCACAGAAGATCAACAGCAACCATTGCTGTGGTAGGGATGTTAGTTTTGGGGTTTGGAGATATCATACTAAGATGCAAAGAAGAAAATAATTGTGAAAGGTTAGTCAACATGAAAGACTGGGAAGTGACAGTGCATTGGAGGACATGGTGAGGGGAGTAATTGACAGTCACCACCACCTTGGCTTCAACAGGAGCCGGGGTAGTGCTTCATGATTTTTGGCATGGCTAAGCTATAGGCTCAGGACTCAGTAGGTAATGTTGGTAGGTGAAGACATAAACCAGTGTGTTGGATGGAGATACCTAGAAGTTCAGAACTGATGGGGTTGACACAGTGTGCAAGGAAGAAAGTATCATGAAGCTTTTGGAAATCATATAGGTTAGAATGCTGAGCCTCTGACACACACTGCAACACATGACTTGTGTGGCCTTCTATCCTTATCTGAATGCTAAATGTGCAATGTCAATGAAAAGTGGCTGCAACCACATCTTTAGTACGTAGAGTGGTTATTTATTTCTATGCCTGAGCATGCAGGCTGTACTTGCGAGTGATATATGGCCTTTCAATGGACAAATGCGTAATTGAAGTATTTACACAGTACAGGTTGAAGAGGTTTATAACCATAGTGCATACTCTGCATTTGAAATACACATAGTGTCTGACTGTGTGGGATACAAATCCTGGCCACAAGCAATCTTGACCACATTATTGATCATTACAGATTGATCACAGTCATCTCTGTGAAGTAATCATAGGTGGCCATAGAAGTGTCACCACAATTCAGAAAGTTCAAGCCAAGTTCTCTTAAGCTGATTTCCTCTCAATCTTGGACTGTGAACATGCTCTTATATGCAGTGCTGCCTTTCTTGGGTGATGTGGGGACTGGGTTGGTAGAAGATATCAGTAATTGGTCTGCAGTTCAAATATTCTATTGTGTTTGAATGGTATGGCTTATGCTGCATACATCAGAATAAGGTCCATTATGTGAAAAGGTCCAATTTGAGGCATTCTGTGGGCTCTCCTTATGTTTCTAATGCCCCATTGCATGAAGGATTATCATGAATGATGTGAAAGGCTTTATTAGTGAATTCATCTTTCTGATGTGACTTTCCTCCAATTTTTAAAATTACCTCAGTTAATTGTTCATTCTCTTTTTGGCACAATAAATTGTGCACCAACTGAAGAGTTAGACAGGGAAACAAATATCTGGGCGACTGTCTATCTCTCTCCCTACTTCATGCATTCAATGCCACCCATCATGTAAAGTCAGATGGAATATCCCAGGGCTATTTTTGACTGAGTCACCTGTTCCGTGAGAATGTGTGGAGAATCAAGATTGTGAATTCTAGCTGTGCCATTTTGTGACAAATGCAGTTATATTTAAAGGAAATGGCAGAAAATTTCTTCTGTAGTGAACTCTGACGCCACTTGCAAGCAAGTGTATAGCAACAGTAACAGTATGTGAGGATACAAAATACAAAGTGCCTACTTGTGGCAATGCACTGATGAATCAAGTAAAAAACAGTGATCTCTTGTCATAGATGAAACCCAAGTTAAACTTTGTTCTTCCATCTCACAGGCACACCGATGGATTATTTTTTCTCGACTTTCAATTTTAAAAGAATTTCTGTTTGAAAAGAGTGGGGTTATGTTGGTTACCAGGACGGCGATGCAAGCAAAATATTATAGACTAGTTTACTGATCAGTGATAACTAATGTGCGAGTCAAAAAAGGAGAATCAGTCAGCCCAAAGGTGCAGATATGTTAATTAAGGGCAGACCAAAACATCCGTTGATTTTGTTAGCCTGAAATTCCTGTAGACCCTGATTGTATTTGAAATTACTAGAACAGGATCATGTAAACATGTAGCATCGGTGTATTTCTCCACTATGGCCCAATAAAGTCTTCATTGTAAACTCAGAAAGAGCATTCTGACTGTTAAATCTTTACCCTTCTTTGGTTGCAGCCTAACTGATCCTCTATGTTGCTATTCATTGGTGCTTTACTCTGCTTTTTCCTCATCATCAGTATAATCACCTTTAGAGTTTGCATCTGAGTTTTATGTGAATTATGAACTTAAAATGCTATCTGTTGACTAAAACATCTTCTTTCTGTCTGGAGACCAGATGAGGCATTCTGAGGCAGCAGAATTTATACATGTGTCTCCTCATATCCTGCTGTAACTTTGGGACAGATTTGATGGAATTTCAGAGAAATAGCTAGATAATCATTTTACAATTTGTCCTACATTTTATGTTTTCATCATTCTGTGCAAAATTTGAGGTAGCAGGTTGGCAGAACACGAGTAAATTCTGTGATATAAATCATAAGTGTATTTGTCCTAACTTGCATGGTATTGTGATTTGTGCACAGTGTGCATGGAAATTTTGTTGTAAAATATTCTGCAAACTGAACAATATTTAATGAATGACACAGGTACACAGGCAAAACTCTAATTGCTTTTAACTCTTCCATTCCCACACTTTCAAAGCCTTCTCAGCACTCTCTGTCTATTGAAAAATGATCTGCTCCCATCAAATATTTGATCTTATTGTTCACCAGTATGATGTGCTTCCTGTTTTGCTTCCTGCACTACATTCGCTTCCCCAGAACCTTACCAGTTTTCCTTTTTTTAAATCAGCAGCTTTCTCAACCAGTGCTCTTCTGACAGAGTGACTGTTTGCTTGTGGTATGAGATGATGGTTCTGGGTGTCCTATATTGTTTGCACGAGGAACCTTGGTCATGAATGCTGGCAGGCTGTTTAACAGCTGGGGCCTTCTCCTAAGTCCACACATGTACTTCCATCAAAGTTTCCTGCAGTGCTACTGGGTATGGAAACCTGGCTGATTTTGTCTTCCATGTCCATGGGGACTGAGGGCATTACACCTGACCTGCAACCAGGGTTCTACTTATTAAATTGCCATCTTACTTTCTCCCTTCCTGTCAAGATATCTTTGTGTTTGCACAAATCTCTAGCACATACTACATATCTTGCACTGTTTTACAATAACATTCCTGCTGTACCTTCATGCTTCTTTTTAAATTTACTTCTTCCAGGTGTCTTTGAAATCTGTTTCTTATGAAGGTGCACATTGCAGAATCATGCATTTTTAGTAAGTATATGTTACATTGAAAAATAGGCATTACTCATATTTCCTTGTAAAATAATGTATTTGGTCCGTTGCCTACAATAGACTTGATACCTCCATGCAAAAAGGAAAACAAATGATTTTGCTAATAGCCTTGTAGCATTGAAGAAAAAATGTACAAAAACAATGAGAATATTTTGCTGCAGCTAAGAAAAACAGAATCAGCCTTTAAGCATATTTTAAACATAATCTATTTATGTTATATCCTTTTATAGCCAATCAAAAGTTTAAAACAAATACATCATATAAGATGACATATGCATTGTAAAAATGAACTATTATTTTTGTAGCTCTGGGAAAAATACATTCTAGTGATCAAACAGAGATCCCTGATGATCCATTAAGGCCACCCAAATAATTAGCATTGTGTGTTTGAACATTTTGAAATATTATACAATAGACCTGCCTGAAATGTTGTTGATCAAACACTGCGCAAGACAATTGCTTATAGTTACACTTCCTTCGAGTACCATTTTAAGCAGTTGTTCAGACTTCCAGAATGGTGAGCAGTCAGCAAGTAAATAAATGAGTGTTCCATGCTAATGGGGCAGTGCCTTTTCCCAACCCCCATGCTATGGCAAATGTCTTTCTTCACAAATTGGTGGATGATTTGCACATGATGGCTCTTGTTAGAATGCTTTATTACTTCCAGTTTAAAAACAGTAATTAGAGTCACCATTGTTCTGTGAAAGCTAGCATTTTTAGTTGTAGGTTTGACTGAGATGTCAAAGTTGCTATTCGTTTTTTTTAAAATTGCACTTAGAACCTTTTGGCTACTGATCTACTAGCTGATGCTTTTTCCTGCCAGTGAATGTATTTTTTATCGTCAGCTTTCCCCATACAAGTCAAAAAAAACCCTTTGCATACAATAGAGAATTAATCGTTTTATTTCAGAACAGGTCAAGTGTGAGACCTACTCGTAGGTAGCAGGTGAACAGTTCTCATCCAATGTTCACGCAATAAGTCAAAGGCAAGGTGTGCACTAGAGCAGGAAACAATTTCATCGTGTTTCATATTTAGCCTTAAGGCATACAACTTGTCCAGAGGTGCCTACAGGGAAAGAAGGAGTTAATTAAATTATGATATGCTTAGTTTTGAATCCTGTCGTGGGCCTGTCAGGTAATAGGCAACATGCCTGAACTTGAGGCAGGAAATCAACTGTGCATTAGCTGCGTTTTGTGGGGAGGCATATTACGATGTGCAATTGAGTTGGCAACTCTTTAGAGAATACAGAGATAGTTCCTACAGGTTTTGAAGCTCCATTTGATAGCATGACGTCTCGATAGGTGAAATATGATCATGTTGTAAAGTAAGTGAAAAATTATTGGATGATATTTGTGCTACATTAATTGATGTTTGATTGAAATACGAATTACGAATGGATTTTGATTATGTAATAGAATCTAGGACATCTGAAAAAAGTAGCTTGATTCATTTTTTTTTTCTGATTTAAATTTGAAAAGCTAATACCGTTTGACTAATTTAAGTTAACCTTTCATTTCCTTCTTTCTCCCACATGCAAGAGAGCATGTAGCTGTCCCAGCCTGTGATACAGTAACTGCCACAGTGCCTGAATCATATGCCGTCAGTCAATTCTTGCTGGATTCCTCAAGCACAGTCTCTGTAGAACAGTCTAACAAATCAAAAGATGACACGACACAACGACCATCAGCCCCTGGAGCTTGTAAACTCCGGTTGCCACAGGCAGAGAGCAGCTGGCAGAGGGAAGAGAAAAATGCTCTGGTGAGTAAATCATTGTTAAATAGCATCAACGGATGTTTCAGCAATCAAATCTGCCAATGAGTAAATACTTATGGGTGAACACCTGGTTTTTGTACTGAAAAGGTCACCTGCCATTGGCACAGTTGATACAAACCAAAGCTTATAAAAGTTTACACACTCAGTGAACAAGTATGAGAATCTTCTATACAGATGAGTTTGGAATTTATTGTCATTGTCATTGTATTCTCATAGAATCACAGAGTCATACAGCATGAAAACAGGCCCTTTGGTTCAACCAGTCCATGCCAAACATAATCATAAACTAAACTAGTCCGACTCCCTCCCTGCTCCTGGCCCATATCCCTCCAAATCTTTTCTATTCATGTATCTATCCAAATGTGTTTTAAACGTTGAAATTGTACCTGCAACCACCACTTCCTCAGGAAGTTCATTCCACACATAAACCACTCTGCATAAAAAAAAATTGCCTTTTATGTCTTTTTTAAATCTTTCCCCTCTCACCTTAAAAACATGCCTCCTAGTCTTGAAACTCCCCATCTTAGGAAAAGGACAACTACAATTGATTCTATCTATAATTATTACTTTATAATCTTCCGTCAGGTCACCTCTCAACCTCCTACGCTCTTGTGAAAAAGTTCCAGCCTATCCAACCTTCCTTTATAACTCAAACCTTCCATGCCTGGCAACATCCTGGTGAACCCTTTCCAGTTTGATAACATCTTTCCTATAACTGGCCAACCAAAACTGGACATAGTAGTCCAGAAGAGACCTCATCAATATCCTGTACAACCTCAAGATGATTTCTCAACTCCTTTAATTAAAGGACTGAGCAATACAGACAAGCATGCTAAGCGCCTTTTTAACCACCATGTATTTAAGTGATGCAAACTTCAAAGAATTATGTACATGAACTGCTTGGTCCCTCTGTTCCACAACACTACCCAAGGCCCTACCATCAATTGTATAAGTCCTGCCTTGTTTGTTTTACTAAAATGCAGTGCATCACATTTATCCAGATTGAACTCCATCTACCATTTCTCAGCCCATTGACCCATTTGATCAAGATCTGTTTTCCTATCATTGCCCAAAGACACTGACTATTTGCCCCTCACAACTACACCCAGCTATTATGTTCCAATTGCTAAATCAGACTTCAACAGAAAGAGATCAGATTCCTTTCTGGATACTTTTTAAACAACCTATTCAGAATTTTATTGCACATTGTAGAGACTTGAACCCAGGCTTCGTGGGTCAGAGGTATGGACACTACCACTGCACCACGAGCAATTAACAATTATTTTCTAGCCTGTGATCATCACACCAGATACTGCCTTTTCCCATTGAACCTTTGACAGAACTTTGATGCATAGTGCATTACGTGTATATTATTCAAAGATAATGTACAAATTTAACACTAAAAGCAAAATAATTTTATGGATGACATGATTACTGAGGATGAATTTGAATGAAAGCCCTGCTGTGATCTGATATATTTAAAAACAATGTGATATACCTGTAAATTGTAACTGGATAGATATTTCAGGGAAAAAATATCTCAGTTTTAGTGAAAGGAAAATTATTTCTGAGTGCTTTTGCTGGAGATTCAGTACTAAGGAAATAAGATTTTTTTTCTTAATTTACTACAATAATAATACACTTCTTTTTTAAACACAGCTGTCTTCATGGGTCATCAGACCTTCTTATGTTACCAAAACAGTCACAATGAATCATGTCTCATTTCTAAAATTCAGTCTTCCAAATTAAACAAGAATTTTATAAAATATCATAAGAGCTTTGTACTGTTTTGTTGTATTTGTGTATATCTGTACGTCAACATATGGAAACACAGAGAAACAAACCTAACATTTGTGACTGTACAGGATACTGATGAGGCCACCTTTGGAATAGTGAACTTAATTCTGGTCTCCTTGCTAAAGGAACGATGTGTGAAACTTCAAAGATTTCAGAAAAGATTTACAAGGATGTTGCCAGGGTTGGAGGCTTTGAATGATAGGGAGAGGCTAAATAGGGTGGGGATATTTTCCCTGGAATGTAAGAGGCTGAAACTTTATAGTGGTTTATAAAATCATGAGGGGCATGGTTAGGATGAATAGTCAAAGCCTTTTCCTCAGGGTAGGGGAATCCTAAATTAGAGGACATAGGTTTAACATAAAAGAAGCCTAAGGGGCAACTTTTTCACACAGAGGATGGTGCAGCTTGGAATGAGCTGCCTGAGGAAGTGGTGGAGGCTGGTACAATTACAACATTTAAAAGGCATCAGGAATGGGGATATGTATAAGAAGGGTTTAAAGGGATGCTGGCACATGAGACTAGATTAATTTAGGATATCTGGTCGACATGGATGAATTGGACTGAAGAGTATGTTTCCATGCTGTACATCTCTATGGCTCTAACTCTATAACTGCCAAATCTAGTGTTATAGTATTGAAAGAAAATCTGAAACTCTACTGTGTTGTGAATATAGATATTTTCAAATCAACCAGTTCAGAGATGTTATTGACACATCTCTGGAGCAGGTGGGACTTGAACCCAGGCCTCCTGTTTCAGAGGTAATGACACAGCCTCCACACAAGAGCCCTCAATATTGCGAATATACCTGTTTGAAGGTAATAACAAACACTTGAGTGGAGTATTGAATAGTCTGATATCGATTACTGCCAATTTCATTCTGTATGAGCAGCTGTGAATTTGACCAAGATTATTTGGAAATAAATGAAGTCTGAGATAACTTAATTGAGATTCTCTAGTTCCTGACAGTATTTAACAGAGCTAATTTAAGAAAGTTGTTCAAGAGGGTTAAGAGTGAGAGTGCAAACAGCAGAAGTTTAAAACAAAAATATTCGGATCAAATCAGCCTGAACTTCTGAAAGGCAGTTGAATTGTGGAATAGTTGCCAGTGATGTCATGGAGGTAGGCCATAGATATTGATTCAAGCGACAATTAAGCCTATTTTTGGAGACAAGTTGGATTGAGGGACATGGTATAAGACTCGTTAAGTGAAACTAAATTTAATCAAATGGGATCAAGTTTGTTGAAATCTAAGTGGTCTTTTGCTGTCCCTCAGAATTCTGACATCTATCCTCAATGGATGAAAAACATCAGTGGTAAGTGTTAATGTCAGTGTGAGTTTTCATGGTTAGAAGGGACCTGTACAGAAAACAAAATCACCTCCACTAACCAGCATTAGAACAAAGTACCAAAATTAAGTAATTTAATGTAAACAATTATAAATACCATAAATAGCAGTGAATCTACCTGTTATATTTTAAACTGATTTTGCACAAACCAAAAGCAAGGTCAGAACAGTTGACCTGAAGGGAGTCATAGATCCGGAACAGTAGTAGACTCATATAGCACGGAAACAGACCCTTCTGACCAACACGTCCATGCCAACCGAGTTTCCCAAACTAAACTAGTCTGACTTGCATGCATTTGGCCCAAATCCCTCTAAACGTTTCCTCTTCATGTACGGATCCAAATGTCTTTTCAATGTTCTAACTGTACCTGCATCTACCATTTCCCCTGGCAGTTCATTCCACATATGAACTGAAAATGTTACCCCTCGTGTCCCTTTTAAATCTTCTCTCCTCACCTTAAAAATTATGCCCCCTAGTTTTGAACTTCTCCACCTCAGGGAAAAGGCTTTTGCTATTCACCTTATCTCTGCCCCTCATGATCTTATAACTCTTTATAATTCATCCCTCAATCTCCTATACACCTGTGTAAAAAGTCCCAGCCTAACCAGCCTCTCCTTGTAACTCAAACCCTCCATCACTGGCAACATCTTGGTAAATCTTTTCTGAACCCTCTTCAATTTAATTATATCTTTCCTGTAGAGAAAATAGTGGCAATAAATACAAAGAAAAATATAACTAAGGGCATGTGAATAAAGAGCAAATAGATGTGAAAGAGGAAAGTGTAATAGCACCCAGACTGTTGCAGTAAAACGTCCACACTTTGTTTCTAAGGTGACTTTCAGGCAATAAGGCATATGTCCACTTTGTCTTGCACTTGTAATTTTGAGGCCAAAGGGACCAGGTAAATTGGAATATAACTGAATAATGAAGGATTATGAGAAAGATATTGGACTGATTTAACCAAGATTAAATCTTCTTTAAAGTTTAATGAGTTCTCCTTTAAACCTTGTGTCATTTGCATTGACTGTGTATACCAGCAATAAATTAGGCCCAGATATGTTTCATTTGTAATACAAAGCCAAGCTTCTATCAGAGAGTCTTTTAATTGAAATATTTTTGCAGTTAGTTTCCTAAAGTCTACACAGGCACAATCTTTATTATTTCATGGAATTAGAAATGATTATTCGAGTAACTTTACTGATCTCCTACTTGCAGAATTAATCTATACATGAAGAAAGCTCAGTCACATTTTGATTTCCTCCCTTTGATTGCTACAATGCTGGGACTGGGATCATTAAATTTACTTGATTAATTACGGTAGTTAGTTTAGGTGAATAACTAACATGTCTACATCACTTTTGCACATGTATATAGTGGGGCTACAGACAACAAAACAAATATCTGTGTGGATTCATCCCATTAATAGTTTTCCTTTCCTCAGCTGGATAACATGGTGAAAAATAATAAATGTCTCAGGTTTTCAGACAAAGTAAACCAAATGTGCAGTGTGGATCTCTACCTCCAGACTGCGTAAATGAGATCCTTCCATTCTATGCATTTAGGTCTCTCTTTGGTGATTTGGGCACATACCCATACGTCAATGCTGTGTAGAGATGAGGAGTGGCTGCACTGTAGGGAGTGGCACCTTTTGGATGAAACGTAATATTTTAGATTCCTCTTACAATCTTGTGGAATTTGCTGGATATGATAGTGTACTTCTCAATATATTGTACATGATTCCTTAGTACAGTGTGTTGCAAATCAATATGAATCTATGTGAAAGATAAACAGCAGCGATTAAGTGGAAAATTATCTGTAACATGCAAGAATCTTTTCTTTTTTTAACATTATATTGACAAATACTCAAAAATATTGTATAGTTGTAGAAAAAGAACAGGGTCACGGTGACGGGCAATTGGCCTTCTCACCCAACATGACCCCACAGCACCTTCCCCTGCAATTGCAGAAGGTGTAACACCTGCCCATTTACTTCATCCCTCTTCACTATCCAAGATCCAAACACACCTTCCAGGTGAAGCAACACTTTACCTGCACTTCACTCAATCTAGCTTTCTGTATTTGCTGCTCACAATGTGGTCTCCTCTACACTGGGAAACAAAGTGTAGACTGGGGGCTGACTTCACAGGACACCTCCATTTTGTCCATAAAAAAGACCCTGAGCTTCCATTTGAGCGAAAGTGAGGACTGCAGATGCTGGAGATCAGAGTCAAGATTAGAGTGGTGCTGGAAAAGCACAGCAGGTCGGGCAGCATCCGAGGAGCAGGAAAATCGATGTTTTGGGCAGGAGCCCTTCAACAGGAATGAGGCTGGGAGCCTTCAGGGTGGAAAGATAAATGGGAGGGGGGTGTGGCTGGAGAGAAGGTAGCTAAGAATGCAATAAGTAGATGGAGGTGGGGATAAAGGTGATAGGTCGTAGAGGAGAGTGGAGCGGATAGGTGCGAAGGAAGATAGGCAGGTAGGACAGGTCATGAGGATGGTGCTGAGCTGGAAGTTTTGAACTGGAGTAAGGTGACGGGAGGGGAAATGAGGAAACTGGTATTGATGCCCTTGGGGTTGAAGTGCGGAAGATGAGGCATGCTTCCTCCAGGCGTCTAGTGGTGAGGGAGTGGAGATGGAGGAGGCCCAGGACCTGCATATCCTCAGCAGAGTGGGATGAGGATTTGAAATGCTCGGCCTCAGAGTGGTGGGGTTGATTGGTGTGGGTGTCCCGAAGATGTTCCCTAAAACGTTCTGCAAGAAGGCTTCCAGTCTCCCCAATGTAAAGGAGACTGCATCGGGAGCAATGGATACAATAAATGACATTTGTGGACGTACAGATGAAACTTTGATGAATGTGGAAGGCTCCTTTGGGGGCCTTGGATGGAGGAGAGGGGGGAGGTTTGGGTGCAGGTAAAGGAAGGGGAGGGAGATGTCAGAGATGGTCCAGATGAATTTAAGGTCGCGGTGGAATGTGTTGATGAAATTGATGAACTGCTCAACCTCCTCATGGGAGCACGAGATGGCGCTGATGCAGTCATCAATGTAGCGGAGGAAGAGGTGGGGAGTGGTGCTGGTGTAACTATGGAAGATGGACTGTTCTACGTAGCCAACAAAGAGACAGGCATAGCTGGGGCCCATGCGGGTGCCCATGGCTACCCCTTTTGTCCAGACAAAAGGAGGACCAGTTCCACCACAGAACACACCAGATGGCCTCCTTTTTCAAGACCGTAATTTCCTCTCCCACGTGGTCGAAGATGTCCTCCAACGCATCTCGTCCACGTCCCCCACCTCCGCCCTTAAACCCCACCCCTCCAACCACAACAAGGACAGAACCCCCCGGTCCTCACCTTCCACCCCACCAACCTCCGCATAAACTGCATCATCCACCGACATTTCCGCTACCTACAAATGGACCCCACCACCAGGGATATATTTCCCTTCCCACCCCTATCTGCTTTCCACAAAGACTGTTCCCTCTGTGACTACCTAGTCAGGTCCACACCCCCCAACAACCCACCCTCCCCTCCTGGCACCTTCCCCTGCCACCGCAGGAATTGCAAAACCTGCGCCCATACCTCTCCCCTCATCAATTGTCCACATGTTTTCTCACACTGAAGATTCAAACTTAATTTGAACAAGCAATTAAAAACAGCACAGAAAGCTAATTAACCAGAAAAACTGAAAGAACTGTGGACGCTGGAAATCAGAAATTGCTGGAAAAAAACAGCGGGTCTGGCAGCAGCTGCGGAGAGAAAGCAGAGTTAACATTTCAAGTCTAGTGACCCTTCTTCAGAACTAATGGTAGCTTGGAAAAGATTAATATTTATGCAGAAGAAAGGGTGGGGATGGGGGAGAGTAAATGATGGGTGGAGATAGAACCCAAAGAGAGAGAAACACAATTGGATAGATAAAGGAGTGGGTAAAGGTTAGTCTGGGGGATGAATAAACTGCTAATGGGGACTATCAGTAGCTGATAATGGATTGTGTGTGGTAGCAGCCCATGTGATGACAAAGCTTGGTGCGTGGGGGTTGTAGTAAGGACATGGGAAAAGGTGCCTCAAGTCCTAAAATTGTTGGACTCCATATAAAGTCCAGAAGGGCGCAGAGTTCCCAAGCAGTTCATGAGGTACTGTTCTTCCAGCTTGCACTGAGCTTC
Organism: Chiloscyllium plagiosum; assembly: GCF_004010195.1. NCBI lineage: Eukaryota > Metazoa > Chordata > Chondrichthyes > Orectolobiformes > Hemiscylliidae > Chiloscyllium > Chiloscyllium plagiosum. The sequence continues at coordinate 40,436,431 of NC_057731.1, forward strand.
ACTGGAGCACTGCAGCAAGCCTGAGACAGAGACTTTGGCCAGGGAATGGGATGGTATGCAGAAGCGGCAGGCAACTGGAAGCTCAGGGTCAAGGCAGCACAGAGGCTCAGTGGTTAGCACTGCTGCCTCAAACTCCACACGGCAATCCAAGGCTGGAAACGAATTCAGGTCCCTGGCGCTGTGTGGCATTAGTGCAAACCACGGAGTCACTGTGTCACCCTATGGAGTAGTGTGACAGGGAAGTAGGAATATGGAGTGCGCCATTTAGGATTGAGTTGAGGAGAAATATCTTCTCCTAGAGAGTAGTGAGCTTTTGGAATTCTCTGCCACAAAAAGTGGTTGAGACCAAAACATTGAATGTTTTCCAGAAGGAGATAGATATATTTCTTCGGGCTAAAGGGATCAAAAGGGTATGAGATGAAAGTGCAATCAGGTAGAGTTGGATGATCAGCCATAATCATATTCAATTCAAGTTGATATTGGGGCAGAAAATGTGTTGCTGGAAAAGTGCAACAGGTCAGGCAGCATCCAAGGAGCAGGAGATTCGACGTTTCGGGCAAGAGCCCTTCTTCAGGAATGAGGAAAGTGTGCCAAGCAGGCTAAGATAAAAGGTAGGGAGGAGGGACTTGGGGGAGGGGCGTTGGAAATGCGATAGGTGGAAGGAGGTTAAGGTGAGGGTGATAGGCCGGAGTGGGGGTGGGTGCCCGAACGCTTTTTGATAAACGCTTCTGGACTCTTTTTTAAAGATTAGGTGGAACACCTTAAATAAAATTTATGGACAAATTTTTTAATTTTAGTTTCAGTGTGGGGTGTTTCTACAGGCTTCTTAACTAAAGATGGAGGTGCAGGTGAATTTGTGGTGGATATGGAAGGATCCCTTGGGGCCTTGCAGGGAAGTAAGGGGAGAGGTGTGGACGCAAATCTTGCATTTCTTGCGGTTGCAGGGGAAGGTGCTAGGAGTGGAGGTTGGATTGGTGGGGGGTATGGACCTGACGAGGGAGTCACGGAGGGAGTGGTCTTTTCGGAACGCTGATAGGAGAGGAGAGGGAAATATCCCCGGTGGTGGGGTCCATTTGGAGGTGGCAAAAATAACGACGGATGATACGATGTATACGGAGGTTGGTGGGGTGGTAGGTGAGGACCAGTGGGATTCTGTCCTGGTGGCAATTGGAGGGGCAGGGCTCAAGGGCGGAGGAGCGTGAAGTGGAGGAGATGTGATGGAGAGCATCGTTAATCACGTCTGGGGGGGAATTGCGGTCTTTGAAGAAGGAGACCATCTGGGTTGTTTGGTATTGGAACTGGTCCTCCTGGGAGCAGATGCAGCGGAGACGAAGGAATTGGGAATATGGGATGGCATTTTTACAGGGGGCAGGGTGGGAGGAGGTGTAGTCTAGGTAGCTGTGGGAGTCGGTCGGTTTATAATAAATGTCCGTCTTGATTCGGTCACCCGAGATAGAAATGGAGAGGTCGAGGAAGGGGAGGGAGGAGTCTGAGACTGTCCAGGTAAATTTGAGGTCGGGGTGGAAGGTGTTGGTAAAGTGGATGAACTGTTCAACCTCCTCGCGGGAGCACGAGGCAGCACCAATACAGTCATCGATGTAGCGGAGGAAAAGGTGGAAGATGGACTGTTCCACATATCCTACGAAGAGGCAGGCATAGCTGGGGCCCA
>NC_057731.1:40438140-40458498 GCF_004010195.1 Chiloscyllium plagiosum
CGAATGTAGGTGGGGAGTTCTTGGACTAATGGGGACAGGACCGTGTCGAGGTATGCAGAGATGGGTTCGGTGGGGCAGGAGCAGGCTGAGACAATGGGTCGGCCGGGGCAGTCAGGTTTGTGGATTTTGGGCAGGAGGTAGAAACGGGCGGTGCGGGGTTGTGGGACTATGAGGTTGGAGGCGGTGGATGGGAGATCCCCTGAGGTGATGAGGTTATGGATGGTCTGGGAGATGATGGTTTGGTGGTGGGAGGCGGGGTCATGGTCAAGGGGGCAGTAGGAGGAGGTATCCGCGAGCTGGTGTTTAGCCTCAGCGGTGTAAAGGTCGGTGCGCCAAACTACTACGGCGCCTCCCTTGTCTGCTGGTTTGATATTGGGGCAGCATGGTGGCTCAGTGGTTAGCAGGCTCCAAAATTAACAGCAGTCTCCTAGTCTATGTTTCTACTCTATGTTTCTATATCATTATACATTTATAGAAGGAAATAGGAGAAGCATGAAACAAGGGAAAGGATATGGCAGAACTGTGTCCCACCCCATTTCCACCACTACTTGCCCTGGAAGAAAATTCATGGGAGAAGGACAGGAAATTGCAGCAGTGCATTTTATTGTGAAAGGAGAAAAATCTATTTCAACTTAGAGCAGAAATAACCATACATTGCGGGACCCAATTTTTTTTTAATTTAGAAACTGAAATTAACTTGAAATTTTATAACTGAACTGAAGTTTTTGTAAAATTTACTATTAGAGTTTTTCTGGGATAGTAAGGTTACATTGCAATGTATAGCTTTTTTGTATTTTTTTCAAATGTTTCTTTTTTAATCACATACTATTTATTTACTTAAAAATGGATGTTTTTATTAACATGAAACTTGTTTTAGGTATCAGTGCTATCAAACTACAGTTTAGGTGAATCTTACAAACATGCAAAATTTTAAATACCTGTAAAACTGCTCATTTCAGTTTGAGCTTGAATTAGAATTGGAATTACAACAGTAAGGAAACAGGCCCTTCGGCCCAGCAAGTCCACACTGATCCTCTGAAGAGTAATCCACTCAGACTCATTCCCCTAATACTCAACATTTCCCCCTAACCTACTCATCCCTGAACACTATGGGCAATTTAGCATGGCCAATTCACCTAATGTGCAGGTTAGGTGAATTGGCCATGCTAAATTGCCAGTAGTGTTAGGTGAAGGGGTAAATGTAGGGGAATTGGTCTGGGTTGGTTGCTCTTCAGAGGGTCGGTGTGGACTTGATGGGCCGAAGGGCCTGTTTCCACACTAAGTAATCTAATCTAATCTAATCTAACCTGCACATGCTTGGACTGTGGGAAGAAACTGGAGCACCCAGAGGAAACCCACACAGACATGGGGAGAATGTGCAAACTCCACACAGACAGTCGCCCAAGGCTCGAATCAAACCCGGGTTCCTGGTGCTGTGAGGCAGCAGTTATAACCACTGAGCCATCATGCCGCCCCAGTGTCAAATTGAATTGATATTTAGAGGAGACATTCTGTCATGACTGTGTCCCTATCATAACTATGACGAAGTATGATAGAATTTCAGCTTTCGGGTCGAGTCCCAAATATCAAGGGTTGTACAGAGGTCCTGACCACACACTTTGTCAGGGATATTCTTAATCAGAAACCAGCCTGTTTCTGATTAATAATAACAGTGATTCTTGTAGCTGGATAGGGATCTCATGGTGCAGTAGTAGTATCCCTACCTCTGATCTAGGACACTTGGGTTCAAGTACCACCTGATCCAGAGAAGTGTCATAACATCTCTGATTCAAAAAATATAATTCTTGAAGCTGGAGGGCCAATGGAATATCCTAAATGTAGAAAGAGCTATAGCATGCCTTTGCCTGCTATTCATTATGAGGTGCCTCCTCAGTAACATGGAAATATTTTCCAGCTGCCTGGCCACCACCCCCACCCATTCCATTTGCCAGCCTATGGATAAAAATGTGGCCAGGTAGGTGGGATTGGTGAGGACCTGAAATGAAATCAGGAGCACTAGACTCCCAGCCTATTGCTGGGAAGCTACTTTGAGCAGCTGACCTGTTTCTTACAACACAAGGGGATCCACGGATTCATTGGAAAATTCCACATGGCCTCCAATAATTGCATGTAATTGGTCTGCTACTTCCCTTAATTGGTTACCCATGCTTGCAGGTGGGTAGTTCTCCTGCCCCAGTTTCACTGCAGGGGAATGATCTGGGAATAGGAAGGTGTTGACACGCTGACCAGGAGCACGAATTTGCCCATTATTCGCCCCATCTGTCTCCACTGTTGCCCCCATATTGAGGGTGAAAATGCAGCCTAAAACTTTGCACCAGTGAATAGCAGACATCCTGATACAGGCCTAGGTATTGCCAAAGCCTCTCTGAGTCATTAATAGTATTATAGGTAAATTTCTATTTCTAATTGAAATATAAAAATAATTACACATAATGGTATAAACAGAATGCCCAGTGGAGAAACATGGAATACTGAATTTATTCCACTTGTGGGAAAGGACTTAATAACTCAGCTGTAAATTTTACACTTGGGAATGATCAAACCTAACACACTAGTGGAATAAGTTCTGTATTGTACAGTTCCCAATTGAGTAGCCTGTATTTATAGTACAGCTGCACATTTACATCTGTTTTGAATTTGCAGCTATTTTCGGTAAATATTTCAAGAAAAACGGTGAGGTGGGTAATAGATTTAGTGTAAACTGTTACAATGAGCTTGATTTCTTTTTAAAAAATGATTGCGTATATGGTATTTACTCCCAAAGGGCTGCCTTCCAGGATATGAAAGAATGCATTTGAAATGGAACTGTTGTGAATCCTCATTGCTAGGGTCTGTATATGACATCAGTTGGATAGTTGCCTAGAGAATTTTGGAGAACTGGGTTTTAATCTAAGAAAAATATGTTGTAAATATCTCATGTCAGGTAGGAAACATTTTTTTCAACTTAGCTAGTTGATAGTAATTGCATGAGAAGTACTTTCCGATACTTACCGTATACCTTGAGTTTAAATGGTATGCTTACTATGATCCCAGTTTAAAAGTGAGAGAAAAACATCTGAGTGTTGAAATTCACTTGTGCTTTAATGTATTATAGCACTATATTAACACAATGCAGGAGTTATGAATAGCAAATTCAAACCTCTTGGATTTTCTGTGAGAAAGAAAGTTGTTGGATTATCCACACTATGAATACATTTCCCAATAAATTAACACATTCATCCTCTCTCCTCTTTCTCACTCAATCTGCTAACAAAACATTCAGTCCTGATTTGGTGGGAGTGTCTATGGAGTCACAATTGCTCCTAATACAACAGTAACTGATGCACAGGTTATTTTGCAATAAAGACTACAGTCAGGTGTCTTAAGCATCAGAAAGAAAAACTTGCATTTACAGGATAAGTTCCACTACCCCAAGATGCCCCAGAGTTCTTCATAGCCAATGAAGTACTTCTGAAATGTTGTCAATTAGCATGCAGCAAGGTCCCACAAAGTTCAGCAATATGGTAATTGTCAGGTAATCTGTATTCAAGATGTTGACTGTGGAATAAATATTGGCCAGAGAACGTGGGGTAACTTGTTATCTCTTTTTCAAAGTATTGCCATGACATATTTTGCATCCAACTGACACCTGAGTAGACATGGCTTCAGTTTAATAACTCATCCAAAAAGGTTGGATCTCCAACTCTGCAGCGTTCTGAGTATTGTACTGGACTATCAGCCTCAATTATTGTGCTGAAGTCTGTGGACATGAACATGCAACGTGTAGACTTAGAGCGAGAAATGTTACCAACAGAAACATGGATCACATAAACAAGGGAACTCTTATTCTGTGCACGTAAAAAGAACTTTAGGATTGATGTCCACAAGGAAATGATATCCATCTATGCCAATCATGCTAAACAGGCTCATCATGAATTCAATAGCAATGTTTATATTCAAAGAAAGAGAAAATCTCATCTGGTGTAAAACAGGCTGCTGATTCATTGCCAACTGACTGACAAAGGCCCATTTTGAAGAAATTGAATAACTTCTGGGCAGGTTAATGGTGGTAAAATTCTGGAATTCTTTGAAGGAGAAATGTGGACTGTGTAACACCTTTTTGGGAGAAGGAACTTAAATGAGCCAAAGTGCATTGCTCATCAGTATTTACTTTATCTTGTGAAATGAATACAGAATTTGAAAGAAATATTGCCTCAATTCTGTCCACTTTGGGGAAAGAATAACTTCTCCAGATACTACTGTAGGTAGCAAAAGCCCAAAATACTGCAGATGTTGGAAATCTGAGACAAGTACAGAAAATGTTGGAGCAGATCTGGCAGCAATTGTCTCTTCACAGCTGCTGCTAGTCCTGCTGAATTTCTCCAGGATTTTCTGATTTTGTTCCAGATTGTGGAATATATGCTTTAAAATTACACTGACTAAATATTAATGTTTTAAATTAAAACCATTAACTGATTCTTTTAAACTGATCTAACCTTTTTCTCATCAACATTTTTGTGCTAATGTTTACATGGTGTACTTATACTGGAAATATACTGTTGAGAGTTTTCACCAAAATATTATACCACTGCTTTAATTCACTGCTGAGAGATCTTTTGTTTGAGGCAGATCAAATACTTACATCATACAATCCAGGATTAGAAGTGTGTTTTATTCTCTACAATAAAGCTCATCAGCTTGGGTCAGTTATTAAGACCTCTCCACAGATGTTTCTTGTATTTATTGAATAAATTGTGATCATAAGAAAAACAATGGAACAAATTTAACAAATCTTAAGTGTTGGTTCTCTAATGAGAAATTGGGAAAATATATAATGTTACATCAATTAAATTTCTCATTAATCATCAATTTCATTAATGACGAAAAGACTGTCTGCTTCCATTTGGAATGCAAACATTCTTACATTCCAGTAATATTTGGTCCTTTGTCCAATTTAGTAACAGTACTAGACCTGAGCTTCATGGCTGCGATTGATGAAATGACAGGTTGAAACATCAGCAAAGTTAAGCAATGTGGAAACAATTTGATCATTGCAATCAAATTACAGGGAAAGGAAATTCTCAGCCAGCAGGAATACTTGATGATTGAAGCACACAAGCTGAGGTGTCTTTTAGTGAACAGCTTATTTTTGGTGGAGGAGAGGGCAAGTTCCTTTTTTTGTCAAATTTCTCCTCTTCACTGAATACATTATGTCAGGTTCTTTTTTGATTAGTAATGCCTGATTCTTGTAAATTAAATGGATGTCAGTGATGAGAAAGTTGGATGGATATCTGTAATCCCATATTGTTGAGATGTGAAGTGATGGGAAGTCTAGAATCACCATCTTAAAACAGGCAGTGTCACACAACGGTTCTGCTGTAAGGGCTCAGGAGGGGACTTCATTGGCAAGCTTACCATTAAGGGTAAATGGAATCGTTTACAATGGAAGGTGAGCATCATGTGGGAAAATGTGAGGTTATTCACCATGATAAGAAGAATGGAAGACCAGAAAAATATTCAAATTAGCAGCGACTCCATTGGCTCGGTCATCTCAATCAAATGAACGATGGCCACAATTCGAAAGACATGCTGTATGGTGACCTTGCTTCAGTATGAATCAACAGGTTTCCTAAGTCTACAATACAAGGATGTATGCAAATGAAAATCTCAAATTGACCAGGATCAGTGTCATTGCATGGGAAGTTCATGCTGCTGACCAGATGTCTGGAGAAAGAAAATGCATCAGTCGATGTCAGCATTTACCTGTCTCAGCTGAAGAAGGGATTCTCACAGGGAATCAGGCAAATCTTGGAGCCCATCCTTTTCACAGTGTGGAAGTGCTGGCCAGTTCCATGAACTGCATTTGTGGATTCAGGATTAATGCTCTGTCTGGTAGCGGTTGACCTCAGCTTCAATTGTAGCATGGGCAGAAGCCACTCAATTGACAAGATTTCAACTCATTCAAAACCTATCCAATGTCACAGAGTTAAATTAGATTATGCCTTGGGAATACCAGGAAAGTAGTTTTGTGAAGGAGGGGGCTGTGTTCCTAACTGATCTTCTAGGGATGATCATCTGGTGGGAGAGGGGTTAGGCAGTAAAACAAAAGTCATTTCTGGCCACCACTTTGAAGGCCCACTTCCATCTCACTCACTCCTTGATTGTTGTGTCAGCTGAGAAAACAGACAAAATAAAGTCTATTTACAACTAAATATTACGGCATCAGCAGCAGAATTTATATTCAGCCATGATTATACATCCACCCTTGTGCCATCTGCTCATTCTCCTGAGTGATTAGCATGAAATGAGTGAACATCAAAAAACTGGAGGTGACTGTTCTTAAAAGCTCAAAGCTTGTATTTGTTTGCTTTCCAAAAAGACAGAGGGCTTCTCATTTTGGCATCCTCTGTATTATTGGAGATTGATGAGATAATGTTGGATTTCCAAAGAGACATCATCATGTCGTATTTTGCACAAGCATGCACAGTTTGTAATTGCAAAATCCAACCCATTCAATGGATTGAATTGTCTCTTCAGGTAAACACTGTGTGAGTAGTCAATGGCAGAAAGCCTTTTCTGCTACAGCCATTGCCCTAAGTAGCCAGGCATTGGAAAGGAATCCTCAACCATGTACAGAGGGGATACCCTCATCCATACCTGATCTTCTTGGTGGCTCATGATTGATGAGAACAATTGTTTGCCTCAACATTGAGGTAGAATAGCAGGCACTAAATTACAGTATGACTTGTGCATGACCACACACTGTTGAGTCTTAATGGTAATGTAGCTCTTGCAGTTCCTGGACCTCACCATGTGTGGCCCAGAGATAACACTCTGTATAGTTTTATATTTTTGTTCCAGACTTAAAGAAGGTTTTGTGCATATATGTATGTAGTGATTGTAATGAGGTCAGCTAGGTGGACCTCCTAAGAGTTCCCTATCTGGGGCTGTTAATCTGATCCAATCAGAAAGCCCTGGCTGACCAAGAAGAACATGAGTGTCTTTAGAGATGTTATGGTGAGTTCATACATGGAGGACATGGAATTTGGTCACCTTCCCACATTCTAGGTTATAAGTCGTGTGCAGCCATTAGCTACAGGATCCCAAAAACAATGGTGTATGCAGTTGATGGCTCCCTTCACCATTGAGAATCCTGAGTTTGCTGTTTGAGGTTACAGGCTTTGTTAAAGGATGTGAAATCTTTCTCTTGGATCAGATTGCCCCAGGCATTGTTTTTGGGATCCTGTAGCTAATGGCTGCACACGACTTATAACCTAGAATGTGGGAAGGTGACCAAATTCCATGTCCTCCATGTATGAACTCACCATAACATCTCTAAAGACACTCATGTTCTTCTTGGTCAGCCAGGGCTTTCTGATTGGATCAGATTAACAGCCCCAGATAGGGAACTCCTAGGAGGTCCACCTAGCTGACCTCATTACAACCACTACATACATATATACACAAAACCTTCTTTAAGTCTGGAACAAAAATATAAAACTATACAGAGTGTTATCTTAAGAATGTTTTGGCCAAATAATTAAATTCAGGAAGAATAATTGTTCACACGTTGCCCCAAATGATTGTCCACAGTTGAAGTCACCATCCACAAAAGCTGTTAGCTCTGTAGTTTCTTCCTGAATCAGTTATGGATGATTAAAATCTCTTTTCCTGGAGACAGTGGTATAATTGAAATTTACCTTCAAGAATCCTCCACTTGTGGCAATTAAAGCTTTCCATTGGGTTTCAAACTCACAAACTTTCAAAGTGGTTTCAAAGAAAGAGAGGGAGAGAGAAGGCAAAGGCTTTTAACCTTGTCTCTGATTTGTAAGTCTGTGCAAGTTGTCTCTGTCTGTGTTCAGCACCATTTTTTTACTCCCCAAACTGGGATTACTCCCCAAACTTTCAAACCTCTGTCTGAAGGTGTTGCAAGCTTGGTGTCTCGATTCAAGCAGCTTGTGTTCTGTGCAATGAGCAGACTTACTGTCGTCACCTATGCTTTTTGTTTTGAAAAAAAATGTTCTTTTAAAATGCTCAAGATGTATTCTGTTATCATTCATTATTTCAGATAACACATCTTGATAACACAAATCATTGGTCAAAAATAGCCAGAATGTCTGATTAACATCACAGTCTGAGCACGCCTGATGCGTGCGCACCGTTGTGTCCTTCCCAGCATGGAACTGCTCTGGGACCAGTCAGAAGTGTTGCACAGACTATTTGTTTACTGCAGGGCTTGGACCACTGGTGCTAGGCAGCTCCAACTTCAATACATTCTTTTCTATTCGTTTGTGCTTTGAAAATGTAAGAAGAAAGCCAATGGCATGATGAAACAAAATGCTTTTAGGATATGTTTATGTTGCAATATATATTGCTGTGTAGGAAAAGTTCATAACATGTGGGTTTCTCATTATATGGAATGTAGTGTCAAACCTGGTTTATAAATGTTTTGGGGATCCCATGAATACTTCTTAGGCATGCCCAGAACAATTCAATACACAATATTTAATACGTAAGGTAAGATCACACAGAGGTAGAGGTTTGGCTAATTGACAGAAGGCAGCGAGTTGCGATATAGTAGGTATTTTTTACTGGTACACTATAACTAATTGGATGCCAAGGGGGTTTGATCAACTATTACAATTCTATATAAATATTTTATCATTATATTAATAACTTAGATGCCATAGTTTGTGCTGTAGCCATATTTGCAGATGACACTAAAATAGAAGAAAATGAAAAAGGTAAGACCCTTAGAAATGGATATGAATAGGCTAGGTGGAGTTTAATGTGGATAAATGTTAGCTTATCAATTTGTTCAGAAGAATAAAAATAAATATTTAAATAAAGTGAAATTTCAAAATTCTTCGGTGCAGAGGGATCAGGGTGTTCTTGTGCATAAATCGCAGAAGAGGACAGGAGGTAATAAAGGAAATCAAATGAAATTTTGGCATTTATTGCTCAAGGAATGAACAATAAAAATAAGGAAGCATTGTCGTAATTGTACAAGGCATCGGTTAGCTTGCATCTGGGTTCTGCATATGGTTTATATCCCCATATTTGAGGAACGATGTAATTGTATTGGAGGCAATTCAGAGAGGTTCACGAGATTAATTCCTGACATGAAAGGCCTGTCTTGTGAGGAGAAATTGTTCAGTTTAGGACTATACAGTCCAGAAAAGAATGCAAGGATAATTAATTAGGGATTGAGAAAGTTGAATTAGAATGAATGTTTCCCCTTGTGGGGCAATTTAGGAACATAGGAACAGGACAAGGCCAATCAGCCCCTTGAGCCCGCTCTGCTATTCAATACGATCATGGCTGATCTGTGGCCTAATTCCATATGCCTGCCTTGGGCCCATGTCCCTTGATACCGTTGCTTAATAAAAATTTGTCTATTTGACAATTGAATTAGCATCTTATCCAAATGTATCCTTTATGGAACCATGTAAAACTCCACTGATTAGAGACATAACAAATATAAAGGAAGATGGTTATGTTTGTTGGAAGTCAATCACCTCAACTCTGGAACGTCTCTGCAGTAGTTTCTCAGGGTTGTTTCCTAGGCCCAACAATCTTCAGCTATTTCTTCAATGACCTTCCCTCTATCATAATGTCAGAAGTGAGCATTTTCACTAATGATTACACAATGTCCAGTACCATATATGACTTCTCAGATATTTGAAGTTGGCTGTTTTCAATTGCAGCAAGACCTAGACAATACCTAGGTTTGAGCTCACAAGTTGCAAGTAACATTCACACCACATAAGTGTCAGGTAATATTCATCTTCAACAAAAGAGTATCTAATCATCACAAGTAGCTCAATTCCTGACTCTCAAAAGCCTGTACACCATCAGTCACAGTGTGATAGATTACTCCCTACTTGCCTAGGTGAGTGCAGCTCCAACAACACTTAGGAAGCTTGATACCATTCAGGACAAAGCATCCATGTGATTTATATCATGGCAACAAAAATTCACTCCTTCAACAACTGATGCTTTGTGGCAGCAATGTGTACCATCTACAAGATGTGCTGCAGAAAATCATCAGGGCTTCTTAGACACTTCTTTCACATACATGACCACTACTATTTAGAAGGAGAAAGTGAGGTCTGCAGATGCTGGAGATCAGAGATGGAAATGTGTTGCTGGAAAAGCGCAGCAGGTCAGGCAGCATCTAGGGAACAGGAGAATCCACGTTTCGGGCATTAGCCCTTCCTGAAGAAGGGCTAATGCCCGAAATGTCGATTCTCCTGTTCCCTAGATGCTGCCTGACCTGCTGCGCTTTTCCAGCAACACATTTCCACTACTATTTAGAAGGGCAAGGACAGCCAATGCATCTAAACCTGCTAGTTCCTCTCCAAATCACCATCCTGACTTGAAACTATATTGTTCTTTCTTCACTGTTACTGTGTCAGAATTCTGGAATTTCCTCAATAATAGCATTTTACATGTGTGTACAACAAATAAATTACAGCAGCATCTTACTGAGGGCAATTAGAAATACCTAATAAATGTTGGCACAGCTAACAAAGACCCCTTTCCTTGAACAGATAGGAAGGATTCCTGAAATGCAGCATCTTCAGGAAATAAATCAGGAAGTGCTATAAATACTGAACAAGTCAAGCAATGTCCGTTGAGAGAGAGAGAGACTATTGGGAAAATACTTAAGCACCACTCAAGAAATGAAAATGATTTATCTTTGTGTGGATTTCCCTATTTCTAAACTTAAACATCAATATTCAATCAATGCTGAGAGTACTGAAGAAAATAGACATTTGTTTTGTGCATGGAAAGTCTGGTGTTTAAAGCAACTGTTTAATAATGGATTTTAAATGCACATTGTTAATAGCAATGTCTTATTATGTTTAATAATTGACCTTTGGAAATAAGTCAGTTGGGAACTGTAAGAGCTCTTCAGTCTTAAAACTACATATTGTATCATGCACATAAACAGTTGCAGATGAAGAGTTTAAATATATAGTTTTGGCTATTGCATGACTCTAAAGGACAAGGAATATTAACCAATTATGTACACTATCTAATTTATTTCCTGAGATTCTACTGACAAAAAGGTTTGCTAATAATCCTACTTCAGTTAAACAATCTGATGTACCTTAAGGTTCGACATCATAACTTACTTTATTTGTCTTTTAGGCATATCATGCTGCTGTGAAGATAAGGAATCTTTAATTTCTCTTTTTGAATGCAGTTCATGTAGGCATCTTATTTTAAAGAATGAATATGTGTTAGAAAATTTAGAGAATGATTCAATCTTCTGTATCTACTGACATTGAGAAGCTACTTCAGTCCTCTTGACAACATGAGGCATTTATATAGTGCCCTAAATGTAATTAAATACCCCAAGGCATTTTGGAAGGTGTCTTCCAACAAATTTGACACCAGTTTACATCCAGAAATGTCAGGACAAATTGCCAGAAACAGCTGGGTTTCAAGAACTGTCTTTTTCCAAAGGGAGTTTCACGGAGGAAATTCCAGAGCTTAGGGCTGAGACACCTTAAGGCATGGCCATCAATAGTGCAGCAATTAAAATCAGGGGTGCACAAGAGACCAGATTTGGAGGAGTGCACAGGCCTCCCACCTTACTCACCTGCTCCTATCTTGTCTGGTAAGGTAAAATGATCGCCTCCATCTGAAAAACTGTCCTTTCAGCAAAACACCTAAGGTTAGTATGCCATTTTCCAATGTAAGTCAGCACCTTTACAGGAGAATTGGGCAATTAAAACAGCAACAATTTGTATTGCACTGCAGCAGTTATACTTGCAGATAGAATAATGGTTTTCAACTGTTAAGTGAGTTTTGCAGAATTATCAGCAATTTCTAAAATGACTTTAAATTGCTTTCATTCTAATTATTAGCTTTCTAATTAATCTTTCTTGCTACATTTTCTGAAAGTGCCAAAAGCATTATATTAAATTCCTTGCCAAAATTCCTGGCTATATTGTATCATCTATCATGAAAGAGGAAGATTTACTACTCAGATTTTTAAGAAGCAGGACTTGGCAAAAAAAGGGCTTTGGTCCAGTCTCTGTACAGTATGTTAAATTAGAGCAGTTAAAACTAGCTACTAATTAGCAAAATAATTTAAATGTAGAATCATACAGTACAGAAGAGGCCCTTTCGCCCATTACATCTGAACCAACAATAATTACTCTAAAAGTACACTTGTCCCACTTTCCAACACTTGGCCAATAGCTTTGAAGGTTCTGACATTTCAAGTGCTCATATGTATACTTTTTAAAGGTTATAAGGATTCTTGCCTCAACTACCCTCCTAAGCAGTGCATTCCGATTCCCTCCACTCTCTAGGAGTAAACGTTTTTCCTCAAATACCTTCTAAACTACCTGCCCTTCACCTTAATATTATGCTTCTTTACTATTAATGTTCAATTATTGGGAACAGCTCCTTGCTATACACTCCGTCCAAGGCCTTCATAATCTTATACACCTCCCAATCATGTCCCTCTGAGCCTTCTCCAAAGAAAACATGCTATGCTTATCCGGCCTTTCTTTCTAGCTGAACTGCTCTATCCCAGGCAACATCATGGTGGATCTTCATTGCATCCCCTCCAGTGCAGCCACATGTTTCCTATAATGCTGTGACCATAACTGCACATACTACTCCAATTGGAGTGTAACTAAAATTTTGCACAGTTCCAACATAACCACCCTACTCAAAATCTATACCATGACTAATAAAGGCAAGCGACCCATATTCCTTCTTAAGTACCCTATCAACCTGTCCACCTTATCTGTGGACAAGTACCCCAATATCCCTCTGTTCCTCTGACCTTCTTAGTGTCTTGCCATTCATGGAGTACTCCCCTTGCCTTGTTACTTCTTCTAAAATACATCACCTCATGCTTATCAGGGTTAAATTCCATCTGCCACTGATCTGCCCATCTGACCAATCTATCTGTATCCTCCTGTAACCTAAGACCTTCTTCCTCACTGTACACCACCCGGGCAATCTTCAAGTCACACATAAGCTTACTTATCATCCTCACACACATTTCCTTCTAGATCGTTCATACATATCATGAACAAAAAGGGACCCAGCACTGATCCCTACTGCATGCTACTGGATAGCGGTCTCCAGTCACACAAACAGCTTGCTACCACCACCCTCTGTCTCCTACCACTAAGCCAATCTTGGATGCAACTTGCCAAATTACCTTGGATCCCATATGCATTTCTCTTCTTTTTCAATCTGTGTGTGGGACCTTGTCAAAGGCTTTTCTGAAATCCATATAAACTACATCAACTGCATGACCTTTAGGTACACACCTGGTCACTCCTCAAAAACTTCAATGAAATTTGTTTGACAAAGCCATGACAGCCATCCCTGATCGAACCTTGCCTGTCTAAGTGAAGATTAATTCTGTCCTTCAGAATTTTCTCCAATAGTTTCCCTACCACTAATGTGAAACTCACTGCTCTGTAATTTCCTGATTTATCTCTATTAATCTTCTTGTCAAGTGCAACCACATTGGCTGTCCTCTGATACATCTCCTGTAGACAGAGAGGAATTAAAATTTTGAGTCAGAGCCCCTGTAAGTTCTCCCTCATCAAAAACAGCAGACTGGGATACAACATATATTTCCATTTTTAAACCTGCCAATATCTCCAGTATTACCTGACTTCCTGTGTCAAATTGCGCAAGAAATTCAAAGTCCATTTTCCTGAATTCTGTCCCTACATCCTTCTTCTCTCTCTGCTCCTGAAGACAGAAGGGCAGCATGGTGGGTCAGTGGTTAGCACTGCTGCTTCACAGTGCCAGGGACTTGGGTTCGATTCCTGCCTCCAGCAACTGTCTGTATGGAATTTGTACATTCTCCCTGTGTCTGCATGGGTTTCCTCCGGGTGCTCTGGTTTCCTCCCACGTTCCAAAAGATGTGAATTGGCCAAGCTAAATTGCCCATAGTGTTCAGGGATGTGTAGATTAGGTGCCCCATTCGTCAAAGGGAAACATAAGGGAATGGGTCTGGGTAGATTACTCTTTCAAGGATCGGTGTGGACTTGTTGGGCTGAAGGGCTTGTTTCCATGCTGTAGTGATTCGATAATTCATTGTGAAGTACTTGTTTAACACTCTACCCATGTGTTGCAGGTGTATAAAACATTATTCGATAATATATGGAAGTTGCTACAGAAAATAAGACACTTGAAAAGCAGATGTGAAAACATGTCCCTTTGTGCTAAAATAAAAAAGTAACTGTAAAAATTTAACTGAATGTTTGCTAGAGTCTCTGAATGTGAAGCTGCTGATGTTATCTTTTAAGCAAATTTCAGCTTTGCCTTACAGACTTGATCTCCCTCCTCAGGTCGTATACTACATATATTTAATCTACTAATTACTTGACTAATGAGCGAGAATTTCCCAGTGACATTGGGAAAGTAGAAGGGACTAAGGTTAAAAAAGAATCAATCTTTCTCCTCCCACTTACGTCAGTGTGAAAGAACCTGTAAGAAACTCCCACACCGTGCTGCAGGGAGAAGTGTTAATTATTATGTCCAAACTTCACACCCTTCGATTGCATTAAAAAGGCTTTGATTCCTTGATTTATGGTTTTCAAGTTTTTAAAGCTTCTTTAATAACTTGTCATATTGTATAGCAGTAACATTAAGTTGCAGCATGTTCAAATTTGTTCCTGTATTGAGGTTTGGGAAGGCAATTTGCACTAATTATTGTTGTTCCACTTGTTAACAGAGTGATCCTTCTTTGTAGGTTATTGTACTTACAAAATGTGAATACATTAATGAAGCTTGGGTTGGGATGAGTGGGTGGGCAGTAAGAATTAATTGAGTAATAATAAACAAATTACTTTTTAGGAATGTGTGAATTTGTTAAAAATAGTGACAATCAATTTTGAAAGTGTTTGCATTTTTTATGGCAATGATAATCTTGAACGTATTAGCACTTTTGAGGAATTTAATTTAGGATGTCTCTTCTATTTTGTAGGGAGCTGATTTTACATCACTCTGGGACTGCTTCAGCAATTGTGCACAAATCAAGCAAGTGCTACCCAGAACAATCTCAGTGGTAATTTAATTCTTTGATTTGCTGTTGACAAAACATTTTTTTGCACATTGTTTTCCAACACCGATGTTCATTATTGTAATTTATCTGGACCACGTGCCACAGACTATTCAAAGTCATTGCAATATAATTGGATGGATGGTTGAATACGGATAAGCAACAAAAAGAAAATAGACTGTAGGGTTAATGCCAGTGCCATTAAATTTTACAAACCTTCTCATCTGCATGATATTAGGGTGATATGGAGTAATGCAAGCAGATTTCTCCCTCATTAGATTGTCTTGCCAAACACTCTAGGGACACAGTACTGTGTATAGTTAGAGTTTAGCAGAGCACTGAGGTTAATTAAAAGGTGAATCCATGGGGCTCAATCTGTCCCATACTAGTATTCATAAAGTTCTGTTGGATACCAATTTTACGAAAAGTAACATTTTCTGACTTGCAGAGAAACAAATACTTGGACAGTTGCATAAATTAACAAACGTTTACATCACTATAAAAATAATACTTGTGTCTCTCAAGTGAATTGAGTCTTTGGTTTACATTGTGACAATTATTCTATTGGTTAATTTTCTTTCTTCTCATTGTCTGATTTCTAAGTCTTTGTGTTTTATGCCTTCCGATTTGGTTATATTATAAATATTTACCAATAATGTTATGTTAAAACTTTCTCCTTGATTTCAATTCTCTCCCAAATTGCTTTTCAGTAACAAAACTTTCCATTTGATGTAAAGCTTGTCATATATCCTGAAAAACAATTTACCTGTAACAATCTCACTTCTTGTTCACCAAAACAGGTATAAATTTATTCATATCAGCTTTAATTGTCCCTCGCATATGATATAATGCATCCAATTTGGCGTTTGAACATCTCAGGCACTGAGTACTCCCATATCACCAAATTTCACAACCTTTACCTGAGCTTCAGTTTCTCTCAATTTAGGAGCTTTGTGACACTACCACAACTCGGACCCAGATCAAATTACAATGGATACTGCCTGGGAATATGACCCCTGCATAGATGAGTCTCCAAAACATGTCAAATGAAATCTTCATATAAAACACCCGTACATCCATCTGCCAGCAAAGTCATCAGTTGACAATCCAAATGTTTTTGTTCCTGAATAGGTCCATTATTTTTTATTTTCATTTAAGTTAGTTTTGAAATATTTATTAAATACACATTGAACCAAAAAAAAATGTAGAACAGTCTGGAGATGATTCCATGAATCCAAGCAAAATAGGATAGCAGCACCCACAAGTTGATTCACACACGGAAAGCTGACCAGACCAGATTCAATAGGATCAGTTAATTAAAATAATCAATATGTGTGGCCAGCATGCTGTTCGTAAGTGTTAGGAATGTTGCAATTGCATCTAGACAGGAAGTAAGGGAGCAACAGATTTTACAAAGACCAAGGTTAAAAAGAGGTCACAACTTCTTTTTATGCCAGTGACAAAGTGCTTGCTTATTCATAATCGTTTCCAAGCTATTAACTCCAAATTTCACATACTGAGATTGTATGGGAATGACTTTTCTGCTCTGATTTGTAATTTCTAAGTATGTTGCTTGTTTTGTTTAGCCACTATTATTACTATTGGATCCTACCAATGGTAAATGCAGAACTGTCTTCCTCTGAGGACAGGGCACTGGATATTTTCCTGGACAGAGAAGGATATTCATATTGAGGCATAATAGAACTATCCTCTGTTCGCTGTACAGCAGAGAAAATGTAGAAAATTAATTTTGTCTGCTACATGCATACATTGTCTTTCTCATCTGCTTGCACATTCTCTGAACTGGAAACTAGGTCCATGAATCATTTGGTATTGGTTCTTTTGACTGTCAACTCCACACTGGTTGTCCACATGATGAACTTCACCTCAGTGTCCCTGAATTAGAGAGTAACTTTTACAATATGCAGCCAAAAGACACCTTTAAAGATGTTACAAATCTGATTCCAAGAAACAAACTGTAAATATTTAATGAGATAACTTGTAAAAAGTGAGTGAAATTGAACTTAATGTTTTGATACCATCATCGGCAACAATAATTACAAATAAATGACAGGTTCTTTATTAATATGACATCACTATCAGCAGCAGTCTTTAAATTCCTATGCTATAATGTTAACATTTAGTCTGACTGCATCTCTACATATAGAATATGTAATTATGCATATATAAAATACCTAAGCATGTAAAAGTCTCAATTTATGCATGCCAGCAACAACATTCAAATTTAGTACCTCCATTTATGATCCTCCTATCACATAAAATATTCAAGCAATGCAGCACTTTCTCTGCTGTACAGAAGGGGAGAGCCTTTTGGGCATAGATCTTTAAGAAATACTTCTCTCAGAGAGAGTGAAGGTATATTTGAGGTATTGGTTTAACTCCAGGAATATGAAATCACTATATTGTGGAACAAGAAATGATCCACTGCCTCAATAAAATGTCTTGATTCCTTTTTTAAACAGCCCTAATTTTACCTTTTAATTTTAATTTGACTATGTTCCTGAGTCTCTTTCCAAACGATATTAACAGTAATTGTGATAAACTAATTTAAATTGGCCACTTCAGAAACTTCCTTGGTAATTTATCCAACAGACCTTTCACTATCTTTACAGTAAAAGGTCAGCTTAATTCATTCCTTAATAATTTTGAACTTTTGTTAGTGGCACTTGTAGATATTTTCCACATTAACTATTTGCCTAAATTTACTTTAATAATGCCCTTACAATATTGAATACTTCAATTAAGTTATTTTTGAATGAAAGAAGATCAATCCTGACTACAAACCCTTGCTACTGAGATAGAATAGAACTGTGACTATCAATATACAAATTGTCAAATGCTCTAGAAAAGTACACAATTATTTTATGAAGCAACCAATATTGCAGTCTAAAGCATGTCATTTAGTAATTTAGTACCACTTTTATTTGAGTTCTTTCACCCCTTCTAAATATAGTACAGACGTGCACAAGTGTGACAAGATCATAATGAGCACCTGGAATGCATCCAATAAATAGATGTGATCAGTTGGTCCAGTAACACATGACAGATTGTTGACCTCCGAACACAAGGAAACTTCGGTATTAAGAGAGGGATTTTTTAAAATAAATGATAAATAACTTCCAATATCAGAGAAATTCATCAGAGTGCTGCCCATTTGGTTGCCACACCTTCGAGAAACATTAGCTGTTAATCAGTCTGCTCATGTTGTAGCCCCATTTCAAGCTTCATTCACATGAAATATGATTCCTTGCTGTTAGCTTACAATTAATTAACTTAAGATAATTTAATATTAAGCAAGAGAACTATGCTAGTGTTCTCCATTCACATTACTCCTCAATTAATTTTCAAATTACACCTATGTTTTACCTTTGGTGTTAAATTTGTAGAACGGTTGGACCACAGATGCAGCCAATTCTACTTGCAAGATTTGTGCCATTTCTTTGCAAGTCAACTATTGGCACTCTCCTGCAATTTACTTGAAAATATTTTCTCTTCAACTGGTTATCTGATTCCCTTTGTTAAGAAAGCCGTGTTTGAATTTGCCTCCACTACATGTTTAGGCACTGCTTTCCAGATCCTAGACACTTGCTGCATGAAACAGTTTACTTCAAGTTGCTTTTGTTTCTTTTGGTAATCAGTTCAAATCATTATCCTCTGATTCTTAAACAGAAATTGGTGGAGAAATTCAGCAGGTCTCAACACTGAAGTTCTGAAGTAAGGTCGCTGGGCTCAAAACATTAACTCTGCTTTCTATTCACAGATGCTGCCAGACCTGAAGAGTTTTCCAGCAATTTCAGTTTTTGTGTAAGATTTCCAGCACCCACAGTTCTTTGTTTATCCTCTGATCCTTTATCCTTCTGCCATTGAAAAAGCTTCCCCCTGTCTAATCTACCTATAATCCTCCTAACTTTATAAAACCATTATCAAATTTCCTCTCAACTTTCACTAAGGGGAACTTCAGTTACTAACTTCAGTTATTTTTTTTCTTCTGGACTGGCAGGGACAAGGTAGGACTAATAAATTAAACTGCATTTATTTCAATGCAAGGGGCCTAACAGGGAAAGCAGATGAACTCAGGGCATGGTTAGGAACGTGGGACTGGGATATCATAGCAATTACAGAAACATGACTCGGGGATGGACAGGACTGACAGCTTAATGTTCCAGGATACAATTGCTACAGGAATGATAGAGAGGGAGGCAAGAGAGGAGGGGCAGTGGCGTTTTTGATAAGGGATAGCATTATAGCTGTACTGAGATAGGATATTTGGGAAGTTATTTGGGTGGAACTGAGAAATAAGAAAAGGGTGATCACCTTATTGGGATTGTGTTGTAGACACCCTAATAGGCAGAGGGAAATTGAAAACAAACTTTTAAGGAAGTCTCAGCTATCTGTAAGAATAATAGGGTGGTTATGGTAGGGATTTTAACTTTCCAAGCACAAACTGGGACTGTCATAGTGTTAAGGGTTTAGATGGAGATGAATTTGTTATGTGTACAAGAAAATTTGCTGATTCAATATGTGAATGTATCTACCAGAGAAGGTGCAAAACTTGACCTACTCTTGGGAAATAAGGCAGGGCAGGTGACTGAGGTGTCAGTGGGGGAGCACTTTGGGGCCAGCGACCATAATTCTATTAGATTTAAAATAGTGATGGAAAAGGATAGACCAGATCTAAAAGTTGAAGTTCAAATTTGGAGAAAGGCCAATTTTGATGGTATTAGGCAAGAACTTTCAAAAGCTGAGTGGAGCCAGATGTTCGCAGGTAAAGGGACGGCTGGAAAATGGGAAGCCTTCAGAAATGAGATAACTAGAATCCATAGCAAGTATGTTCCTGTTAGGGTGAAAGGAAAGGCTGGTAGGTATAGAGAATGCTGGATGACTAAACAAATTGAGGGTTTGGTTAAGAAAAAGAAGGAAGCATATATCAGGCGTAGACAGGATATATCGAGTGAATCCTTAGAAGAGTATACTTAAGAGGGAAATCAGAAGGGCAAAAAGGGGACATAGGATAGCTTTGGGAAATAGAATTAGGGAGAATCCAAAGGGTTTTTACAAATACATTAAGGACAAAAGGGTAACTAGGGAGAGAATAGGGCCCCTCAAAGATCAGCAAGGCGGCCTTTGTGTGGAGCCACAGAAAATGGGAGATACTAAACGAGTATTTTGCATCAGTATTTACTGTGGAAAAGGATATGGAAGATATAGACTGTAGGGAAAAAGATGGTAACATCTTGCAAAATGTTCATATTACAGAGGAGGAAGTGCTGGATGTCTTGAAA
>NC_057731.1:40459135-40485904 GCF_004010195.1 Chiloscyllium plagiosum
AGGAGTTGGGAGGTCATGTTGCGGCTGTACAGGACATTGGTTAGGCCACAGTTGGAATATTGCGTGCAATTCTGGTCTCCTTCCTATTGGAAAGATGTTGCAAAACTTGAAAGGGTTCAGAAAAGATTTACAAGGATGTTGCCAGGGTTGGAAGATTTGAGCTATCAGGAGAGGATGAACAGGCTGGGGCTGTTTTCCCTGGAGCATCAGAGGCTGAGGGATGACCTTATAGAGGTTTACAAAATTATAAGGGGCATGAATAGGATAAATAGACAAAGTCTTTTCCCTGGGGTCGGAGAGTCCAGAACGGGAGGGCATAGGTTTAGGGTGAGAGGGGAAAGATATAAAAGAGACCTAAGGGGCAATGTTTTCACACAGGAGGTGGTATGTGTATGGAATTAGCCAACAGAGGAAGTGATGGAGGTTGGTACAATTGCAACATTTAAAAAGCATTTGGATGGGTATATGAAGAGGAAGAGTTTGGAGGGATATGGGCCATGTGCTGGCAGGTGGGACTAGATTGGGTTGGGATATCTGGTTGGCATGGGCGAGTTGGACCGAAGGGTCTGTTTCCGTGCTTAACATCTCCATGACTCTATGGTATGTAACATACACAATTCTTCTACCCACCTATCTAAGAGGAATTGGATATAATGGCTAGTACCTTTGCAATTTCCATCCTTATTTCACTTGGCACCCTCAGATGTATCCCATCCTGCCTGTTTGACTTGGCAATTCTGGACGAGAGCAAGGTCCAGTTTCCAAGTTTTTTCTCCACTCGTATTGACTTCTTGGTAGCGCCAGTCTGTGTGTTGGCTACTAAAATCTTCAGTATAGACAGATAGCCATTGTATCATTGGGAGGTTGAGGTGGAGTTTTACACGTCACAGCAGCTTATTGTGAGAATTCAAATCTATTATTCTATTATATTGCACTTGCACATTAGTACCCCGCATGTCATTTAAAGGTACAGCAGTAGTAATAATAGGGATGATTTTCAACTGCCAGGAACTCACATTTCATTTGAAAATTACTTGAAACAGATACAGGTTATTTTCCTAAGTAATTTACACTCTGTATTATTTGTGGGATCTCAGTTTGCAATTTTTGGATACAATCGTGGAATGTGCAGGTTTGCCCACTTCTGCCTGCTGTTCAGTGGCTACTCATATATGTGATACAAAACATTTTTATGTACCTCAAAGCTGCAGAAATGCTCCATCAAGGTTCCTTCACTAAAGATCCTTATCAGCATTGCTACTCTTCCCACCGCTAACCTCATCTGACCTGGCCTGGCAGCTACTTCAGAATAGAGTCTCACATTCTTCCTTGTTCATGGTTTGGTCCATCTTTGAATAATATTTGGATATCTCTTCGGGGAACTTGTGCCCTGTTCTGGATTGGGAATTAAAATCTGACGCTGGTAGGTTTCTTTAAAACTCATTTATATATACCATAATACATGCTGCATTTCTTGGTAAGTACATCACTCTGTCATGCAGGTTATTCCTTTAGTCATCGTAGATTCCTATATATGAATCCCGATGTCACTGTTGTATTATTATACACATTGCCATCTCAGTACTGTACACATCTGCAACTGATTGGACACAGTAGAGCAGAAAGGGATATCACAGCTTCCTGTAGGCATCCTAACAAAAAACAGGCCTACAAGCAATCCATTCATTGAACCAGTACCAACATGTGGGCAATGCAGCAGCTATACTGATGCTACATGTGTTTCTGATGATTTTGAGATGCCGGTGTTGGACTGGGGTATACAAAATTAACAATCACACAACAACAGGTTATAGTCGAACAGGTTTAATTGGAAGCACACTAGCTTTCGGAGCTTACACATGAAAGAAGTGAAACTATCACTGTATTCTAACAGATGAAAGGCTTAACAGACAATCGATTTTTCAATGTATAATTTCAATTACATCACACTGCAAATTTTTGCTATAAATCCTGTGTTACGATCGAGCCCTCCACAATCACCTGATGAAGGAGCGTCGCTCCAAAAGCTAGTGTGCTTCCAATTAAACCTGTTGGACTATAACCTGTTGTTGTGTGATTTTTAACTGTGTTTCTGATGCAATTCAAAGATTCTCAGCCAACCTGTTGCATTCATTTTCTAAAAGTGGGAAATGTGTGAAAGATACATTTCCCTCTCATTGACTAGACTCATATTTTTTTACTTTGTTTTTCATTACAGAATCGCTGTCTGTCCATAATTGAACACCTTGCAGCCAATCTTTTGTGGAAAGATGAAATCAAACTAATGAGTGAACCAGCTCTTTCTATTCAGGTACTTATCTGTGGGAAAATGGTCCTTCAAGAAAAATAATATGTATTCAGCTATGTGAAAATGTACATATTTCACTATCTGCAATGAAGTTGCATGCATCAATAATCTGCAGTTTATGTTGTGTGAGGACAACATTGAGACTGATTTTGATGTAATCCTATTGTTAAGTACCATAGTAGCCCTCAAAGTCTGGTCTTCCAAATGGCATTTTGCTGAAGTGTTGGAGAATATTTAACATTTCGAAACATTTTGAAATCAGAGATTTCAGCAGAGGAATAGAGAAAACTAGAAAAACATGTAAAATAAGAACAACTGTAAGGTTTAATTTATTGGACCCTCAGACAGTATAGTGAAAATTGTTAAGCAGTGCTCCATATTTAATTTCTAAAACGTTTTAATAAAAAAAATAATTCACCATGGGTCGTTAGTGAACAGTTACTGGCAACTATCTATCAACACCCTTTTTTTTCATTCATTCATTCACAGGATGTGGACATCTCTGACTAGATCAACATTTATTGCCCACCCCTAACTGCCAGTGCCAACCACATTGCTGTTGGTCTGGAGTTGCATGTAGGCTAGGAGAAAGTGAGGACGGCAATTGCTGGAGACAGAGTCGAGTGTGTGTTGCCGGAAAAGCACAGCAGATCAGGCAGTATCTGAGGAGCAGGAGAATCGACATTTCGGGCAAGAGCTTGTGAGCTGAGGGGGTAGGGAGATAAATGGGAAGGGGTGGGTCTGGGGGGAAGGTAGCTCAAAGTGTGATATGTAGATGGAGGTGGGGGGAATGTGATAGGTAGAGAGGAGGGTGAAGCAGATAGGTGGAAAAGAAGATGAACAGGTAGGTCATGAGGGCGGTGCCGACTTGGAAGGTTGAAACTGGGATAAGGAGGGATATGGGGAAATGAGGAAACTGGTGAGGTCCACATTGATGCCATGGGGTTAGAGAGTCTGAATGCGGAAGATGAGGTGTTCTTCCTCCCAACGTCGGGTTCTTAGGGTGTGGTGATGGAGAAGACCCAGGACATGCATGTCCTTGGCGGAGTGGGAGATGGATTTGAAGTGTTTGGCCAGGGCGGTTGGTGCGGGTATTCTGGAGATTTCTCTGAAGCGCTCTGCAAGTTGACGGCCAGATAAAGACGGCAGTTTCCTTCCCTAAAAAATATTAGTGAACCAAGTGGGTTTTTCCTTAGAATCAGCAATAGATTCATGTCCATCATTAGACTCTTAGTTGCAGTTTTTTAAAATTGAATTCAGATTTCACCATCTACTATGGCAGGATTTGACCAGGGTCCCAAGAACGTTACCTAGGGCTCTGGATTAATAGTCTAGAGATAATATCACATACCGATGCCTCCCTTACCCACCCTAACAGGTTGCAGTGTGTGAATTCTAACTTGTTGATGTTAGGAAGCTGGGAAAAATTAGACTCTGTGTCAAAGTGTGTGCTGCTGAATAGATGTGTTTATCACATGAGAGATTCGATGAGCTTCAAGGTCAAAGAGACAAACAGTTATTGTTTGGCTTTAGACTAGGATATTGTTATTAACATGTTGTAAATCTGAATTGCAATTAATAGGGAACACTTTGATTGTTTCTTTAAAATTGATCCATTCATGAGACAGTAAAATGTATATGTAAACAATTAATAAATGAAAGAAGTTTGCTTATTCCAATCAAATCTGTTGGGATTTAATTTATTCCTTTTCAAACGCCAATCAACAGTACAATACCTTATTTTATTCACTAGTGTTACTTATAATTAGGAGCAATAAGATGGAAGAAGCACTTGTTAAAATATCTCTCTTGAGGAAAATAATATATTAATTCAGCAAGATTTAATAACAAGCCATTTAGCAATCATAACACAAAATACAGGACAACAAATTTAATGATCATACAGATTTTTTTTAAAGAGGATTGTAGCTTTGTTCAGTGCTATGAAGGAAACTTAAATGAAAGTCAGTTGCTAACTACTTATTTTGTCCTCCAACCTGAATCGTTTGCAGCAATGAATAGTAAGCCTGTTGCTGAAATGAGTCTGCCTGTGCTGTTTTGCTTATAAAACAGGAATACAGGTGGGCAGGACAATGACAACACTGGCAATGTGGAAAATTGCCCAGGGTCATCATGGACACAAAAAGCAGGAAAAATCCAATCCAGCCAATTACCCCATCAGTCTAGTCCTGATCATCAGTAAAGTGATGGAAGGTGTCATCAACAGTGCTGTCAAGCAGTGCCCAGTCAGCAATAACCTGCTCAGTGACACCTAATGTGGGTTCCACCAGCGCCACTCAGCTCCTGACCTCATTACATCCTTGTTTCAAACATAGATAAAACAACTGAATTCCAGAGGTAACATGAGACTGACAACCCTTGGAATCAAGGCTGCATTTGACCAAGACTGGCATCAAAGAGGCCATTGAAAAACTGGAATCAATGAGAATTGGGAGGCACCCTCTCCACAACCATTCATTCAGGAAGATAGTTGTGGTTGTTGGAGGTCTGTCATCTGAGCTTCAGGACATTGCTGCAGGAATCGTTCAGGGTGGTGTCCTTGGCCCAATCATCTTCAGCTGCTTCATCAATGGCCTTCCCTCCATTATAAGGTCAGAAGTGGGATGTTGCCAATGGTACAATGTTTAGCACCATTCACAACTTCTCAGATACTGAAGCAACCCACCTTCAAATCAATAAGATCTGGACAATATCCAGGCTTGGGCTGACAAGTGGCAAGTAACATTTGCATCATATAAATGTGAAACAATAACTATCACCAATAAGAGGCAATCTAACCATTGTCCCTTGACATTCAATGGGGTTACCATCACTGATTCCTCACTATCAATATCCATGCGGCTGCCATTGACTAGAAACTCAACTAGACTTATCCCATAAATACAAGAGCAGGTTAGAAACTAGGAATACTGCAGCAGTAAAGCTTATCCACCACCTAAAAGGCATAAATCAGGAGTATGATAGAATATTTCCCATTTGCCGGGATGGCTGCAACAACACTCAAGAAGGTTGATACCATCCAGGACAAAACAGCTTGCTTGATTGGCACCACATCCACAAGCATCCACTCTCTCTGTCGATGTTCAGTGGCAAATGCACTGAAGAAATTCACCAAAGATCCTTAGATAGGACCTTCCAAACCCATCACAACTTCCATCTAAAAGGACAAGGGTAGCAGATACATGGGAATGCCACCTCCTGCAGGTTCCCCTGCAAGCCAGTCACCATCCTGATTTGGAAATATATTGCCATTCCTTCAGTGTCGCTGTGTCAAAATCCTGGAATCCCCTCTCTAAGGGCGTTGTGGGTCAACAGTATATGGACTGCAGTGGTTCAAGCAGCAGCACACTACTACCTTCTCAAGGACAACTAGGGATGGGCAATAAAATAAAAATCCGCACTGTAGGGATTCTATAAATTCTATTAAAAATTGGAGATTGCTGTAGAAAATCGCTATACCCATTCAGTAGAAAGTTTGCATTAACCAAACATTGTCCACAATTCATCAATGATATTATAGCCTATTTGTGTTGATGAAACGTGCGTTGTACCAGAACGACCTGTATTTTAAAAAAAACTAAAGCAAGGAAAAGGAGAAGGATGTGATGGAATCCCTATAGATATGATGAATAAATTTAGAGACAAGGCAACATCTTCAGCCAGAGGTGCCAAAACCCTCAATCAATTTGATTCACTCCATGTGATTTCAAGAAAAGACTGATGGCATTGGATACAACAAAGGTTATAGCCTTAACAACACTCTGCTGGTAGTAATGCAGACTTAAACTTCAGAACTCGCCAGACTACTTACCAAGCAAATGCTATAGCATTTTAGCTGTTAGAATATAGTTGAAACACTACATCTATTCAACATTGTATAAAATAGCCCAGCTATGTCCACAGGAAACAGGACAATGTTATCTGGACAATTTCTACCAAACCAGCAAAGTTGATCATCAGCAAAGTGACAGAAGATGGATGGACAGTGCTGTCAAGTGGTACAATAACCTGCTCAGTTGGGTTCCAAGAGGGTCACTCAGCTCCTGACCTCATTAGAGTGTTGGCCAAAACATGGACAAGAAGAGTTGACTTCCAGGGGTGATGTGAGAGTGACTATCCTAGATATCAAAGCTTATTCGACTGAAGGGGAAGGAGCTCTGGAAAAATGTAAGTCACTGGGAGGCAGGAGTAACTCTCCACAAAAATAAAAGCAAAGTACTGCTGATACTGTGAGTTTGGACTTAAAACAGGAAGTGCTGGAGAAATTCAGATTTGGCAGCATCTGCAGAGTTGGAAATAGAATTAATGTTTCAAGTCTAATATGATTCTTCTTCAGATTACGAGAAAGGTCATATTAGACTTGAAACATTAAATCTGTTCCTCTCTGTGTAGGTGCTGCCAGACCTCATGAATTACTCCAGCACTTTCTATTACTATGTTGGTAACTCTCTGTTGGCTGGTGTCTAACTCAAAGGAAGATGCTTGTGATTGGAGCTCAGTTATTTCAGCTCCATGATTTCACTGCAGAAGTTCCTCAGTGTAGTGTCCTAGGCTCACTCAATTACTTTCCCTCCACATCAGGTCAGAAGTGAGGATGTTAATTGATGATTGCACAATGTTCAGCAGTATCCACAGCTCTTCAGATGCTGAAGCATCCATGTCCATATGGAACAAAATCCATTCTGTATTAAGGTTTGCGTTGAGAAGTGGTAATAACATTCATGCCGCAAAAGTACCAGGAAATGACCATCTTCAACAATAGAGAATCTAACTATTTTGTTTGACACTCAATGCATTATCATCACTGAATCTAGCACCAATATCCTAAAGTTGCCATTGGCTAAATACTTAAGTGGACTATCCACAATAATACAGTGGCCGCAGAGCTGATAAGAAGACCATTGGAAATTTTGCAGCAAGTAATTTATCTCCCGACTCCTCAGAGCTTGTTCACCATTTACAAAGCATAAGTCAGGATTGTGATGGATGCACTGCCACTTGCCTGGACACTTCAAGAACACTTGAAAAACCCAACACCATCCAGAACAAAGTGGCTCACTTGTTGGAAAACCAACGTTCACTCCCTTCACCACCTCCATTAGCTATGGACATTCAACAATATTATCATCACTGAATTTCCCCACTATCAACTTCCGGGGGAGTTACCATTGACTAGAAATTGAACTGGGCCAGCTACATAAATACTATATCTATAAAGGCAGGTCAAAGATTAGGAATTCTGCGGTGAGTAACTCACCTCCTGTCTCCCCAAATACAGCCCATTATCTATAATATACAAGTCACTCATGTGATTAAATTCTCTGTATGTACCTGAATGGGTACAGCTGAAAGTGCTCAACACCATCTAGAACAAAGCAAACGACTCGACTAGCACGTCATCTACAACCTCACTTCTGTCACCACCAATTATCAGTAACAGCAGTGTGTACATCTATAAGATACAGTACAATAACTCACCAAGGTTCTATTGACAACATCTTCCAAACCCATAACATTTATCACCTAGAGGCTCAAGGAAAACAGGCATCTGGGAACATCACTACTTACAAGTTCCTCTCCAAGTCACTCATCATCCTGAGTTGGAAGTACATCATAGTTCCTTCATTGTTGCCAGATCAAATTCCTGGAACGCCCTCTCTAGCAGCACTATGGGTATCCCTACATCCCAATGGTTCAAGATGGCAGCTCAACACCACCTGATCAGGGCAATTTGGGATAGTCAATAAATGCTGGCCTAGCGAGCAATCCCCACACCCTGTGAATGAATTTTTAAACATTGAGATTTGGCAATAAATGCTGGCCTTGCCATTGATACCGAGAACCCATGCACAGATTATAAATAGGTCCACGAGTGATACTACCATTATTGGTTTCTCATCCTGAAGTTATTGCTGATTTGTCTTTTGGCAAATTGTTTTCCTTTGTCTTTGTGAACCTGACATGAAAGTGTCTGCTTCAGACAAATTTTGTTTATTTGAGGTAATTAATTTGTGTCTTCCTCTCCTGCTGGTTCAGTTGAAGTGGAAAGTAGCATCATTTCCCTTAATCAAAGCAAAGAACAAAATCTACTATTCTGAATCTGGGGCACAACAGCATTCTCACTTTACTTATAAAGAAAAGGTTAGGCTCTGCTTAATTAATTGTAGTTTGTAATCAGTAATAATTCTGAAGGTTTTATAATACATCCTTTTGTCCTATCTTGCTAAACTGATGGTGTATCCAAGACCCTTTTCCTTGTCAGTAAATAACCTTCTGCTCTTTACATAAATAATTATTTATTTTCTTATGGCTTTTACTGTACTTCACAAGGATTGCACTATTGCTTAATCATGAATATGCACATTTTTTTAAACAAGTGGAGAATTTCATGAATTTTTAAAGAGATTTAACTCTAATTAAATCTACTATCAGATGGGATATGAGCTAACAGCTCAAATATCAGTTTTCTACAAAGGGGAATAATACATTCCCTATTGTTAGGATTACAGCATCAGAGGCAGAAGAAAACAGTCAAGGGATAGGAAAGGCACATGTGTAATAATTTATCACGATTATCATTTTAGATAATTTGTGTAACTTTTACCTCTTTTTTAGGAAACTAATTTACAATACTGGGTTAAAACTATAATCAGGTAGCAAACTATTAACTAAAAATTACATCTGAGATATCATCAGTCAAATACTTAAAGCATTCATGACAAATTACTTTGTCAACTATTTTAGCATTGGTACTAATCTGTTTCAATTAAATGGGTTAGCACCTCTCTTAAAATGAAATTTGATATGAAAGGATTAAGATAAAATAATATGACATAATGTAATTGCCAGTCTTACATTGTTACTAATTAGTACAATTGTTAACAACATGAATCAAATGTGAAAATCCGCTAATTCTATGTTAAATTGCATAATGTTTCCCAAACTTCAACTGGTTTTTTTGAATTGTTAGTAGAATATTGCAGTGATTGGCAGATGACTTGAAATGAAGACGTAATTAATCAAGTGAATTTTAGACATTCTACAAACCATTTACCATTCAAATGATTATGAGCAGTGGCATCAAATAAAGATGAGATGCATTCTTGCAGAGTTAAAAGGAATGATGAAAGTTAAAGAGACAGAAAATTCACATTGGTACTATAAATATGTTCAAGGAAGGCCTGGCACATGCCAGCATGCTGCCTCTCAAAATATGAGCTGGTTCAAAGTACTTAAAACGTGGGTAAGGGGAAGGAAACATGAAGTCTATCCTTGAATGGAAATTTCCTTTCTCTGAATTTGATTTGATTTGATTTATTATTTTCACATGTACCGAGATACATTGAAAAATATTCTTTTGCTATCCAGTCAAATCATACCTTACGTAAGTACATCAGGGTAATAGAACAGAATACAGAATTTGGTGTTACAGCAACAGAGAAGGTGCAGAAAATATTAACCCTCATATATGAGACATTCATTCAGAAGTCTGAGAATAGCAGGAAAGAAGCCGTTTCTGAATGTCTTTGTACGTGTTTTCAAACTTTTGTATCTTGTGCCTGAAGAGGGTAGGAGAGATTATAATCGGGGTGGGAGGGGTCTTTGATTATGTTGACTGCTTTCCCAAGGCAGTGGGAAGTGTAGATGGAGTCAATGGAAGGAAGTCTGGTTTTTATGATGGTCTCCCTGATTGACTTAGTGTGAATCTCTGGCTTTGTTACTCTGGAGTCACATCACAATGTCTGTAGTCCTGTCCCTGGACTGTAGAGACACAGACCCCGAACCTGACTGCCCCAAGCAGCTGCCTGACTGTGCCAAAGCCCCTGGACTGTTACTAGAGGCTGTGTTGACAACTCTCTGTAATTTCTTGAGGTCTTGGGCATACTCTGTAATTTCTTGGAGTTACCATACTCAACTGTGATGCATCCTGAAAGGATGCTTTCTATCATATATCTATGAAAATTGTTAAGAGTTATTGAGGACATGCCAAATTTGCTTAAAAGTAGGAAGTAGAGGCGTTGGTGTGCGTACTTGATTAAAGCATCAATGTGGATGAACCAGGGCAGATTGTTGGTAATATTTACTCATAGGAACTTGAAACTCTCAACCATCTCCACCTCAGCACCATTGATACAGACAGAGGCGTGATCTCCACGCCACTTCCTGAAGTCAATGACCAGCTCCTTTGTTTTGCTAACAGTGAGGGAGAGATAATTCTCTTTACACCAAACCATTCAGCTCTCTATCTCTTTCCTGTACTCTGTCTCGATGTTGCTTGAAATCTGACTTTCTGTGGTGGTGTCATCAGCAAATTTGTAAGTGGAGGTAGAGCTGAACTTGGCCCCACAGCTCCCTGATTGACTTAGTGTGAATCCCTGGCTTTGTTACTCTGGAGTCACATCACACTGTCTGTAGTCCTGTCCCTGGACTGTAGAGACACAGACCCTGAACCTGACTGCCCCAAGCAGTTGGCTGACTGTGCCAAAGCTGCTGGACTGTTACTGGAGGATGTGTTGATTTCTTGTGCTGGGGCTTCCTGACTGAAAAGTGTTTCCTTGACTTGAATGTGAATGACTACTCTTAGACTTTGAGACATGGCCAGCTGATTGGTACACATGTGGTGTGGATGCTGTGTAGGCTGCTGATACTTGGTGCTACTGTGAGATTAACATAGCCCAGTAGTGCAGAACAGAAACATGTCCACCCCTTGGACTGGTCACTGCTCATAAACATGATAAATGGCCTGTAAATCTGGACAAAGGTACTTGAGACTTTAAACTGTGGCTGAAGGAGTAAAGTACAAAAAGCCAAGACAACACAGGAATGTTGTTAGCATCGAAGTATGTGTAAAGTGAGTGAGTGCTAAGAGAGCAATCACAGAGCCATGAGATTCAACCTGCTCCAATTCACCAGTTGGGTGCTAGAACCTCTGTGCAAAATTTCCCGGCAGCAGCATTCCAACGAAATGTGCTGGTGCACTTCAACGTGCAGCATTGAAATGCAAAACTGCACTGTATTTGGATCAGAGATATGCCATGAGGGTGCAGTGAGGCTGGCATATGCCTAATGCCAATGTGCGTGGATGAAGGATGTAGGCACTTGTTGCCCATGGAGCATACCCTGGAATGTTGGTGACTGCTGTCCAAGATGAAGGGCTAGAGGAGCAAGCAGAGAACTGGAGTTGCCAGTGACCCTCTCTGACTTTCATGCCAGTAATTGTCATGTTGTTAGGGTTTGATGACCTGTCCCACAGTTTGAAGTTTGATACTATGTAGGAAGAGAATAATTTAACGTTGCTGCCTACCATCCCTGCCTTTGGATGGCTATGTTCTCTACTTACCATCCCTGCCTTTAGATGGCTATATGTTATCGTGTTTTTTCTTATCTCAGAGATCAGCAAAATGTAGTGGGCTGCTATCCAAAATGTCTTTTAGGAAAAAGGTAACAAAAATAATAAACTTGAACATAAATATGGATAAACAGTTTTATTCTAGCTGAATCACAGTGTATTTTTCACTGATGTAAACTCCCTTTCATATTGTTTATAGCTGTAAGCTTTATTTTTGCAGGATTCCCTCGTTGCACTCTTCACTGATTACTATGTTGTGGAAGAACTCAGCAACTTGTCACTATTTAATTTTCTGACTGCCATAGAGAAATATGCATCAACAAACAGGGTAAGCCCTCCAGAAAATGCTTGTTATAAATACTTACCTTTCAAATGGATGCAGATAAAATACTTTGAAGTCATTTAACTTGAGCATGTATCAAATTTTTCCTGTGTCTGCTCATTTTTTGGAAGGATATAAAAGGATCTATAGACTGATAAACTATCATCAGTCACTTTCTTTCCGCAAGACTTATATAAAAATATATATAACAGATGTATGTGATTTGGGCTCTCTTTAACTGAATAATGGGCACAAAGATACTCATTTTGTTTAAAATAGATTAGTCAAAATACATGCATTTTGACCAATGGATATTTTACATGCACTTTGCAGTTGGATATGTTCCAAAGTATAGTATCTATCCATCTATAAAAACTTTCCATCTAACAAGTATCTATCACACTGTGGTTGACACATCTGTTGTAGATACAAGGCAAATGTAGAAGTATATTTTTAAAAGAATGAAAGCTTGTAATTTCCTGCTTTTCTTATAGGTCTGTGTGTGTGGGGAATGGATACTTGGAAGAAACAATATCATCCATCTGACCAGAAAGTTCTTAATAAGAATGAACCTCTCATTGACCTTAGAGCAGGCCTTTTTAAAGCAATAGAACTATGCAGCCTTCAGGGAAAATCTGAGGGTTTTTGTGGTATAGTGGTAATGACCCTACCTCCAAGCCAGAAGGTTTAGGTTCAAGTCATATATACTCCAAAGGCGTGTCATAACAGGTCGATTAAAAATATTTTTTTCAAGATTAAAGCTAATTGGCATATTGTTCCACAGTATTAGCAGTTTGTTGCATAACTCTTCAGTCATTCTAAAATAGTGATTCATTTCTTTCTATTTGCATTGAGCAAATCTGTGAGATTTACAAAGGTACTTTGTGTGATGAAGATAAATCTTTTATACCAGATGTGAAAATAGTGACAAAGCAGTTTCCTGTTGAGATAAGTTATGTTGAACTCCTTGATTTCTCTCTACTGTTTCCAGATTCATTAATATTGATACCTTTTGTAAGTGTGTATTTCGCTCTATCCAATTTTTGTTCTTTGTGTTCACAGCTGATTGCCGTATTTGGCCATATTTTGTGTGGGAAGTTGGATGCCGTGGTGTTACGTTACATTGTTTTGATGGCCGAGCTGGTGAACTGTGTCTCCTGGCAGTCTGTTAGTGATTTCCAGATGTTTGTCTCTGTAGTTTATTCTTTACAGGTAAGCTAACAAATTAACTCAGAAGATTCTGCATGTGCACAAACAAAAAAAAACACACATTTAGGGTTACTTCACTTGCAGTATTTCCTGTATCAGAAGAGTGATTGCAATAATAACATTCAGCTGGTAAACTGTTGAGATATCTTTGAAGGATTCAGTGGAGAATAAATTCATGTAAAGCTGTCTACTTATTGCAATAAAATAGATTCTCCTGGGTTTAAAACAATGCTGTTAAACTAGAACAAAGAGTTTTGTACTCAGCTGGGTGCAATCTGACAGAACTTCCCAAAATTGACCCTAATTAACTGTGCAGATAACCTCCCTGCCCATTCTGGGAGAATGGGTCTGCAATTCAACCCTAATTAAAGCTCTCCACTTTTTCCCAGGCTTTCTTTTATACAATTTCAACCATAAAATACTGCAGTTGCAGCACTTCACAGCTACCCCAATCACAACATTGAATCTGGTGATAGCTGGATACTGGTTGTGGGGGACTACATTTATAGTCTGCAGTAAACATTAAAGAAGCACTTGCACTTACATGGGAAATACTTTAACATATAATTGCATGTAATAAACTGCACAGGATCAAGTAATTCAGCCCAACGAGTCTTTACTAGCATTTATGATCTCCTCAAGTCTTCGCCCATCCTTCACCATCAACATTATTATCATAGCCCTTTGTTCCCAGTGCATGATATGCTTACTTAGCTTCTCCTTAAACACATTTGTATTATCTATCTCAACTAATTTCTGTAATAGCACAATTCTCACACTTAGCATTCTCTAGGTAAATAAGCAACTTTTGAATTCCTTATTTGGTTCTTTTGGTGAGTCTGTTAATTGATGGTCGTTTCTCTACAGTTGAAAACTCTCTCACTCTCTTCCTCTTTGGGTGGAAATCTTATAGGGATATATGGCAGAATCACATGAGAAGTC
Source organism: Chiloscyllium plagiosum (assembly GCF_004010195.1). Taxonomy (NCBI): domain Eukaryota; kingdom Metazoa; phylum Chordata; class Chondrichthyes; order Orectolobiformes; family Hemiscylliidae; genus Chiloscyllium; species Chiloscyllium plagiosum. Next base: position 40,473,287 of record NC_057731.1, read on the forward strand.
CAGGAAGGCCTATCTTGACATCTGCAGCAACTTGCTTCATCCTTTATGCATTCGCCATGAGGCAAATCAAATTTCTCACTGGGCAGTGGCAAATTGCCAATTAAAGGGGATTATAGCTTATTAAGTGCCATATTAAAGGCATAATTCACCTCATTAATGATCTGATTCCTATCTTACCAAATGTGCTGAACAAGCTAGATGTCAGGAATTCTCAATGTGGTACTCAGAACAAGTTTATGGTGACTTCAACTCATTACTTGCTGCGAGGAGTCTCCAAGTTGCTCCAAGTATAGAAGAAGCTAAAGGGGATTGACAACGTAGAGGTAGACTGGACATTTCCTCTCATGGGGCAATCTAGAATTAAGGGTCATTTTCAACTGTATGGGGTGGCAGGTTTTAAACTAGTGAAGAGAAATCACTTCTCAAAGGATTGTGAACCAGTGGAGGTATGGTGGAGACCAGGACACTAAATACATTTAAGGAAGAGATAGACAGATATTTAATTAGTAATGGGTTGAACAGTTTTAAGGAGCAGGCAGGAAAGTACAATCAAGCTGAGATCAGCCATGATCATATTAAATGGCGGAGCAGATTTGAGATGTTGAATTGCCTACTCCTGTTCCTAATTTATGTTCAGCAAATATGGTTACATTACAATTTGCTATTTCATAGCAGTCATTGATATGGGTTGTAAATGGCTGAAGCTCAAGCCTAAATTGGAGAAGCAATGGCCTCTAGTAATCCAGAGGCCCACTTGTTGTTCAGGCTAGGAGAGTGGGCAAAGAAGTGGCAGGCAAGTGGAGTACAATGTTGGAAAGTGTGACATTATGCATAGAATATTTTCTGAAAAGGAAAAAAACTTCAGAAATCTGAAGCACAAAGGGACTTAGGAATTCAATTCTCAAAAGGTTAGCATGCAGATTCAATTAGCAGTTAGGAGGGCAAATGCAATGTTAGCATTCATTTCAAGAGAGATAGAATACAAGGGCAGGGATGTACTGCTGAAACTGTGTAAACCTCTGGTCAGAGCACCTTGGCATATGATGAGCAATTTTTGGCCCCGTACTGAAGGAAGGATTTGCTGGCCTTCGAGAAGGTTCATATGAGGTTTACGAGAATCATCCCAGGGATGAAGGACTTGTCTTACGAGGAGTGGTTGAAGACTCTCAGTCTGTACTTGATACAGTTGAAAAGGATGAGGAGGAATCTCAATGAAATTTACAGAATACTGAGACGCCTGGATAGAGTGCACATGGAGAAGATGTTTCCACTAGTAGGAGAGACTAGGCCCTAAGGGCACAGCCTCAGATTGAAGTGACAATCTTTTAGAACTGGGATGAGAAGGAATTTCTTCAGCCAACAGGTGATGGATCTGTAGATGTCATTGCTGCAGAACACTGGAAATTAAGACATTGAGTGAATTTAAGACAGAGATAGATACGTTCCTGATTGGTAAGGGAATCAAGAGTTATGGGGACAATGCAGGAGAATGGGGTTGAGAAGCATATCAGCCATGATCAAATAACAAGAGACTCGATGGGCCAAATGGCCTAATTTTGCTGCTATTTCCATATGGTCTTGCTCAGCGCCAAACAGCATCTTGGGGTAGAATCCATGGGGAGAACATACTCACTTCTCGTCCACTGACATTGCATCCAACATTTGCCAACTCTTCACAGTTAATGCTGTATTAAAGCTGCTCAGGTGCTTGGAGATTCCACATGAGCAGTGTGCCAACACAATGACTTCTGGTTCAGGAAGCTGCACACAGATGTTGGTCATCCACTTACTGATGGGAAAAATACCAAGGAACGTAACTCACAATGATTGTGATACCTCTCTGATCATCTTGTGGGATACTTAGGAATGTGCATTGCAGGGCACATCTGTAACTGGCATTGAACTGTGCAGGGACAGGCATGTAGGTCAGCATTGAGTTAGGCTGCATCTCGTGGCTGCTAGGTTGCTGTCTGAACAGTCACTTACTTGGCAACTATCTGCATGCTAATGGCATCCATGCCTTGCTGTGATGTGCAATGCTTGTTAGTGCCACACACAGACACACACATATACACGGTCAAGCGGAGTGTCCAATTACAGTCTGGGGAGTGGGGAACAATCAGTCCTATAGAGCCAGCACCATCAGTCAAAGTGATGTAAACACAGCAGTCAGGGGTCTGGTCAATCATGTCGAGGGGCTATTTATTGAATTTGGTCAAAGAATGTGGGCCAATTACAGTCCCGGCAATATATCTGTTGATTGTTGAGTGGTGTTCAAGAGGAATCTGTAGGAGCGGTGAAGGGGATCACTGTCAAGAGGGGTGAGGGAGTGAGACTGGGGGTGAAAGCAGAGGCATGTGTACAAATGAGAACACACTCATTAAATGGAGGGTAAACTCAAGGCATATTAGGCAGAGGGACATTGGAGATCATGGTAGGCTACAGGAGGTGGTGTTTTTTGCAGTGGCCACCATGTGACTTTCACAGGGAATGCAGAGCACCACAGTAGGTATCAGTAAGGTGTAATGTCAGGGTTCAGGCAGGAAGGAAGGATAGTTGGCAGCAAAATTCAATGTAGAAGGTCTCCATGTTGAGGGGAAATGGGTGGAAGTGGACTGCTGGGGTAGAGACATTGTGATGCTGCTGAGGACCAAATAAACCGGCCGGTGCACTGCTCACTCCTCCACGTGTTGGGGAAAATCAAATTTCTCAACCAAATTGGTCCTGAAATTCTTACTCATCATAAAATAAGATTTAAGTCAGGGACTGAGTAGAAATTAATGATAAAACATGATAAATATTAATAGTTAAATAATTTGACAACTGATCAAGATTTTGGATGGGCTAAGTCTTTTGAATATTTATGGTAGTCACAAACAATGGTATCATTGGTAGATTTGTTGACTGAAAGATGGTAATTATTGAATAGGCTGTTTTAACATTGTTCACTCTTTGCTGCCAGATTTTACTTCTTCCAGATTAGCAGAAGAATATCACTTTGACAAGAGTAGAAATGTACAGAAAATTAATTACATCAGGTTTTTTCATTACTTCCACTGAAATTTAATTCAGACTTCAAACAGACTCATCAATACCACATATCATACCTCTAAGCTACAATTTTATACATTGCCCTGTACTGATCTTTTCAAACTGTCAATTATGTTGAGCGTGTACTGCGTTGGGGGAATATTATGAATAATTTCACCAGGACACTGACCCATTAAATTCCAAATGACGCACAAACAATTAAGTTTGGATATGCTTTACTTTTCACCTGGGTAGTTTCTGGGTGTTGGCATTGAAAAGGATAAACTGCAACAAATGTCTTACTTGCTGATGTCTCATTTGGATTGAATCAGATTCAATAAGTTTAGCCTTCTTGGATATATACAGCAAGTTCTGTGGCTTGTCGACGTGTCAATGTGCAACAAATGCTTTGACATATAATAAAACAAATTATTCTGTGAAAGTGAAGGTATAGCTGAGATTTTTTTAACGTTCTTGGGCATTTATCAAAAAGATGTACCTTCTCCCAGAGTGATTCTACACAGAGTTTGCAGCAAAGAAAGGTCCCGAAATGTTAACTCTGCTTTTTCTCTCCACAGACTACCAGACCATTTTTTTTGATTTCCAGCTTCCATTTTTTGTTTTTGTTTTGCAGTGAAGTGTTGTTAAGTTGCTTTGTAAGACAACTAGATTACTAGATTACATTACAGCGTGGAAACAGGCCCTTCGGCCCAACAAGTCCACACCGACCTGCCGAAGCGCAACCCACCCATACCCCTACATTTACCCCTTACCTAACACTACGGGCAATTTAGCGTGGCCAATTCACCTGACCTGCACATCTTTGGACTGTGGGAGGAAACCGGAGCACCCGGAGGAAACCCACGCAGACACGGGGAGAACGTGCAAACTCCACACAGTCAGTCGCCTGAGGCAGGAATTGAACCCGGGTCTCTGGCGCTGTGAGGCAGCACGGCTAACCACTGAGCCACTGTGCCGCCCACAGGGTAAGCTTAGTAAATTGTGCTTCACCATGCTTTTGTGTGGTTTCTTTGGGCCTTGATTCAAGCTCAGGCCAGACTTCTTAGTAACCTCTAAGCTTGTTTTGCTGTTACACAACACACGATGGTAAGGATACAGAGCAGATTGTTCCCTGCTGTACAGGGTCCAACTTCTTACTGGAATATTAACTTATAATGACTGAGGTCACCCATGTTACTGCTTACCTCATCCAGATATTCATTAAACCTGATCACTACATCGCCCCCACCAAATACTTTGCCAGTCTTGTACTAAAAATATTTTCTTAACATTACTAACTGAAACATCTAATTAAAGAAATTCCCCTTCAGGCTCAACGTAGTTTTGACCCCACTAACACCCCATAAAGTCCATTTCTCACAGATTCAAACATTGTGGAGATCTTCTAATTCTCTGGCCATTTGAAATAATACTCAATGGCAGAAACGCTGGCCTGCAAGCACACATTCAGAAACTGAAACAAGAAGTGGAGGATTAGTAACAATCTCCCAAATGTTCATGGCACTGAAGGGGCAGGTGGCTAGTGGGCTACTGCATTGGAATGAAATCAAGTGAGTGCTGATCACAAGGGTACCACTTCCATTTGACTAGAATCATTTACCTTTACCTCTTTGTGATACCTTCTATTGAAGAAGAAAGCTGGCAATGAAAGTCTGCTGCACAGTGAAGCTGCACAATCGAAGAGGAGCTGAGGAATATCTCCATTCAATTATAACAGCAGGGCAATAACACCTTGAGAATCATGTGCCACATTTTCAATTCTACAATAAAGAGATGAGTGAATCATCAGGAAGACTTCAGAGCATTGATTCACTTACCTAGAATATTGAACAGCCCACCATGTCTGTGCCAACCATGATGTTATTCTAAACTAATTCCATCTGCCTAAACATGGTCTATATCCCTCTATTCGCCACCTGTTCATGCATCTATATAAATGTTTCTTAAACTCTGCTGTCATATCTGCTTCTGCCACCTCTGGCAGCATGTTCCAGATCTCCTAGAGTAAAAGACTTTCCTCACACATCTCCTTTAAACTTTCTCCCTCTCACCTTAAACCTATAACCCCTAATATTTTACATTTCCACACTGGGAAAGAGACTCTGACTATCCAACCCTCCATGCCTCTCATAATTGTATATACTTCTATCACATCGTCCCTCAGTTTCTGACACTCTAGCAAAAACAATCCAAGTTTGTCCAACCTCTCCTTATAACTATTACACTCCAACATACCGGTAAACCTCTTGTGCAGATTCCTGATGAAGGACTTTTGCCTGAAATGTCGATTTTTCCTGCTCCTCAGATGCTGCCTGACCTGCTTTGCTTTTCCAGCACCACTCTAATCTAAACTCTGGTTTCCAGCATCTGCAGTCCTCACTTTTGCCTAAACCTCTTGCACACCCTATCCAACTACTCTACATCCTTCCTATAGTGTGGGGACCAGAACTACACACAGTACTCCAAATGTGGCCTGACCAAAGTCTTACACAGATGCAATATGACCTGACAACTTTTATTTTCAATGCCCCTGATCAGTGAAGGCAAACATGCTGTAAAACATCTTTACCACCTTATCCATTTGTGTTGCAACATTTAGGGAGCTATGAACATGGACCTCAAGATCCCTCTGTATAACTATGCTTTTAAGAGTCTGGCCATTTACAGTATACTTTCCTCTTGCATTTGACCTCCCAAAATGTATCATCTCACGTTAAACTCCATCTGCCATTTCTCCACCAAACTTTCCAGCTGATCTATATCCTGCTACATCCTTTAATATCCTTTCTCACTATTCATATGCCCATCAAAATACATGTCATTTGCAAACTTACTCATCAGACCACTGACAGTTTCATCCAAATCATTTATGTATATTACAAATAAGAGAGGTCCCAGCACTGACCCTTGCAGAACACCACTGGTTACATACCTCCACAGAAAATCATGCCTCCACAATTACTCTCTGTTCTTCTATAACCAAGCCAATTTTGACTCCTCGTTGCTAACTCACCATGGATTTCATGCGATTTGATTTTCTGGATCAGCCTTCCATAAGGTTACCATGACCTTGTTAAATGCTTATGTAAATTCAGTGTAAACCACATTCACTGCTTTGCCCTCATCAATCACCTTCATGACTTTCTCAAAAAGCTCAATCACGTTTGTGAGACAAAGGACTGATGAAAATTTCTTCAGACTGTTTCCTTCACTGTAGGAATCCTAATCAGGACTGTTTGGAGAGCATCTGGAATCTCAGCAAAACACTCTGGATGAAAAGGGGAACTTTAGGATTACGTACTGTCAGATCAGACAGCATCTTTAGAATGATAGATAAAGCTGAAGAATTTTCTCGACTCTTATACAAAAGTGGAGCATTGTTCTCATGCTTCAGTACTTCTAAAGATTTTTTCTTTATGTATAGAGTCTCCTGTTGCTTGTATTCTTGGACAAACTCACCTGGCTGACTTTGTGTACTGCTGAATGAAATACCAAGGGTGACAGTTCCTTAAAGCTGAAAGTATTGGAACTTCCACCACTTCATCAGTGTGTAACACTTCTTGATTGGTGCTGCCAGTTAGAAAACCTGATATCATGACACATTGACGTGAAGATATCTGATCTGTCTTGGCCCTGGACATGTTTCAGAGGAATCTTGATATACTTAATGAAGAACCGAAGAGTCAGATACGCAGGATCTATTTCTGGATATGACAAAAGGAAGTCTTATGGCAAATTGCAATTGGGTTCACCTTCTGGTTTGGAATTTCTGAAGAAGGAAGAGGCTCATATTCTTCCAAGACAATTTGAAAAGGATCATAATGCTGATGAAAGTTTTGGAAAAGCTTAGAAAGTTCCTCACAAAATGGCATCCAATCTTTTCAGCATGCGCCTTCAATAAGTGGAGGAAATTGTGGGAAACCCTCACAAAATGTCATTCAGATCCTCTTTAGAAAAAAACACTGCTGTTTCTGAAGATGCTGAAGTAAAACCTCTCGGATAGAGTGTCGGCTGTTCATAGCAATTCCTCACAGAATAGAATATTGTCATCCTCTTAGCTGAAGTCATCATCCAGTCAGAAATCATCTCAATAAAATGGGAAGCCTTATGGCATCTGTAGAAGACACAATTGCACACATGCCCACTGATTTAACAAGGGTTTGGTTTTTGAAATAACTCCACAGAGGGCGATATCCCGTCACCAAGTCACCCTTTATTTACACGTGGAAAGTCCTTGACACTGATCCAACTCTCTCAGAGCCAGCTCTCCAGATTGTCAGGATGCCAGACATTACTATTTTTAATCTGTCAGTCAGGGCTCCCTGATTGGACCAGGTTAACAGCCCCAGTCAGAGAACTCATATTCTATGAGGATCACTGGCTGACATTATTGCAATCACTATAGTTTGATTCTCTAAGATATAAGTAGGCTCTCTACAATCTTTAACATTGTAGACCAGCGCTGCTTAAAGCCAACATAGAGCTTAAAGCCTAATGCTGCCAAAGGCCTGGGCCTTGTCACGTGAGTTTAAAGATGCACCCACAGCACTGTTTTGCAGTAGGAGGTAAGACAGTGATGGTTGATCTTGAATCAAGGAAACATTTAATATTAAAGTTGTTGGCATTCAGAATGACTAACTAAGAATTCTGGTTGTGATTATCATGTATTCTTAAGGGGCTAGTAGCCTCAGTGTGTCCAAGGAAGTTTTTTTATTGTTAATTTTAAAGGTTGTGGGCATCGCTGGTTCAGCCAGCATTGATTACCCCTCCCTAATTGTTAAAAGTCAGTCACATCACTGTGGGCCTGGGGTCACAGGTAGGCCAAGCTAGGCAAGGTTAGCAGATTTCTTTTTGACAGTAGTTACTTAGATGTCAATAGGCTGGATTTTTTTTTGTTCTAGATTCTTACTGAATGCAAGTTTCACTGTCAGTCATGATGGGATTCAAACCCATATCCCCCGAACTTTAACCTTGCATTCTGAATTACTTGTTCAGTGATGTTACCACTCTGTCACCACCTCTGTCTGCTTCCTCACGTCAATCAGCCATCACGCTAATGTCTTTGGGAAATTTTCTGAGGATCCTCTTGCCTTGTAGTTCAATCTTGCTTCCTGGTTGCTCAATCTTGCCTTGTGAGCTTCCGCTTTATCTGAGGAAACACAGAGTTTACCTCAGATTGATATCTCTATCACTGTGACCATATTTGATTGTGTTCTTGTGTGTGTTCTTCAGCTCCTGATACAAATTCAGGCTAGATTTCACACTGTTAAATTTTATTTATTGTTAAACTGTACAAAGATAATAAGAGTACAGAGCAGCTCTGAACTGTATAGGATCCAGCATCTTAGTGTTACATTAACAAAGACCACTGTGGTCATGGTGGCATCAGTACTTACCTCAGAAGCTTCTCCACATTTTCATTAAGCCCTATCTTTACACTTTGGCAATCAACAAATGTAGTCCACTCAGAATTACATTGAGGAATGGAAGGTGAGGACCCTGAGGCAGACAGTCTGCATCACCTAACGTGGCAAACAGAGAGAGGATCGCTAGACAGGCAGACTACACCACTGAGAGGAGGTAAGAAAGGAATCCTATTGCTGGCTGTCAAAGATAGAGTTACATTTATTGGTACTGATTGGAAATGGTTTTTTACTATACTACAGGATAGGAAGTATTTGATGTCTGTATGGTAAATTGTTAAGGTCATTTCTATGCTTAAAATTTGCAAACTAGAGACTGAGCTGCAGACACTGCAATGCATCAGGAGGGATTATTTGTACCAGGAGGCAGTCATGCCATTCAGGATATGGTCCTCTCACTTGGACAGTAGTCAGAGAAAGGAGAATGTGACTGAGAGTGATGGATCCAGAGGGCAGAAGTGTCAACACCCAACATGTTTGAGGTTTCCTCAATCTGTTTGGATGAGAGTGGAGGCTGCAGGGTGGGTATGCAAACTGACCGTGGCAGCATGTATAGAAAGCCTTTCAAGTGGGGCAGCAACAAGGGATGAATTCATAGCAGGTGCAAGTACAATGAGAGGTGTTGACATTGTTCTCTGTTCAAAGAGCAAAAGTGCAGACAGCTATGTTGCCTGTCCAGTCAGGATTCAACATCTGCTCATGGGTGGAAAGGAATGTACAGTTGGAGAAGGAAGATCCAGTGGTCATGGTCCATGTAACTACCAACAACATAGAACTAGATAAGAGGTTCTGCATAGAAAGTATGAGGAGCTAGGCACTAAATTGTGAAGCAGAATATCAAAGTTTATAATAACTGGATTATTACCTGAGTCATATGAAAATTGGCATTGGGTATCTAGAATTAGAGAAATGAATACATGGCACAAAGATTGGTGCAGAAAATGTGAATTCCAGCTCATGGGCTACTGACACCAATACCTGGGAAAGTTAGGCAGTAATATGGGACAGTCTGTGCCTGAACTTTGCTGGGTTCAGTGTTCTTGTGAGCAAACCCTCAAGGACTGGGACCACAACTTTTTACAATTTACAGTCAATGACATAAATTAGGGCAGCAAAGACATGGTAGCTAAAGTTGCAGAAGATGCCAAGATAGCTAGGAAAATATGTTGCAAAGAAGTTATAAGGAAGTTGCAGGTGGATATACAAATAGTAGAATAAGTTGACAAAAAATCTAGTAAATGGGCTATAATGTGAAATAATATGTACTTCAATTTGATAGGAAGAATAAAATAGCAGAGTATTTTATAAACAGAGAATGACTAAAGAATTTAAAGGTGCAAAGTAATTTAGGTGTTCTGGTACATCAGTGACAAGAAGTTAGTATGCAGATACAGCCTGTAATTAAGGAGGCTAGTGGAATGTTTTCCTTTGTTACACAAGAAATTGATTATAGAAATAAGAATGTTCAGCTTCAGTTGTACATGGCATTACCTAGACCACATCTCACTGTATGCAATTTTGGCCTCTTTATTTAAGGAAGAATGTAAATGTTTTGGAAGCAGTTCAGAGGAGAGTTATTAGACTGATACCTGGAATGAGTGGGCTGCCTTCTGAGGATAGGTTACACAGGCTGGGCTTGTTTCCACTGGAGTTCAGAAAAGTGAGGAGTAATTTGATTGAAACGTGTAAGATCCTAAAATGGTCTTGACAGAGTGATTTTGGAAAGGATGATTCCTCTTTTGTGTCGGTTCAGCACAAGGAAACATTGTTTTAAAATTTTTAATCACCTTTTCAGGGCAGAAATGAGGAGAATGTTTTTCTATCAAAGGGTCATGTGATTGTGGAACTCTCTGCTTCAGAAGGTGATGGAAGCAGGTCATTGAATATGTTAATATCAAGCTGGATAGATTCTTGTTAAGCAGAGGAATCAAGAGTTATTGAGAGTAGATAGGAATGTGGAATTGAAAACACAAACAAGATCAATTATGATCTTGTTGAATGTCGGCTCAGACTTGAGGGGCCAAATGGTGTATTTCTAGTCCTCTTTCATATGCTCTCTGATCTTGGTTGCTGATAAGATAACATTGACTCTTTCAGCGATCTTCATTCAACTTCCTGTAATGCAGCATCACCAGACCCCAAGCTCACCATTGCTTTGGGATTGTAAAGTCACTGTGTATTCTCAGATACTCTTATTATCCCTGACATGACTGTTTGTGGGCATTATTAATGAGTTATCATTTCTCTTTCTTTTTTCAGATTTTTTTTCTTTTTTGCCTTCCCTCCTTCACAAGTTCCTTTCTAATTTGTACAACATGATGATACATCAATATATTTTATTTTGTGCTATTCTATGACTTCGTAATATTCCTTGATGCTCAGAACAGTGTGCTCCTGTGTACATAAGACCAAGTCCTTAATGCTTCAGATCTTTTGTTTCATATCAAGTGAAAGGTTGTTTTTCTCTTTGTTACCAAACAAGGGACATCAAAATGTAGGATAGAGGATGCACATCACTGTACTGTGCACTGATCAACAGGGACAACCTAGCTCCTATAAAAGTGCATTGATGCAGGGAGTTAATAGTCAACGTGACCTCAATTTTAGGAGTAAAGTTCTGAAGTGCGATCCCTAAAGTGCGATAGTGATCAGTGACTTTTATCCCTCAAGTCCAGTGGATCATTGGATAAAGATGCCTTTAAGTTAACCTTCTCAGTTCCAAAGTAACAAACTGTTGTTTATTCCTATCAGAAGCTTCTGATCGATGAGGAAGGTATTTTTCTGCAGTGTGGATTCTTTTTCTTGGAAAACACTTTTATACCCTCTTGATCTGACCTTTATGCAGGAGAACAAAAGGACGATGCACAGCAGTTCTCGAAATATTCCAACAAAACTTTCTGTGTCCGTCCAGGATCAGGTCAGGAGCAGCACCAAGTATATAGACACACACAAACACAAACGATCTACCACTCTGGTGAAGCCACATCACAGGATGACATGTATGCTCAAGAGAGGAAGCTGCATGCCGTAGACAGAGCTAATTGATTTCACAGTTATGAATCAGGTCAAGTTTTACAGTCCTGTCATGTCATGTTGTGACCATTGTTGGAAAATTAAAAGACTAACTGGAGAAGAAGGCTCCACAAACATTCCTTTCTCAATGATAGTATAGCTCAGCATATGAGTACAAGAGGACTTTTTGCAACCATGTTTAGGCAGAAATGCTGAATGGATGATCCATCTTGGCCACTTCCTTTGTCACCCATGACAGACCTACAGAGTTTCTTAAGCAAGTCTGTGTTTGTAAACCTGTAGCTAAGTTGTTAGACCAAACGACCATACAACATAGGAGTGGAAGTAAGGCCATTCGGCTCATCGAGTCCACTCCGCCATTCAATCATGGCTGATGGGCATTTCAACTCCACTTACTCGCATTCTCCCCGTAGCCCTTAATTTCTTGTGACATCAAGAATTTATCAATCTCTGCCTTGAAGACATTTAGCTTTCCGGACTCCACTGCACTCCGCGGCAATGAATTCCACAGGCCCACCACTCTCTAGCTGAAGAATGTCTCTGCATTTCTGTTCTGAATTTACCCCCTCTAATTCTAAGGCTGTGTCCACGTGTCCTAGTCTCCTCGCCTAACGGAAACAATTTCCTAGCGTCCACCCTTTCCAAGCCGTGTATTATCTTGTAAGTTTCCATTAGATCTCCCCTTAATCTTCTAAACTCCAATGAATACAATCCCAGGATCCTCAGCCGTTCCTCATATGTTAGACCTACCATTCCAGGGATCACCCATGTGAATCTCCACTGGACACGCTCCAGTGCCAGTATGTCCTTCCTAAGGTGTGGGGACCAAAACTGGACACAGTACTCCAAATGGGGCCTAACCAAAACTTTATAAATTCTCAGTAGCACAACGGTGCTTTTACATTCCAACCCTCTTGAGATAAATGACAACATTGCATTCACTTTCTTAATCACGGACTCAACCTGCATGTTTACCTTTAGAGAATCCTCAACTAGCACTCCCAGATCCCTCTGTACTTTGGCTTTACGAATTTTCTCACCGTTTAGAAAGTAATCCATGCTTCTATACTTATTTCCAAAGTCCAAGACCTCGCATTTGCTCATATTGAAT
>NC_057731.1:40487877-40536250 GCF_004010195.1 Chiloscyllium plagiosum
TCCTCTCTCGTGCCCTCATAATTACCTTTATTTAACTGTCACACCATTATATCTGATTTTGCCTTCTCTCTTTCAAACTGCAGACTGAACTCTACCATATTATGATCGCTGCTTCCTAAGTGTTCCCTTACTTTAAGATTTTTTATAAAGTCTGGTTCATTACATAACACTAGGTCCAGAATAACCTGCTCCCTTGTGGGCTCCATGACAAGCTGTTTCAAAAGGCCATCCTGTAAGCATTCCATGAATTCCCTTTCTTTGGATCCACTGGCAACATTATTTACCCAGTCCACCTGCATACTGAAGTCTCCCATGATCACCGTGACCTTGCCTTTCTGACATGCCTTCTCTATTTCCCGGTACATGTTGCGCCCCTGGTCCTGACCACTGTTAGGTTCGCATAGCCATGACATGTACCCAACAATATGGAAAATGGCCCAGATGTGTCTCTCCACAAAAATGTCGATGCAATATGCAATAATTATCATCCAACAATTTACTCTCAATCATCAGCAGTGTGATGGAAAGTTTATCGCAAGCGCTGGCAAGTGAAACTTAGCTGCTAGTAATCTGCTCATTGATACTTAAATTGCATTCCATCTGGACCACTCAACTCCCAGCCTCATTACAATCTTGGTCCAAATATGGAAAAAGGTACTAAATTCTAGAGGTGAAGTGAGACTGATTGCTCTTGATACCAAGGTCACATTTAGAGAATGTGGAACAAGAAGCCCCAGTAAAATTGAAGTCAATGAGAAATCAGGGAGAATCTCTATTGAAGTAAAGAGGTTTGCACCTATCACAAAGTAAGTGGCTGTGGTTGTTGGGGACCTATCATTTTAGCCTCAGGACATTACTCCTTCATTCCGCAGAGCAGAATCTGAGCTTAACCATCTTCCATCCACTGCTTCATCACCTTCCCTATATTTGGAGGTCAGATAGTCGAAACGATCACTGAGGATTGCAGTGTTCATTATCATTCATGGTTCCTCAGATAATGAAGCAATCCAGAGTCTAACCACCTTCCTTTGACATACATTGCCATCAACATTCTGCAAGTCTCCACTGACATAATTGGATAAGCCACATGAGTACTTGAGTTTCTTGTCAAAAGCTTGGTATTCTGAAGTAAGTCATCTCCTGATTCCACAAGGCCTTTTGACCATCTGCAAGACACACATTAGACATGTCATGGAATAAGTGGTTGGATAAGTCCTGCTCTAACATATAAGAACCCAACACCATCTAGAACAATACAGCAAGCTTTGTTAGGCATCTGTCCACCTACCTCAAATATTCACCTCCATAACTATAAGTGCACAGTGGTTGGTGTACATATTCTTTACAAGATGAGCTGTAGCAAATCACCAACGCTATTTCTATGGCACCTTCTTGGCTTCTGCTTCTACCACTACAGTATTACCCAATATATTCATCACGTGGTGAATCGATGCTGTTCATTCTTAGATCCACGTAATATTTAGCAGTGTTAAAGTTTAACTTGCTCTGTTAACAGCTTAACCACAATTTGACGTTATTCTCTAATTAAGCAAGAAGGACTTAACCACGTTATTGTGCTCCAAATTGGACAGGCTGTGTCTCCATGTGTCAGAATATAGTTCCATTGATAGGTTTCTAGTGACCTTGAAGATAAAAGGCAATTTGCTCAATGAACAAAGTGTGTTTTGTCACATTCTTGTTCTTTCTGGGTGTCTCTCATTGACAAATATTTACATCTACAAGACCAATCTGAAGAATACTATGAAATCAATATTTGGAAGGACAGTGAACTATTGCTTTCGAAATTTTCTTGGAAGAAATTGAGTACACAATGGTTGCTATCTAAAGAACTTGGTTTTGTTTAGCTGGAGCTGGCAATTTATTGAGGTGTGCAAATGACAGACAGCACTGCATGGTTGCCACTGAAATGGAAAATTGTGGCAACTTGGAACACTGTTGGCAACATTCAGATGTGTTCAGCCTTCATCTTAATGGGTGTGTTAAAATGAATGACTGAAAGGGTTAGGGTGCCTTTGGTGTTTAAAGAACGATTGCTGGCGGTTTGCTACGACAAAGGTCTATGAAATGTCTCGATGCTGTTTTCAGAAATGGTAAGCAACAGATCATAAGCAATGTCAGAGCACAGAGTCAATATGTAGAGTTATGTTAATTCTTTACCCAGCCCAATTACCTGATATATAAATTTTAATTAAATGCAATTTATTCTTGAAGAAATTTATAAACTGAAGCATGCTGTTAGAAACCAAAATCTTCAGTTAGCAGATTGTCACCTCTTTGCATTGTGAAACAGTTGGACTGCAAAATGCTTTTAAAACTGATCTCCTCCTGCCTCTGATAGTGAGTGCATCGATCTTCAATGTATGATGTTCAAATGCACTTTATTTACGATTGCAACCACCACTACAGCCACCCCTCCACACAGTTTCAATCAGCTGGCCACTTGTTCTCAAATGTGAAATGAGTGGCCAGCAATTGCAAAGCACCCCATTGCGACAGTTGAGATAGCTGTTCGAATGTAAGAAACACATTGGAGAAAATAAAGTGTCCCCAACCCACAACCTTATTCATCCTTGTTATTATTTCTTTTGTTAGTTAACTTGAAGTATTGACTCATATCTTATAGGATGATGAAATTGAGACAATATTGATGAGCTATCGGGGTTTCAATGAGAAACGTGTTTCAAAAACACTTGTGATGGAATATATTCTGAAACTCATCTTAACAAATTCTGAACCACTATTTAAAGAGGTAAGGACAGAACAGATGTATACAAACTGTGCAATCCTCAGAACTGTCTCGAAAATGCTCTGTGCATTTAGAGTGTGATTGAAGAGAATATAGATTCATCACACAAAACAGCTACAAGGAATTCTATTCCAGAGTTTTATAAATCTGGCATGCACATTGTATGTCAAAGATCAGGCAGCTTTGTGCAATATTTACATGTTAGCAAAGCATTCCAAATGTACTTCTCAACAAAAAGACCTTTATAATCGAAATAATTCTACAACTTTGAATAATACTGTTCTTAAATATTCTGGCTTGCTGTTTGCTCATATATTTCAAACTTAACTTATAAAATATAAGATTATTTTTATGAACAGCACACTTCAATATTAAAAATAGAATGTTTCTATCTATATCACAGCCTTGATCTCCCCTCCCCTACTGCACTTAATGCATATTTGAATAAAGCGTTTGTGGTGCATTGCCAATCCGTGTGGTTAGTAGATGGACTGAAATGGAGAAAACAAAGGTTTTAATTCCTTGTGGTTGGCTCTGCTGATACATGCGTAATTGAGCAGATTCCTTGGCTATCATAGTAAAGGCTGCAGACCTCATCCCAATCTTTGGGATTTGTAGTTACTTGCATGACTGGAGGAAGGTGACTCATATCCTCAATGGAAAATTAACAGTACCCTCCCTGCTCTACCCTTGCAAAACAGACTGATTGACACCTACTCTCCAGAGCCCAATCGCATCAAAAGATCTGGCTTCAAAAGAAGCCACACAATTTCCAGACTTTGGACAAGAGAGGGAGTCTGAAGATGGGATTGTAGATTGTAAGGGCAGGAGGATTGAGGATGTGATTTTAAGAAAGGAACAATGGTAGCAGTTTTGAATGAGAGGGGGACAGTAACTGAGGAGAGGGATCCACAGTGGAAAATCCACAGTGGGCCAGGAAGGAAAGTTAGAAAGCTAGCCATTGAGGGTGGAGAAGGCAGGATTCAAATATGGAATTGTTTGCCTCTCCCAATTCATAACTCTGATGAAATCTGGCCCCTAATAATCAATGGCTCTATTAATGTTAAAAATGAGGCAACAGCTGGATCTTCATGAATAGATGTTTATGGTGGTGAGCTTGTACACTTGTTTGAAGCTCTGTTTTCTTACATCTGACAGTGTAATAGAGCCAGCAATATAAAGTGGATTTGGTGGATTAACATCACTCTAAGTGGGTATGGGTCTGAAAAGACTGCTAACTGTCTAAATGACTGATAACTCCACTATTAAAGATTTATTAGACAGAATTAATTTGGTCTGAGAAAATTTCAGTTTTTGGGAGGGAAGAGTCAAAAAAAATTTAATACTGTATCATTGGCAGAGAGGCTGGCAGATTCTGAAGGTCAGGCAGAGCAAAGGATTGTGAAGAGCCTATCTTAACTGCTAAACTACCAGACCACCCCAGATTATTTTGTTCAGCTTGGTTTAATAATTAACCCATGCACTATTGAAGAATTTTAGCACATTCAGAGAGACTAGATTCCAAAGCCAACACAGAATGGGTTGAAGCAAAAGAATGACTCTCAGATTAAATGCCACTTAAGCAGTTTTAATATCTTCACTGAATAGAGTGATTTTTGTTTTACTTTTACACGTTAAGCTCTAATGGGATTCACTTATTCTTTGAATATTACCTGTATGTTCCTCAGTGTGAAGCCAATCTCCAACAGCATTCTGAGACTGAGCCTGGTTATCTAACAAGCACAGAATTTGCACTGGCCTTTGAAAAATTTGCTCCACAGTGCAAAACAAAACTGAACCAGGTCTTGGTTGAACAATCCATTACTGCAAAGCAAAGTGCCTTTATTTCTTTATCAAGTGCAGCACGTATCCTATGAAATGAATTGCAAATATCTTGTAACTTGAAATAGCTAAATAATAAAATAACACCTATACTGGATTGTTAACTTTACAGATCTTTCAACTTTACATCTGTCTTTTGGGGAAGAAAAATAGAGTTGTTCAATTAATTGGTCTCAACTCTCTATATCAAGATATTTGACTGCCAACTTCCCAAGCATTGTCTAGTAAAAGATTTTTGGTGTTCAGATTAATTAATGTACAACTGTCTCACTGTTGGGAAATATTTCTTAATTATGACAACAACTATATCTTCTGGACGCCCATGTTTATCTTAAGTGATATGGTAGGAAGTTCTGTAGTCCAATTTGAAATATCTGTACATTAATGTCTCTTTACTGCAAAACCACAGTTATTTTTAAAATCAGTATTAAATGGTCATTGAACTGATTAACTAATAATGAGAATTGGTGGCTATTTAATATCTCGAACTACTGCTGGGCTGAGGTGGCGATTTTGAATACTGGTACGTGGTTCCTACTGGTAAGTATGTGTGTGCAAGTCTCAGGTGAGAACCAAATCTTCACTTTGTTTTGATAGGGTTAGGATTAGCCTTATCTTACCTCAGCTAATGCAACATGCATTACAGTTCTCAGTGATGGTGTACATGTTTTTTGCGTGGTGATGATCGTAAAAGATACCGCAGAACTGGTATAGTGCAGAAGCAAGATGTTTTGTTTCCCTAAAATGTTGAGATAAATAGGAATGAGCTACAGCCTTTTTACAACTTAGGAAAAGCTCTAAATCCTCTTTGCACTCTCAAATGCAAAGGCAGAAACTCATTTGCACAAGACTTTTCGGGTCATAACATGAACATATTAACAGAAGAACCAGAGGCCCATTAAAATTCATAGAGGCGTGATGCCAGCAGTTACACTGGACTGAAGGCTGAGCTGAACTTCTGGGATCATTGGGAAGAGGTTTCCAGGAACAGACCTTCAAAACTGGAGGTACATCCAGTCTTTCCGAACTCAGACTCACCCCAAACTTTCCCCACTACCACCACCACCCCGGTCAGAAGCAGCAGTAAAGTTTGCTGGCTGGCTCCAACCTGAAAAAGGAATGGATCATTGTCTCAAAAGAGCCCATGACAAAATTAAGCACCACCACCATCACTACAAAGTAGAATTAGATAAACTAGTGGGTCTCAAGGCAAAAAGTCCCCAAGCCCTGATGGCTTCAATCCTAAATTACTACAAGAGGTAGATTCAGAGATATTGGATGTAATTTTGGAGAAGTACCATTGGATTGGAAAACTGCCAATGTGACACCCCTATTTAAAAAGGAAGGGAGGCAAAAACACAGGTAACTATTGTTACCATCTAACATCTATTGTTGGGAAAGTATTGGAATCAATTACTAAGGAGGTAATAGCAGAGAATTTGGACCATCACAATCCAATCCAGCAAAGTCAGCAAGGCTTCATAAAAGGGAAATCATGTCCGATTAATTTATTAGAGTTTGTCCAGGAGGTTTCAACACAATGAAACGAGGGAACCAGATGTGTTGTGTTTGGACTTTTCGAAGGTGTTTGACAAACCACCTCACAAAAGCTTAAGTCATAAGACAAGAGCTGATGGTACTGATGGTAGTATACTGGTGTGTATTGGAATTGACACATGGACAGGCAACATTAAGTAGGGATGAGGGGTTCCTTTTCAAGTTGGTGACCCATGACCAGTGGGGTTCCCCAGGGATAAGTGGTGGGAGCACAACTGATTACAACATATATTCATGACTTGAGGAAAGGAAGTAAATGTACTGAAGTCAAATTTGTTGATGACACAAAGATAGATGGAAAGGCAGTTTGAAAGAGGGAAACAATCAGTTCACAGAGAGAAATGGATAGGTTACATAAATGGGAAAAATGTTGGCAAATGAGTATAATGTGGGGAAATGAAAAGTTGATCATTTTGGAAGGGAGAGCAAAAGAACAGGATATTATTTAAATGGAGAAAAACTGCAGAAAGCTGCAACACAAAGGGACTTGGGAATACTTACAAAACACAAAGCTAGCACACAGGTATAGCAGGAAGTGAGGAAGACTAATGGAATATTGGCCCTTAATTCAAGGGGGCTGGAGTATAAGAGTAGGGAAGTCTTGCTGCAACTGTTCAAGGTTCTGGTGAGACCAAGCTGGAGTACTGAGAGCAGTTTTGGTCCCTGTAAAGAAAGACATAATTTCATTGGAGGCAGTTCAGAGAAGGTTCACTAGAATGAGAGGATGTTTCCTCTCATGGGAGAGTCAAAAGCCAGAGGGCATGGTCTTAGAATTAAAAGCTGGCAATTTAAGACTGAGATGAGGAAGAATTTCTTCCTTAAAGAGAAGAGTCTTTAGAACGCCTTGCTACAGAGAGTTATGGGGTCAGAATGCCTGTGTACATTTAAGGCTGAGATAGATAGATTCTTGATCAGTAAGGAAATCAAGGATTATGGGGAAAAACACAGGGTATGAGGAATGTCAAATCAGCCATGATCCTATTGAATGGCAGAGAAGGCTTGAGACGCCGAATGGCCTACTCCTATTCCTATTTTTTATGGTCTTCAGAGCCATTTTAAAATATTTTTGCGAAGAATAGATGACTCTCCCTGTTTCTGATCTTCAGAATTCCTGGGCCAAGTTTCTCACCTTGAGCCCTAACCCCATGATATGGAACATACTTGCTCATCACAAGAATGAATGCCTTGTCTAATTTGGCATTCTTGCTGTTAACCATATGCCAGGACAGTTTGAATCCTAGAATTTAGTAGTTCTGAGCCTATGACGTTTGTTTTTTGGAATGGAGGAAAACTACTGCAAATCTGGGATCTAAGACTACCCTGGAGCTAGCAAATTCTGGTCTCAGTGGAGTTAATATGATTTCTCTGCACTTCTAGCTGTATTCGAACATAAAGTGCAAGTAACTTTGAGATCAGACTCTTTATGTTCCTTGACAGCACTCATCTCCCCATGAGGTACTCACATTTACCTTAACATCAAGGATTGGAGCATATCACATTTATTAATAAGTAGAAATCCCTTCCCCAAGAATTAACTGTGCAACCAACCAAAATTCTGCCAACAATCTGCTTCCTCACTTGTATTTGTGTATAAGATATAATATCCAAAAGAAGATTTCTGAGCCACGGTGGCTCAGTGGTTAGCACTGCTGCCTCACAGCACCAGGGATCCGGGTTTGATTCCACCCTTGGTTGACTGTCTGTGTGGAGTTTGCACATTCTCGCTGTGTCTGCATGGGTTTACACCAGGTACTCTGGGTTTCCTCCCACAGTCCAAAGATGTGTAGATTAGGTGGATTGGCCATGCTAAATTTCCCATAGTGTCCAGGGATGTGCAGTTAAGTGGATTAGCAATGGGAAATATGGGGTTAAAGGTAAGGGGGATGGATCTGAGGGGGATGCTCTTCAAAGAGTCAGTGTGGACTCAATGGGCCGAATGGCCTGTTTTCACACTGTAGGGATTCTATGATTCTAAACCATTACACACTTTAGCTTGCAGCTGTTGTGGGTATGTTCACCGAGCTTAACTTCTGTCATAGTGATAAGGAACAGATGGTAGAATTGCCCTTCTCACAGACAGTTTGGGATGGCCTCCAAATACTGGTCTTACCACTGATGTCCACATCCCAAGAAAATGTCAAAATAAATTAATTTTCATACAGATGAAGCTAAGGTATTCACATTAGTGCTCATTAAGTAACATAAGTTAATGAATTCAAGTAATAAGAAAGTCCATCATGGTCAGTTTAAGATTCTCCATTCCAAAGTGTGGTTTAATATATTTATAGCTCTCTGAAAAATAAGTTCCTGGCTAGATTCCCTAAATAATAAGTCAAGATCCAAATTATCTTGGACTCAACATGAAAATCATCAACTTAGACTAAAATCCCATGTGCAAATGGAAACACTCCAAATGTGCAGAAGCAAATAGTTTAATGCAGTTGGTATTCACAGAAATAACTAAACAAAGATAAGACACTTGCACTCCCTATCATAAGACTTATCTGAAAAGACAAAACAAACTTCAAATGGTGAGATCAAAAGCACACTCCTAAATATTGGAAAGCTGAAGTAAAAACAATTTGAAATATTGAAAATATGCCATGGATCAATGATTGTCTGAAGGAGAAAGCTACGTTAGAGTCAGAACTAACATGCTACAAGTAGAGAAAGCTTTCTAAGCTCTGGAGCAGCTGATGGTTTCCCCATGTGGTGGACATCTGGAAATGAAAGGGCTCTTAATAGGGTCTTTCAGCGTGCAAATCAGTTGCTCACCTCTTGGAACTGGCACACCACTTCCAATCCCACCGCTAGGAAAATGCCTCAGTGGTGGGAACACTTCAGGAGCCATTCTGCACCTCTCCACTATAATGTCCTTGCACACCCCCATCCCCCCAAGATCTCGCTGCTCCCACCTGAGTACTAGTAAATTCTGGTCTTCAAGACTTCTTACATGGTCATTGCTTTCACAACAGCAAATTCATGGGTTCCTTTACTGCCTCACTTTGGCTCTGCAGGCAAGGCCAAGAATAACCTCCTTAAGTTTAAAGACTTTTTATTTGTAAGTGTATATTTAATATTGAAGTATGTTCTTTCCTGAACATTTAATTTTCTTAACATGGCTTACCAGAGATTACAGCATACTTGATGTTGCTGCAGCAAATGGATCTGCACAAAGAACATCTACAGATTACACCAGGTAAGGGAAGGACTAGTTTATTTTTGGCAGGGAGAAGATACGATTGTGCTCTATGCATCTTAATTATCAGATTTTTCCCTTCTGTGGTATTTTTCCAGAAGACTACTCTTGAAACCTTGTAGTATTCGCCACTCTACTGTATGTGGTACTGAGTAAGGGTCTTTAAGGTAGCTTGCTGACACCAATCCTTATTTGTCATTGTTTTAGCTTTGGCTTATCCACTCGTCAGTGGTAAAGCATAAAACTCTTCAGAGTATTTACAGAAGAGGCACAATCAATCAGTCTAGAATCAGTGGTGGGGAAACTATTGGAAGCAATTCTGAGGAACAGAATTAATCTGCAGTTGGAGATACTGGGATTAATCAAGAAGAGGGCATGGTTTTGTTTGGGGGATGCCATACCTCTCTAACTTGCTAGAAATTTTCAGAGAGCTCACCAGGTGCATAGATGAGGGAAATATGGTCTACTTAGACTTCAGCAAGGCTTTTGATAAAGTCCCCCATGGGAGACCGACAGTGAAGGTAAGAGCCCTTGGGACCAAAGGAAATTTGGCTAATTGGATCCTAAATTGACTGAGTGGAAGAAAGCATAAGGTGATTTTCAAGGGGTGCTTCTGTGCCTGGGAGCTTGTGTCTGAGTGAGGTTCTGCAGGAATCAGTGTTGACAGTGCTGTTTGTGGTATGTATAAATGAGTCAGACTTGAATGTAAGAGAGTTTATCAGTAAAATCACAAGAAAATTATTGGGATGCTAAATAATCAGGAGGATGGCCTTAGATTACAGGAGTATATAGATGGGCTAGCCAGAAAGGCTGATTAGTGGCAAATAGAGTTTGATCCGAATAAATATGAAGTGATGCACTTAGGCAGGACAAGCAAGGCAAGGGAATTCATTATGAAGAATAGGATCCTGCGAAGCATGGAGGATCAGGGGCACATTGATGTGCATGGCCACCAGTCCTGGGATGTAGTGGGGCAGGTAGATAGAGGTGGTTAAGAAGACATGCGATATTTGCCTTTATTAGCCCAGGCACAGAGTTTAAGAGCAGGGTGGTTATACTGGAACTGAAGAAAAAGTTGGTTAGGCCATAGCTGGAGTATTGAGTGCAGTGCTGGAATCCACACTATAGAAGGGATGTGGTAGCACTGGAGAGAGTGCGGAGGAGACTGAGGGAGGACATGATTGAGATATATAAAGTTTTGAGGGGCAGAGACAGAGTAGACAGGAAGGAACTTTTCCCCTTGATGGAGGGATCAGTGACTGGGAGATATACATTGAAGGTAAGCGGCAGGAGATTTAGAGGGGATGTGAGGAATACTGTTTTCACTCAGAGGTTGGTGAGAATCTGGAATTCGCTGCTTATAAGGGTGGTAGAGGCAGAAAACCTCATAACATTTAAGAAGTATTACACTTGCAATGCCAAGGCATATAAGGCTATGGACCAAGGGTTGGAAAATGGGATTGGAATAGTTAGGTGGCTGTTTTTGAACATGGCAATGCACTGCAGGGCTCTTTTCTATGCTATAGACCTCTATGACTCTAGGCACTGTTCTGAGAACCCAAGAAGATTTCTTGCATCCTAGAAGTAAGTACAAATGCATTTGGCCAGGCATAATTACTAGGGTGAACACACAGATGCTGGAGAAACTCAGCAGGTCTGGCAGCATATGTGGCCAGAAAGCGATTTAAGGTTTTGACTCTGGCATCACTCTTGTTCAGTTCTGAAAAAGAATCATACCAGTCTTGAAGCATTAACCTTCTTTCTCTCCACAGATGCTGCCACACCTACTGTGTTTCTCTAGCATTCTTGGTGTTTTTGTTTTCAGATTTCCAGTGTCTGCAATATTTTGCTTTCATAATTACTGGGACCATAAGCGGTTAGCTCAGATACATCTGCTGCCTCCTAGAGTCAAACTCCTTATACCACCACACAGACTGTGTGACATCAGTAGAATTGGTGGAGCTAACGTAGCATGAGCGTTAACCCCTTCAGAACTATTAGTTTATAAAATACCCTCCTCTTCAGAAGTAATTGCAGGTAATTTTGCCCTTGGATAATAGTGCAAACATGGTGATATTGATTCAGTTGCCTGTTGTTATGCATTCTCCAAAATGAAAATGAAAATCCATTGAGCAATATCATCGGCGTTGTCATCCGTTTTTATAGAATCACTATCATTCCCATAGAATATTATCAGGGTACATTTTCACAGATGTTAACAGATATCCAAAGTCTTCAAATTCCTCATGTGATTCTAGAATTGCTGGATGTAACCAGAAAGAGCATCGTCATGGATCACCATACCATTGTAATCCATACAGACCTTCCACTTGGCTCATGAGATAATCTGTAATGAAACTCTCCTTATTAAATTATTGTGAGCAGAGGTAACAGCACAAATGTCATTCTCAGAAACAGTAGAACACATTCTCAAAGTAAAAGTCACTATAGTCTTACAAGACCATCAAAGAGAGAGACAACTGGCGGTTGTTTAACCTGAGGGTTACCACGTCTCAGGCGAGTTGAGACGTTGAGGAGGTGTGTCATTCTTGGTAACCTCAGCTGGAGTGGGAATTGAACCTGCACTGTTAGCGTCACTCATCATCCCAAACCAGTTATCAGCCAACTGATCTAGCTGACCCCTAATCTCATAGTGCAAGGAAATATTAATAGGAAACTGGACAGTTCAGATAGAAACAATTCTTATTGTATAGTATAGAAATATAAGGTGGGATTTTCCTCTCCATCAAGGTAGTGAGATAAGTGGCAGAAATGGAAAATAATCAAATAGATTGGCACGTCAGCAAGCAAGTTCTGGGTGGGATGTCATCTGGACAACTTGCCTACGCCTCCACCACTTAAAGAGCTTTACTGGTCAATAAATTGCTACTGACAGGCTTCAACCTGCTACTGACCAAATTCACAACCTTCCTGACGGGAAAGAGAAGTGTCTGCATTCCCCACAGGAAAACCAAGGAGGTCTACATGCCAAATTGGTGGGGGAGATGGGGCTACATTTGTTCTGGTCTGGGGGAAATTAAGGGTACGGATGGTGGACAGGGGAGGGCTGGTGAATGTCCACCCTTGCATCCAGCCCTTCCTGTCACCATGACCTGTGGTCCACACACCACCGAAAAAAAATCCATTGTCAAACTTGTTGCAGCAGCCCTTCATGGTATTGCAGCCTCCAAGCCTCTGGTGATAATTTCCAGAGCCCACAAGCTAGTGGCCAGTGATTGGGCATTAGCTTTTGGAGAGGAAGGTTTCAGTGCTGAGGCTTATCAGGTCTTGTGGCTGATTAAAGCTTGATCTGGTGAGCTTTTGCATTGGTAGGTGCAGGGACATTGAAGAAGCTCACCACCACATTTAATGCAGAGAGTTCTACATCTAGCCCATAGCAAAGAATCTGGTTGTGTAAGGCAATAATTTTAATGGGAGTTTTGCATTAGCCTGAAGGTTACACAGAGAAAATATATTGCTCTTCAGTGTGCACTGAACATTGGGTTCTGCTGGAGAGTTAAAATTGACCTTGGCTCAGCTGGACTAAACAAAGACAAAGACAATCAATAAGCATCCTACCCCAATCATTATCAATATTTTCTAATCAACCTGTTCAGCGATGTTACTACACATCTCTGGTCCAGGTGGCACTGAACCCGGGCCTCCTGGCTCAGAGGTATGGACGCTGCCCATTCATTAAGATATGATATTTATTCGATCAAGGTTCCATGCGGTCACATGCCTTAGATGCAATTAGCACTGTTAATTTGTTTTCATTTTATATAACAATTTATCACCATGGTCTCATTTGTAAGAGTGATTGTGTGTATTTGTAGCTCACAGAGGTTCATTGCTGCACTTTCTGTAGCATGCTGCGATATTCCGGACTTGTCATTGGGGTTTTACATGGTACTTTAACTTCTTACATAACCTCTCCATAACACCCTTAATCTGCGATATACTGTCACCCAGAGAGGAATTGCTGATATGAATTGCCTCAGAAATAGAGAACAATATTCCACTATTTTTAAGCAGCTTTGCATTTGATAATTCATAGCACCTTGGGTTTGTGTTGGTTCTTAGTCTCACTGTACAGCTGAGGAGAAATATTGCAAAGTTATGGACGACATTTCTAATTTATATGTTTTACATTGATATGCACTGTAATTAATTTAAATCTGTTCATATGGGGTGACTGGTGGTTTGGGGGAAGAACAGTTCTCAAGGCTAAAACCAATATGCATAAAAAAGAATCCAGTAATGAAATATATATTAACATAGCATTACCCAATGAATATTTATGCATTTATAACCATCATTCAATACTGAGTTTCATAATGAAATATTCCACTTATATCACCAACCAAACTTTCAGTGCACTTGTAATTAGAGCAGATCTGTTAGAGCTCATGATAGTTTGCTAAAACTGGATTATTTACTGTACTGGATTTAGGTTTACTCCTGTGTCAACCCTATAGCACAATGTCATTTAGTGATTTCAAAATTGGATAATAGCTTCATGAACTGTAGTACTGGCTTCTGATAAATATTTTTCCCTCTTATCTCTTCATTCACTCCGAATTTAAAGTGGAATGCAAATGATTTTTTAAGTAGTGTAGTTAATAAATACGATAGATTCATGCATTATAAGTATTGCTGTAGAATGCTTAAATTCTTATTTAAATTGATACTAATTAATACTAGCAGTTCTTTGTTAGAAGTTACTTTCATATATTTAGCATCTTTGGCATCTTTAGCACTTATTTTGCTCTCTGCAGAGCTATCCTCAACATTAACCACTGATGTTAAACCAGAAGATGGACATCTCATTACCATATCTAAGTTGAAACTGCTTGTTAATAATATGGCCAGGTAAAGTATGCCGCATAGCAATAAGTAGTGTAATTTAGTCCATTGTTAAGAGTATTATGGACCTAAATTATGCAGAGACATTACAAATAATGGCAAAAATCATTACTATTCCACTGCAAATTTAATGTTTGTTCAACGTTTGATAGAAGACACTAATGTCACATGCAATACATTTGTAATTAAACATACATTTCTTTCACATCTGAAAGTATTCAAGAGCGGTCCTCCCCTCATCATTTCTTTAGATGAAATATTCACTGATTATCTCTGTTTTACATTTAAACTCTTAAGTGTATGAGGATAATAAAATTCTAAATTGTTTTTATAGCCACAGTAGTTTAATATTAATGATGAATGAAACTTGTCTCAAAACATCAGTAATATTTTTTAATCATCTACCCCTGCCAATACATGCATGCACATTAGGATCTGGGCGAGCTAAACTTGGCACCTTGAACTTGCTGTTCGTTCACATTCCCACCTCCTTCTGATAACTTTTCACCTCCTTGTTCACCTCCTTGTTTATCAAGATTCTATCTAACTTTGCTTTAAAAATATTCAAGACTTCTAATTCCTTTAGAGGAAGAGAGCTCAAAAGACTCATGACCCAGTGAGAAACAAAATTCTCCTTACCTCTGACCTTTGTGACCCATTATTTTTAAATAGTGACCCTTCTCATTCCAGATTATCCCACAGGAGGCAACATCATTTCCACATCCACCTTGTCACGGCCCCCTCACGATCTGATAGATTTAGTCAGGTTAAACTTTTACTGTTCTAAACTCCAGAGGATATAAGCCTAGCCTGTCCAGCTTTTCCCATTAAAAAATGCATTAATTTGGGGTATCAGTCCAGGAAACCTTTTCTAAACTGCTTCCAACACATTTATATCCTTCCTTAAATAAGGAAGCCAATAGTCTATTTGACAGATCACTTAATATATCTATATTCCTTTGTGGCCTCCTTCTGTCGTCTTCACAAAATACTTACCAACTATTTTTGTGTCAACAAATATAGCTACCATACCGTCAGTTCCTTCATCCAAGTCATTCATATAAATTGTAATAAATTGAGGCCCCAGCATTGATCCCTATCATACATCACATATTACATCTTGCCAAATATAAAATGATCCACTTATACCTCTTCTGTTTCCAGTTAGCCAGTCAACCTTCCACACATGCCAATATGTTCCTCTCTACATCATGAGCTTTCTTTTCCCTCAATAACCTTTGATGTGGCACCTTATCAACTGCCAAGGACTGTATTAATCTTACTGATTGCATTTATTTGCTGGTTTAAATGATGTCATCTTTTACACCATGATGTGGAGATACCAATGGAGTGGACAAAGTCAGCAGTCACACAACACCAGATTATAGTCCTTTAAGTTTATTTGAAATCATAACTTTTCAGAGCGCTGCTCCTTTGTCAGGTGAAATGACCTGATGAAGGAGCAGCGCTTTGAAAGCATGTGTTTTCAAATAAACCTGTTGGACTATAATCTGGTATTGTGTGACTTATGACTTCGATCTTTTACACCACCATTGTTCAGGTTGGGAACTGTTAAACACAAACCTAGTTTTTACTTTTACAGCTGATACATTTATTTCCAATTAAATAATTAAGAGAGACATGTTTTTTTAAAAAATCCTTTAGAATAACAACTAAAGAAACTTCACAATTTTGTTTTCATATCTGTTCTGGTGTCAGTAAAAGTGGAATCTGTATCTAAGTTCAATTCCAAAAGAACACTTGAACTTGTGATTTTTTTTAAGTTACAAGCTTCAGACTCTTGGAAATGTTTTTAAAGTGACATAGACAGGTTAAGTATGTTACTTTGAAATTCATACTGATAACTCTTTATAGAATTAAAATATTATTTATCTTAAATTGTTTAATATATACTTCTGTCTTCTGAATTCAAACATCATAAAACCACCCATTCAGTCAAATAAGTTATGTTGATCAATTAATTGAAATACACTATCCACTCTGTAATTTAAATTTCAAATAACATTTGTGAAGGAAGAGTTGAACTTAGAAAGTGCCTTTCAAAATCTCAGGACATCTAGATGCTTTTCCCAGTTTTATGAAATGTGGTCCCTGTTTAAGTTAGGAAAGCTGTGGAAGACAGTTTAACAATTTAATTTTATTTTAGGATCAAGAAGATACAATTGGCATACGCCCACACAGTCTAACAGAAAGCAGTCGCTGTGTTGGTCAAATGACTCAATCCACTGACTTCAAGACAAAATCAGCACTTCCAGATTCTACTAATGAAGATAGACGGACTTTGAAAGAACTATGAACTTTAATTCTTTTTAAATGATGGAGTATAATTTTGTTGCCAGTTAGCAAAATTTTAATGTCAAATTTGTATGAACACAAAATTCCTGTGCAGTTGCCACCATTTACACCTTCTGTGCTTCCCAGCTTTATGGGACAAATACCATTACCATTCTTATGCAAGTGTCATAAGAAGTAAGTACAAAAGCACTGCTTATCACTTACAAAGAATACTTTTGGACAGGTCTTCTGACCTCACTAACCTGCCCCATTACCTCCACTGCTCCGACAATGTTTCACAACATGCAATGTTCAACTTTATTCTAAATGATGACATCACAAAGGATTGGTGCTGCAATGAGTCTTTGACATAATTTCCTCTTTGCTGGTAAACTTACATTTGGTGATTCTCTCAGTCTGTATGGAAAGGCAAAGGAAACTCATGCTGACACCCTGTGGTATTTCTGTGACCAGTAGAGCCACTTCTGATGTAAATGTACAACAGTTAGTTAATTCAGTAACAAACATAAAGAATAGGAGGTAGAATGTTTGGCCATTGATCATTCTCCACCATTCAAAAAGATCCTGGCTGATATGTTTGGATTTTGAATTCTACATTCCCATCTACCCCACTTCTCCATTCACCATGTCTTTGCATTCCTCATATAAATCCTTGAATAAATTGGAAAAGGTTGAGGCCCCAGCACAGATCCCACCAGGACACCAATGATCACATCATGCCTATTTTTGCAGACTCCCTACTTTTGGCTAGACAGTCAATCTTCTGTCCATGCTTACACTTACTTCCTCCACCAGGCACTTTTATTTTCTGCAGTAACTTTCGATGTGACAGCATATCAAATGCCTTTTAGAAATTCAAGTACAGTAAATCTACAGGCTCTGTTTTATCCACAGCGTTTCCTACTCCTTCAAAGAATTCCAATTAAATGGTTCATTTTGATTTCCCTCTGAGAAACCAAGCTGACTTTTCATGATTACCTTGAGGTTTCCAAGTGTGCAACTCTAATGTCTTGAATGATTGATTCTAACACCTTCCTCATGACAAATATCAAGCCTACTGGCCTATACTTTCCTGTTTTCTTGAGTAGATAAGTTATATTTGCTACTTTGCAGTCTAATAGAACTTTTCTTGCACCTAGGGATCTATGGAAAATTAAATCTAATGCATCTACAACTTCAGTAACAACCATCTTTTAAGGCCACAGGGTGAAATCCATCTGGACTCAGAGTCAAGTCAGCCTACCTCTCCATCAGTTTGCTTTGTACCACTTCCCTCATGATTATAATTTTGCTAAGTTTCTCTCTTCCTTCCTACTCCTTCCAGCTTGCTTATGGGATGTGGATGTCACTGGTAAGGCAACATTTATTGCCCATCTCAAAGGTCCCTTGAATTGAATGGATTGCCAGGCCATTTCAGGGCCAAGTTAATAGTCAAGCACATTACTGTAGGTCTGCAGTCACGTGTTGGACAGACCAGAAAACGGTGGCTGATTTCCATCACCAAAGTACAGTAGTGAACCAGATGGAGTTTTGTGACAATTGGCAGTATGTACATTAGGCCAGCTGTTAATTCCATTGAATTGAAATTTCACCAATGTCCATGGTGGGATTCAAACCTACATCCTTGGAACAATAGCCTGGGGGTCTGGATTACTGGTCCAGCTTGATTACCACCATGCCAATGCCTCCCCAATTGTTTTAAATCCTTGATAGTGAAAATAGAAGCAAAATGTTTGTTCACTTCGTCTGGTATTTCCTTATTATCTATGATTAACTTCCCATTCTCACACTCTAAAGGACCCATACTCACTTTACTTCCTTTTTCCCTTTTTAAAATATTTGTAGCAACTCTTACTATCTGTTTTTACATTCCTTACTAGCTTCCCTTCACACTGAAATTTCTTTCTTCTGATTAACTTTGAGACATTTCTTTCCATTCTTTATAGGCTGATCAATGACCTGACCTGCCATTTCTCTTTGCAGATTTAGATGCATTGTTCCTTAAGTTTGATGCTTTCCCACACTTAAGAATCAAAAAGTTATAGAGATGTACAGCACGGAAACAGACCCTTTGGTCCAACTCCACCATGCCATTCAGATATCCTAAATTAATCTAGTCCCATTTGCCAGCACTTGGCCCATATCCCTCTAAACCCTTCCTATTCATATACCCATCGAGATGCTTTTTAAGTGCTGTAATTGTACACGTCTTTAGTGAATGATAGGTTGTAAGTATTGGGGCAGGGGGCAGGAGGCATTGATGGGGGGGCCTATGGCCGAGCAGTATTATTGATGGACTGTTAATCCAGAGAACCAGTTAATGTCCCAGGGACCTGATTCAATTCCCACCATCGCAGATAGTGGAATTCAAATCCAATAAAAATCTGGAATTAAGAGTCCATTGTCGATTGTCAGGCAAAATCCATCTGGTTCACTAATGTCCTTTTGGGAAGGAAACTGACAACCTAACTTAATCTAAGCAACATGTGATTCCAAACCAATAGCAATGTGGTTGACTCTTAACTGGCCTCTGGGCAATTAAGGATGGGCATTAAATTCTGGCTGAGCCAGTGATGCCCTCAGCCTGTGAATGAATTTAAACAAAGGCCCTCCCATTTTCTTTATGATAGGAATATACATGTTCTGACTGTTTTGAAATATCAAGCCAGATTTCATTCTGGGATCTGTTTTGTCCGGTAGTAACATTAGCTGGGATCAAAACATCTCCCCCAATGCAATGGCTTCCTTCACCGCGATGTCAGGGTCAGTTTTTACATCCATCCTGCAAACCTGCTGTTATGTAAACAGGCTGTGGGAACTGCAAACCTATTGGACAATTTGCAGAGACCAACACTCTTACATGTCAAGTGAGAATGTCTGCTCTGGACAACAGGGCCATATTTGACTGAATATCATGGAGCCCTAGTAAAACCAGAGGCTTTGGTAATCAGGGAGAAAGCTCTACACTAGCTGAAGTCATACCTGATGCTAAGGAAGATAGTTGTGGTTGTTGTAGGTCAGTCATCACAGATCCAGGAAACCTCACTAGTTTCTCAGGGTAGTGTCTTTGACTCAATCATCTTCAAGTGCTTCATCAATGACCTTCTCTCCATCATAATGCCGGAAGTGGGCAAGTTCATTGACGATTGTACAATATTCAGCACTATTTGTGACCCCCTCAGATACTGAAGTAATCCTAGTCCATATGCACAAACAGCTGAACAATATCAAGATTTGAGCTGACAAGTGGTATGTGACATTTGTGGCACACAGTTGCTTTGCAAAGACCATTTCCAACAAAAGTGGATTCAACCATTGCCCCTTGACATTCACAGCATTACAAAATTCCCCCAATATCAACATCCTGAGGGTTACCATTGACTAGAAGTTGAACTCATCTATCCATATAGGTACTGTGACTACAGCAGCATGTCAAGTAGGAATCCTGCAACAGGTAACTCACTTTCTGACTCCCTAAACCTTGTCTGCCATCTACAAAGCACAAGTCAGGAGTGTGATAGAATATTTCCCACTTACCTGGAAAAGTATAGCTTCCTAACACTCAAGAAGCTTGACAACATCCAGATCAAAGTAGCATCCACAAACATTCACTTCCTACATCACCGACACTTAGTAGCAGCAGTGTGTATTGTCTGCAAGATGTACTGCAGATCCTTATACAGTACCTTCCAAACCCATGACCACTTCCATCTAGAAGGTCAGGGGTAGCAAATATGCACAAACACCACCCCCTGCAAGTTCCCCTCCCAGCCACTCACTATCCTGACTTAGAAATATATTGCTATGCCTTCATTGTTGTTGGGTCAAAATCCTGGAACTCTTTAATATTATTGTGGGTCTTACAACATCAAGTGACCTGCAGTGGTTCAATAAAGCAGCTCACCACCACCTTCTCAAGGCCAAGTGGGATGCTGTATAAGTGTTTGACCAACCAGTGAAACCCATGTCCAATGAATGAATATTAAAAAAAAAACTCTGGGCTCATTTACCAGCATCACTCACGCTTGTGTCCCTGACCTCTGATGAAATCAGAAGACTCTATCCTATATGGCATGACTGTCTCCTAAATCAAAGATTCTGGGCAGCTTCCGCCGTCCCAGATACTTTGCAGTGCCTGCAGTTCAGTCTCCAACTCATAAACTCTGAACTGAAACTGCTGAAATTTCAAACACTTCCATCACAATAGTATCCAGGAGTTCCCATATACTACAGCTTCTTCACATCACCAGAACCACCATCTTTAATGAGTTTTAGTTATTTTATTTTATGACTTACTTACTTAGGATACAAATTGGTGCGAGAAATATAATATGTTAAAATTTAAGCTTAGAAAAGACCTTAACCATTTACAATGGGCTAACCAAACTTTTTTCTCTGTAATACAAAGATCAAAGAACAATACAGAACAGGAACAGGCCCTAGGAACCCCAAGCCTGCGCCAATACGTTTCATCCTTCCACACTAAAACTCTCTTCACTTACAGGATCTGTAACCCTCTATTCTCTTACTATTCATGTATTTGTCCAGGTGCTTCTTGAATGCTGCTATTGTGTCTGCTACCACTACCTTCTCTGGCAAAGTGTTCCAGGTACTAACCACTCTTTGTGTGAAAAACTTGCCACGCACATCTCTGTTAAACTCCCTATGCACTACCCCCACCCCTGGCACCTTGAACCTGTGTCCCCTTGTAATTGATCATTTCATCAAGAATACTGCAAGAACCAACTGCAATCAGCTTCAACTGTCTGTCATTGACCCTTGTGGTCCTTTTCTAACTTGCTCCTCTCAGTGATGTTATGATCCCAACTTATATTATTTCTGGACAAGTCATTTGCCATACTGAAATTTGGCTTGATAGATCATATATTTTTGTTTTAATGAGGTTGTACTGCAGATTTTGTTTTAACAATAAAATAAGGTTTTTACACGAAAAATGAAGATAAAATGAAATAAAACAAACTATTTAGATGTAATACAAGTTTAAAGATTTCAAACCACAAAGTAAAACACAATCCCATTGATTCCAACAGCAGTCCTTTCCAGTACTCACACCAGAGAGAACTCTCTTCTCCATCACATATATCGGGCTTAGTTAACTGTGCCTCAATTCCCAACCTTGAGAATCCGATAGCCTCTTTTTTGAATCTTCATACATCTGGACTTACATATACTCAGCTTTGAATAGCTCCTTCAGGATTTTAACCAAACAAGTCTGCTGCAGAATTTTAAAACTAAACTCTTAAATTGGGATAACTTATTTTGTAACGATTCTAAACTATCCCCCTCCTTTTAAAACTATTGTTTTGCAAATCCATCTTCAGCCAAGACCTGTACAAAACTGGTCAAACTGAAATCCATAAAACTTTTTGTCAAGCAATGGATGTTTTTTCTAATCAAAGAAAATATAAATCTCAAACCTAGTAAACTGAAAGGTTAAGTCACAACTGGTTTACTTGGTTCACTCATAAAAGCTCTCCAATTGTAAACAAATTCCCATTAACCTCCAAGAACTGTTTAAATGAAATTACCATGGCTACAATAATTGTTGTTAGTCATCAAATCTCTTCAGAAACATAGAACAAAATGCATATGTCATCAGTTCAAATCCCAACTCTACAATAAATGATATTAAATATATATAAATCACACCCATTTCATCACACTGATGGTGACTGTTTGCTTTGGTGCCCTCACATCATTGCTGTTCTCAGTGATGCTGTCAATCTATCAGCGGGTCCTCACCTCACTTCATTCTCTCAGTGCTGCTGAATGTCTGTTTTAAGGTCCTCATCTTACCCACTCCTCTCAGTTATTGACCTATCTGTCTCAGTGTCCTCACCTTGCCTGCTCCTCTAGGTGATCACCGAGATTAGCTGTCTTGGTAATCTCTCTTTGGCTGCTTCTCTTCTATCCTCTGTTAACGCTGATAACTCTACAGCACTATAGGAAGCACCAGGGATTTGGCAATTAGCCAATTGTTATCCCCACTTGTTACTATGGTTGATACTGAAACAGCTCCACATAAATATCTAATTATTTTGCTTATGTTTGGTCTATGGAATTATTAAAGATAATTTTCTCTTTTCAGTGATGGCACTGTTAAATTATGATTTAATTATATGTAGAAAAGCATATGGAGTGTTATTAAGATGAAATCCTTTATAATATCAAGCTTTTCTTCAGCAAAAATCTTTGATTTTAAGTAGCGTTGATTGTATATATCTTTTCTATGAAGAACCAGTGATGTAAGTGATCCTAATTAATAATTAAGTAATCACTATACCTCAGAAGACTAAAGCAATTCAAGTTTTCCATTCTCAATTATTTCTGTATTAGCACTGATTTATAAAGATCTCTAAATAAATATCTGCATCTGCTGAATGCCCCAGCAGCCACCATGTTTAGTATTCAGTGTGAATAGGACAAACTATGACATGATTAACATTTTTCATTCTAATGAAAATTAAATATACTCTTTCTGATAAATGAAATGTCATTTCAAAAGGTCGCTTAAACCAAATTAGACTGAAGATCAAACCTATCTGTCAATGTATAACATTATTTTGCGATTCATTTACCCACCTTTATGTTGAAAGCTCTGATAATTATAGGTTATTCCAATGTTCTTGCATGGCTTTATTTTAAAAGCTATATTACTCTGAGATGAAAATGAAACCCAGGCAATTGGAATAAGATAGTTTTAAAAGTAAAGGCATCTTAAAAGCACATTGAGCAGTAAATTTTCAGGCCTACCACCTGTCAGAAATGGTGCCAAATAACCTGATGCCTGACAATGTTGCTCTGCCTGTGGTCATGTTCCCTCTATTGGACCTATCACTGAATGAAGACCTTGGAGTTAGGTCTTCAAGGATTCCCAACCTTGAGAATCCGATAGCCTCTTTTTTGAATCTTCATTCATCTGGACTTACATATACTCAGCTTTGAATAGCTCCTTCAGGATTTTAACCATTTAAAAGGCTGTTTGACATCCTCTGACATATCTAGGAGACAGCCTGTTAATTCCTGGAGAACCAAAGATAGCATGTCTGAATTCACCACATCAGCTGATTACCTGACCAAAGACATTTCTTTTCATTATGTCAGATACAGGAAAGTTCCTCCAGTATCCACAAACTCATCCTGGGCTACTGCCTCTTCAGCTTCTTCCCGCCCAGCCCAAAACCTTCAGAGTCAGGTTCTCCAACCCCTTGCCTTGTTACTGCTATTCCTGTAGTGTAGAGATGCTGGACCACCTACTATTGTGGCCCTTGAGTGCTGCCGCCCTGCATCATAGTGCTTGATACATAGGCTAGGCCTTAAATTCAACAGGGTCTCACACTAGATACGCCTGGCATGACTTTGCTCTGTCTATTATTTAAACGGAGATGTGAAAGGGAGCCTTAGTCTACTTCAAGCAGTGGGACTGGGGAAGAGGGAAGTGTTCTGTGTTGCTGGTCTGTTCCAGGTGACATCCTATTGGCCATGATTATAGCTTCTCACAGCCTCAGTCACTAAAGGGCCTACTAGAAGTGGGTGGATCACCTACAGGAAGTGGAAGCCTCATTTTGTGAATCCACATCTGACAGTTTTGGGATCTTAATTGTACTTCAATTTGGATCTGAGTAGGGGCATTTCTCTGATCTTTCGATGACAGCTGTCATGAGGATGAAGAAACCCTCCATGATAGAGGAATGATTACATCTGGAATTCCCCAACTCAAGACCCTACAAAGTCCCTCCAAATCTCCATCTTGAAACCCTTTGGTGCCAGGCTATAATCCATGTCCTGTTGTCACCTGATGGTTAAGTACAGCATTTTACCAGTTTTGGGAGGGCATGCCAACAAGGCCTGTCTATTAAAATATCCCAAGGCTCAAACCTGGGCTTTGGTTTGAATTTACTTCCTGAGTAGATTGATATGTACAGTATACAAATTCAATAGGTAATATTCAGCACAACTGTCTAATATACAGGTCAGTCGTGCATCTTGCAATCTCTCCAATCACACAATAATATGGACACTTGTTGGAGAGGTCAGGTTGGAATAGTTGTAGCTTGTAGCTTGTCTCCTGATGTGCCAATACAAAATCTTGTGTAAGGTACAACTGCTGTAAACTTTGCATTCCTACCTTTGCTGGGGGATTTGTGCTTCTCCATTTGACCCAGATGTGCCCCCCCAGTGGTTCCACTATCATGTCCGACATAGCAAGTTGTTGTGAAGCAAATGGAGTAGAATCAGAAAACAGTAACTTTTCTGAGAAGTTAAATAAAACAGAATGTCCTCAGCTATTAGTTTTCCAGACAAGGAAAGATGGCCACAGATGTCACTTAAAGAAATATG
Organism: Chiloscyllium plagiosum; assembly: GCF_004010195.1. Taxonomy (NCBI): domain Eukaryota; kingdom Metazoa; phylum Chordata; class Chondrichthyes; order Orectolobiformes; family Hemiscylliidae; genus Chiloscyllium; species Chiloscyllium plagiosum. The sequence continues at coordinate 40,512,786 of NC_057731.1, forward strand.
AAAATTAAAGCACGGGTTTTATAACATATACAAACCTGAACACCAAAGACTTTTCTATTCTTTACTTTAGCACGGGCTTTTCAAGTTACATTTTCTGAAATGCGAACATATATGGAATCATTCACTGCAATATGAACTTACCAGATACCTGGGAATAATGAGGCAATGATTACCTTCTCTTGTAATCTGTTGTTTTGGCAAAGTTAGACATTTGCAACAGCATATCAATTTTACCTTTGAAACCTGTACTAGATGTAACTATTTTCAGAAAAGGTGACATCAGATTGTACATTTCTGACAATTTTGCACAGTTCAGTGAAGCTTAGACATTGTTCACTTTTACCATACATATACTTTGAGTATCTGTGGCCACCTAGTCTTTCGCTGGAAAGGATTCTGTATGATCAGATTTTGCTAAGAATAAACTAAATATACTTTGATAGAATCAAGGTTTCCCATATTGTATTTCTCTGAACTCCATTTTTTGGCATTAGAGCAGGTAACAAATATTCCTTTGCATAATTCACATATATGATGGCAAAGAGGTTTGGTTAGCTCAGTGGGCTGTCTTGCGGTACAGAGTGACACTAACATCACAGGTTCAGTTCCCATACTAGCTGAGGTCACCATGAGGACCCTGTCTTCTCAACTTTGCTCCTCACTTGAGGATTGCTGCCCCTCAAGTTAAAGTACCACCAGACACCCCCTCTAATGAGAGTGCATCCCTATGGAATTATGGAACTTTACTTTTTTTATTATGATTTATGAAGAAGCTGAATAGAATGGCAACACTTTAACAACTGGCTTCTGACTGAATATCTTACTGCAGTCTTAAATTAGCACTCTAACATAAAAGTATTGTGTAAGCTACACTCAAGTGACAAAGGATAACCTGTTCTGTCAGATTTCTAAACAGTCTTGGCATCATTAATTTGGATTATCGTTCTCTACAATCTCTTTGTGCCTGACCGTCTGAATATTCTTCCCATGTTCTTCTCACTAATTATAAATAAACTCACTTTCTCATCCAAACAATTTTAATGGGCTGTCAAATTTATCAAGCATTTCCATTTTAACTTCTAGTATCTCGGAGCAGTTTTAAAATTCCATTAACAACTTTGAGTGACAAACTGGGCCTATTGTACTTGAGCAATGTCTAAAATTTCACAAAGTGGTGTGGGTGTTGAGAGGTTTGTACTGTTGTAATGACTATCTATCACTTACTAAGTAATTATGAATCTAGATTACTGATGTGCTTCAACATAGATAAATTAATCATTCTTTAATGTTTCAATGAATCTCTATACCCACATTTTTAAGTTTTCATTCACTTCAGGAAATGAGTCATAAATAAATAAGCATGTGAATGCTTTGTGGTCAATTAAGTGGCAGCATTTGCTAAATATTCCAATACACTACACTGCTTAATACAAAGGTTGAATTACATACCTGCACATACAAAGCCAAGTGTTCATCCTCTGTCTGATGTGACCAACACTTGATCATTTTCTTGATGGTTCCTTTCACTTTGCCATTTCATGCCATTGTGAATGAACTACCTTTGAGAATGAGGAAAAAGCAAAATCTCAACCTTGAATGGGTGCCACCCATTTACATTTGCAATTAATCATCCATTCGCTTGTTCTTGTTACATACCACTGTTTGCTGTTTCTGTTTTTATTGTCAAAATCAATATTTGCTGTTCATGGCTGATGTTCATCAAAAATAAGACATGCCTGTTTCACATTCATTTTATCAACAATAGTTTCTTGAAGTGATTTCTAAATAGTAATGTAGGAGGGTTGGAAGGAAATTTCATTTACAGCCAGTGTTGGCAAAACGCACCAATTTCCTTTGTGATGGAGTAGCTTCTTGTGCATGGCAACATGATGGTAATTGTTCTAAAGAACATGTAAGGATACATATTCTGAGCCTCCAATCCCTGCCCTGAAGAAATAGGATAGAATTGCATTGATTATTTTTCCCATTGATTTGCAGACTAGTTAAAACCCCTTTGTGATCCTTGCCCTGATCATGACGAGAGAGGGCACTGGGAAGTCGATTGGTTGATTAAAGGATTCCCTGCATGGGTGTAGCTCTTAAAGGGCTATTTATGTGGCCTTCTGTTGACAGAAAGAATGTGTTACATAAATATTAAGTAGCTCAGAGGAAAAAAACAGAAGGGACTAGCTCCGATTTTGGTTTTGGCAATGGAAGTACTGGTACAGCAAGTCCAAAGAGGAAAGACAACACTGGTTAGGACTGAGCACGAGGAACTCTGTGGGAGCAGGTGTCTGAACAGATCAAGTCCAGTGAACTGAAATCAAATTATTAAAAATAGTCTCACAGCCTCAGGAAGGTTACAAAGTTAAGATTGCCCAGTATTTGCTCAGACAAGGTAAATGGGCAAAGTATGTATGCCTCAAGGTTTCCTCCAACCTGTTACAGCTTGACTGAGATCACATACAAAGCACCAAAGCAGGAGCTCCTTCACAGAACCACTGGCAGATCGCTGCTTGTAAATTTTTGCAGTGACATCTGTTAAAATTACTTAAAATACTCTCAAAGATTACAGGCAAAACATGTTATTCTGCATTTTGGGGATTAGCTAATGATGAGCTTTATTGTTGTCGAACCCTAAAGCTTATTAAACTGACACATGTCAATTTAGGAAATGGAAAATATCCCTAATGTAGTTTATGTGGACATCCAAAACATTCAGGTCAATTATGGTGCAATTTACTTTGTTTCAAACTATAAATTGGTCCCCAAGTTCATATTAATATTGCATTCATGGCAGTGGTAATAGTTTGAATCTGCAAACCCTCTATACTATTGCTACAGTCATAGCATGACAGCAGCCTTTCACACAAAGCTCTCTTCACTACCCTAACATTACAACTTGAACATAACCTCAGAAAAATATCTAGGATGGCATGGTGGCTCAGTGGTTGGTACTGCTGCCTCACAACAGCAGGGTCCTGGGTTTGATCCCAGCCTCAAGCAACTGTCTGTGAGGAGTTTGCATATTTTCCCTGTGTCTGCGTGGGTTTCCGCTGGGTGCTCCAGTTTCCTCCCACAGTCCAAAGATGTGCAGGTTAGATGGTTTGGCTGTGGGCAGTACAGGGATAGAGTAGGTGGATGAGTCTGGGTGGGATGCTCTTTGGACAGTCGGTCTGGACTCAGTGGGTCGAATAGCCTTCTTCCACACTGTGAGGATTCTATGATTCTAACTCCACACAACTATCACTATACAAAATGACTAATTGATATCAAATCATAGTTCATGTTGTTTGATAGTCTTGTAAACTGCACTGTTTTGTAGGCAATTTCAACTGAAATATCTCACATTAAGGACCAGCTTTACAACTTTACTCTTCCAGCTGAGCATAGGAAAAACTCGTTTTGGAAATCCTGGCATGACCCAGATTTTTGATTCTGATCATTTAAATTAACAGATACAAATCCTTGGGCTCTCTTTGGTGTATGTTGTGGTGGACAAAGTTTCACGCAAGGAGAAAATAATCAGAAATAATCCGTGGGCGGCACAGTGGTTAGCACTGCTGCCTCACAGCGCCAGAGACCCGGGTTTAATTCCCACCTCAGAAGACTGACTGTGTGGAGTTTGCACATTCTCCCCGTGTCTGCGTGGGTTTCCTCCGGGTGCTCCGGTTTCCTCCCACAGTCCAAAGATGTGCAGGTCAGGTGAATTGGCTATGCTAAATTGCCCGTAGTGTTAGGTAAGGGGTAAATGTAGGGGTATGGGTGGGTTGCGCTTCGGCGGGTCGGTGTGCACTTGTTGGGCCGAAGGGCCTGTTTCCACACTGTAATTGTAATCTAATGTAATCTAATCTAATCCCTTTTCATTATATTCTTTGGGACTGGATTCAAGTACAGTCCTGAAAATGAAACAATGATGCCCTGCTTAAAGAGCTACTGATATTTAAAATGCACCAACTTTGTTTAATTTTGTCAGCTTTTAATTAATGTTGTATTATTTTTTAAAATTCTTTTTTGGTGTCTGTTTAGAAGGTATTTCAATTAACCTGTGAAAATCTAGGAAATATTTCTTTGTCTAACAATCAGTCTTCGACAAATTACATTTCTACTCATCCATACACAATCTAAAATTGTCTCTTCTTTTAGCTTGACACAAAATATAGTGCTTCCAATCAGTTATTGGTCCTATGAAGAAGAAAAAGCATTTTCTTTTTTTTAACTGTTTCTTACTGTGAGAATTTGGACTCTGATTGCAATATATTGAGTCTTGCTGCTATACACTTAATCTATAATGTTATCTAATAATGTGTCTGTTCATTAACTCTTTGCTTATCCTCATAGATCTAATTGACCAAGCCAATTTATTCATAGAGCAGGAGAACTGTGAAAATTAATCACTAATGTTCTGTGTAGAATTTTTAAGATTGATAAGGCTCTTTGAGAGAGAGAGAGAGAGAGAGAGAATATTAGGCTGGTTAACATATGAGGAACGGCTGAGGATACTGGGATTGTATTCGTTGGAGTTTAGAAGATTAAGGGGAGACTTAATAGAGACGTACAAAATAATACATGGCTTGGAAAAGGTGGATGCTAGGAAATTGTTTCAGTTAGACGAGGAGACTAGGACCCGTGGACACAGCCTTAGAATTAGAGGGGGTCATTTCAGAACAGAAATGCGGAGACATTTCTTCAGCCAGAGAGTGGTGGGTCTGTGGAAGTCATTGCCACGGAGTGCAGTGGAAGCCGGGACGCTAAATGTCTTCAAGGCCGAGATTGATAGATTCTTGTTGTTTAGAGGAATTAAGGGCTACGGGGAGAACGCTGGTAAGTGGAGCTGAAATGCGCATCAGCCATGATTGAATGGCGGAGTGGACTCGATGGGCCGAATGGCCTTACTTCCACTCCTATGTCTTATGGTCTTATGGTCTTATGGTTCTTGGGCACACTGAGAGTGCAGTGGGAATATAAATTTGGTTATGCATTCCTGGTCAGTAGTTTGATTCTACATATTTACATCTGTTCTTTGTATTAGAAGATTAACTAAAGATCATTTGTTTCAACAAGATCATAGGAGGGCGTTAACTGCTAAGGTTTTGATTATTTTTTAAAAAATCTACTTGATAACCTCCTCCAAAAGCTGGTTCCATAATTGTCTGACATCTGTGCTTGAAATGTAGTGATTGTTTTCAAATTTTATCTCTAACCCCACCTTCCCATTTTTGGCAAATCTTATGACCTGCACCTGGGCATGGACTGACAAAATACATATAAGATGGGGGATTTAAGAGACTGAGGGTGCCGGGATATAAATAGTCACTTATTGATCAAGATGTAAGTACTGAAATTAATACAACATTTTGCTTGCATTCTCACATGCATTTGATGTATTAGTATTTTTCAGAATTAAAAGAAAAGGTTTAATGTTTTCCATAGCCTATCATGCATTTTACATGCTTCCCTCATGCCGACACCTGTGGGTGTGCTACAAATTGTAATAACTTGGATAACAATTATTAAAGGTTTTACTTTATCCTGTTTGAACCGGTTTTTGACATGCCCTAAAATGTGAATATAAATTGATTGACACTTCTGTCTTCTAACAAGTTAAAAAATGCAATACATGCAGCTTGCAGAGCAGTTTTAACAGAGGTGGAAGTCTAAAGTCTATTAGTCCAGTTTTCAAAATAGAAACATCTGGAGACCTGATTCTGAATTCACCCGAGGGAAAGAAGTTAGAGAGTTCATGCTATTACTGGTCACAATTCTGATATGTTTTTGAAGTTCTAGTAGAAGAACATTCATCAATCTATGAAACAAATCAGAGAGTGCACCTTTAACAGACTGGGACTGTGCTTGTGCATGCTGGAAATGCCTTTCAGTAGTTTATGTGGTTGAAGATTAAGTTACATATAAGAAACAATATTGGTTCGGAAAGACAAATTGATGCAATTGCAAACTTACTGCAAATCTAATTTTGGAATGGTAATCAAGTATGAGTTACAAATTTTAAAAGCTTGTTTATAAATAATGCTAACAATGGAAATAATATATAGAAATTTTATATATCATTCATAATAAGTAATGGCAATAGAAGGAACTGAATGACATAAAGTTAAAACATAGAATTAATTAAACATTTTCCTTAATTATGTTTTTGTTTCCCTCACTAAAATACATTGTGTGAAAAGGTAGAATTTTATTTTGCAGTATACACCCACGAATAAATGTGTTGTATCTGGTTGAGCGTAAATTCCTTCATAGGACTTTTTCTACCCTGTGGCAATGGTGATTCCAGCATGCAAAGGTAATAATACTTGGTGAGTGGTAATTACTTTAATGACATGACATATAACACAGTATTTCAACCTTTTTTGGGGTTATTGCCTTTTGATACAAATACCGATCCATTTAAAGTAGTAAGGAAAAGACAGCTGTACAAAACCTTAGCTGACATTTTAATAGAAACATGTTGGAAGGACTGCTGAATAAAAGGAAAATGTAATATCGTTTTCACAACATTATTCTCTCAACAAATACCATTCTTTCCATTGCTATCCTAATTAATAGTGGACAATGACTATTTCCCAAAGAACAATAACTAATGCCATACAGAAGTAATACCCTATGGGCAACATAATGACAAAAAAAAAGACTATATAAAGCAAGTACTACTTTTCTCTTTCATTACGGTGGCAGGGTGGCTCATTGGTTTGCAGTGCTACCTCACAGTGTCAGGGACCCAGGTTCAATTCCAGCCTTGGGTGACTGTGTGGAGTTTGCACATTCTCCCCGTGCCTGTGTGGGTTTCCTCCGGGTGCTTCGGTTTCCTCCCACAGTCTAAAGATGTGCAGGTCAGGTGAATTGACCGTGATAAATTGCCCATAGTGTTAGGTGCATTAGTCAGAGGGGAATGGGTCTGGGTGGGTTACTGTTTGGAGGGTCGGTGTGGACATAGAGTCATAGAGGTGTACAGCATGGAAACAGACCCTTCGGTCCAACCCGTCCATGCCGACCAGATATCCCAACCTAATCTAGTCCCACCTGCCAGCACCCAGCCCATATCCCTCCAAACCCTTCCTATTCATATACCCATCCGGATGCCTCTAAAATGTTGCGATTGTACCAGCCTCCACCACTTCCTCTGGCAGCTCATTCCATACACGTACCACCCTCCGTGTGAAAAGGTTGCCCCTTAGGTCTCTTTTATATCTTTCCCCTCTCACCCTAAACCTATGCCCTCTAGTTCTGGACCAGGTAACTAGGGAGAAAATAGGGCCCCTCAAAGATCCGCAAGGCGGCTTTTGTGTGGAGCCGCAGAAAATAGGGGAGATACTAAATGAGTATTTTGCATCAATATTTACGTGGAAAAGGATATGGAAGATATAGACTGTAGGGAAATAGATGGTGACACATTGCAAAATGTCCAGGTTACGGAGGAGGAAGTGCTGGATGTCTTGAAACGCATAAAGGTGGATAAATCCCCAGGACCTGATCAGGTGTACCCGAGAACTCTGTGGGAAGCTAGCGAAGTGATTGCTGGGCCTCTTGCTGAGATATTTGTATCATCAATAGTCACAGGTGAGGTGCCGGAAGACTGCAGGTTGGCGAACGTGCTGCCACTGTTTAAGAAGGGTGGTAAGGACAAGCCAGGGGACTATAGACTAGTGAGCCTGACGTCGGTGGTGGCCAAGTTGTTGGAGGGAATCCTGAGGGACAGGATGTACATGTATTTGGAAAGGCAAGGACTGATTAGGGATAGTCAACATGGCTTTGTGCATGGGAAATCATGTCTCACAAACTTGATTGAGTTTTTTGAGGAAGTAACAAAGAGGATTGATGAGGGCAGAGCAGTCGATGTGATCTATATGGATTTCAGTAAGGCGTTCGACAAAGTTCCCCATGGGAGACTGATTAGAAAGGTTAGATCTCACAGAATACAGGGAGAACCAGCATAATCACCCTATTATTCTTACAGATAGCTGAGATCTCCTTACAAATTTGTTTCTCAATTTCACTCTGACTATTGGGGGGGGTCTATAATATAATCCCAATAAGGTGATCATCCCTTTCTTATTTCTCAGTTTTACCCAAGCAACTTTCCTGGATGTATTTCCAAGAATATCCTCCCTCAGCACAGCTGTAATGCTATCCCTTATCAAAACTGCCACTTCCCTTCCTCTCTTGCCTCCCTTTTTATCCTTCCTGTGAAAGGTGGTGGTGGAGGGTAGTTTTTCAGACTGGAGGCCTGTGACTAGTGGAGTGCCACAAGGATCGATGCTGGGTCCTCTACGTTTTGTCATTTACATAAATGATTTGGATGCGAACATAAAAGGTACAGTTAATAAATTTGCAGATGATACCAAAATTGGAGATGTAGTGGACAGCAAAGAGGGTTACCTCAGTTTACAACAGGATCTTGACTAGATGGGCCAATGGGCTAAGAAGTGGCAGATGGAGTTTAATTCAGATAAATGTGAGGTGCTGCATTTTGGGAAAGCAAATCTTAGCAGGACTTATACACTTAATAGAAGGACTTGTTGGGCCAAAGGACCTGTTTTCACACTGTAGGGAGTCAAATCTAATGTAGTGGCCTTCTTAAGCTGTTATTTTATCTTATAATTCAGAATTTGAGCATTGGTGAAAAGAAGACAGAGTTTGTGGAGTCTTTTCATCTTGTACTCATCAGGACATTTCACAAGATTACAAACTCATTGAGAAAACTAACCTATCCCTAAATTCAAGGGAAAGAAAGCAACACATCCCATTTCCCCCTTAAATTTGTATTCTTGTGAAATGTCCTGATGATCACAAGATGAAAGGATTCTACAAAATGTGTCTTCTTTTCAGCAATGCTCAAGGTCGGAGTTATAAATTATAATAATTCCCTAAGAGGTTCAAGGGGGGCCACAATGTTAATTTGGTGTAATGAAAGAAAAAACGGCCCTTGCTTTATTTTTTGGCATTATTTTTCACATGGGGAATTATTTTGTAGGGCATTGGTTATTGTTCTTCAGGGAATGGACATTGCTATTAATGTGGACAACAATGGGAAGAATGGTATTTGTTGTCTAGTGAAGCAAAATTATCTTTGTCTGCTCTGAATTGTATAAATATGAGCAAAATGGTTGCCTGTTATTATTTCTTATTTACATGTACATAGAATAAAAAATAGTTAAAGATTTAAGTGCTGGAAGACTGGAGGTTGGCTAACATGGTGCCACTGCTTAAGAAAGATGGTAAGGACAAGCCAGGGAACTGTAGACCAGTGAGCCTAATGTCGGTAGTGGGCAAGTTGTTGGAGGGAATCCTGAGGGACAGAATCTACATGTATTTGGAAAGACAAGGACTGATTAGGGATAGTCAACATGGCTTTGTGCATGGGAAATAATGTCTCACAAACTTGACTGAGTTTTTGGAAGAAGTAACTAAGAGGATTGATGAGAGCAGAGCGGTAGATGTGATCTATATGGACTTCAGTAAAGTGTTTGACAAGGTTCCCCATGGGATACTGGTTAGCAAGGTTAGATCTCATGGAATAATACAGGGTGAACTAGTCATTTGGATACAGAACTGGCTCAAAGGTAGAAGAGGGTGGTTATGGGGGTTGTTTTTCAGTGGAGTACCACAAGGATCGGTGCTGGGTCCTCTTCTTTTTGTCATTTACATAAATGATTTGGATGCGAGCATAGTACAGTTAGTAAGTTTGCAGATGACACCAAAATTGGAGATGTCGTGGACAGCAAAGAAGGTTACCTCAGATGGGCTGAGAAGTGGCAGATGAAGTTTAATTCGGATAAATGTGAGGTGCTGCATTTTGGGAAAGCAAATCTTAGCAGGACTTAATGGTAAGGTCCTAGGGAGTGTTGCTGAACAAAGAGACCTTGGAGTGCAAGTTCATAGCTCCTTGAAAGTGGAGTCACAGGTAGATAGTTCAGAAAAGATTTACAAGGATGTTGCCAGGGTTGGAGGATCTGAGCTATAGGGAGAGGCTGCACAAGCTGGGGCTATTTTTCCTGGAGCGTCAGGGGCTGAGGGGTGACCTCATAGAGGTTTACGAAATCACGAGGGGCATGGATAGGATAAATAGACAAAATCTTTTCCCTGGGGTCGGGGGAGTCCAGAACTAGAGGGCATAGGTTTAGGGTGAGAGGGGAAAGATATAAAAGAGAGCTAAGGGGTAACTTTATCGCACAGAGGGTGATACGTGTATGGAATAAGCTGCCAGAGGATGTGGTGGAGGCTGTTACAATTGCAACATTTAAGAGGCATTTGGATGGGTATATGAATAGGAAGGGTTTGGAGGGATATGGGCTGGGTGCTGGCAGGTAGGACTAGATTAGGTTGGGATATCTGGTCGGCATGGACGGGTTGGACCGAAGGGTCTGTTTTCATGCTGTACATCTCTATGACTCTATGACTATTTCCCACTAAAGCTCTGTATCATATTCTCTGAATAGGAATCACTGGAGGCAGGGAGGGTCCCAGAGGACTAGAAAATCGCTAATGTAACACCACGCCCCCTCCCCACCACATTTAAAAAGGGAATAAGGCAAAAGATGGAAAATTACAAGCCAATTAGCGTTGCCTTAGTCATTGGTAAGATTTTGGAATCCATTGTGAAGGATGAGATTTTTGAATATTTGGAATTGCATGATAGAATAGAGCAAAGCCAGCTCGGTTTCATCAAGGGAATCTGACAAATGTGTTAGAATTCTTTGAGGAGGTAATGAGCAGGTTAGACGAAGGAAAGCCAATAGATGATATCCACCTGGACATCAAGAAGGCCTTTGCTAAGTTATCACACAGGAGGCTGCTGAGTAAGATAATGGTGGCCCATGGTGTTAGAGCCAAGCTGTTAGCATGGATTAAAGAGTGAGTGAGGATAAAAGGGTCCTTCTCAGGACGGCAGTTGGTGACCAGTGGTGTTCCCCAGGGGTCAGTGTTGGGATCACAACTTTTCGTTTTATACATTAATGATCTGGATGCAGAAACTGAGGGCATTCTAGCTAAGTTGGCAGATGATAGAAAGATAGATGGAGGGGCAGGGTTGAGGAGGCAGGGTGGTTGCAGAAGGATTTGGACAGGTTAGGAGAGTGGGCAAAGAAGTGGTAGATGGGGTACAACATGGCAAAGAGTGAGGTCATGCACTTTGGTAGGAAGAATAGAGGCATGGAGTTTTTTTTTCTAAATGAGTTGAAAATGCAGAAATCTGAAGTGCAAAGAGACTTAGGAGACCTTGTCAGAATTCTCCTAACATAAAATTACAGGTTGAGTCAGTTGTTTGGAAGTCAAATACAATGTTGGCGTTTATTTCGAGAGGACGAGAACATAAAAGCAGGGATGCACTTCTGAGGCAAATTATAACTAGATTTATCTACAACCATGTAATTGTATGTTAAAATGTTTTGTTAATTATTAGAAGTTGGAACTACGAAAGAATGATTTTCTAGAAATAAGATATGCAAATTATTGCTTTAAAATTTCACTTATTTGCTGACTTAAACTTCCTTATATTCATTTATGAAATTGGCCCTTCATCTGAAAGACATCATGTTCTAGAACTTAAATATGTGTAGCTCAATGTTAACTTGGAAAGTGATACAATAAGCTATTTTTATCATGATTGAATGTGACATTTTAGACCAATTTAAGTGATGTCTAGTGCATAGAATGTCAAAAATGAACAGAGGTTACAGTTTAACTTTTGAAATGCAACATTAGGGAATAATGCCAGAATTGTTTGCAAAGATTGTAAAAGACATGGGAAATAAATTTATGTTCAAGAAAATATTTATTTCAATTTAATATTTCTATTATGAATTTGTGTAAATACACTTCTGTTTATTTTGCTATGATTTAGTTTTAGAGTGACTTGACTGCAAGCTAATTTAAGACTAAAGGCTATGAATTATGATTTTGTAAGGCTATGAAAATGTGACACAATGCTCATGACGTGTTTAGTTAAAAGTGTTCTTGTCATAACACTGTTGACGCACATTGGCACAAATCCTGTGTTGTGACTGGTTGATGATTAAACAAGGTCAAAACATTGACCCTGTTAGGAGAAACTTCTGTCATCTGTAATGACATTCTCAATGAACAACAACAGAGATTGTCGTGTTACAGAATTGGCTAATAGCATATTATTACAAATAATGTCAAAGATTGAGGATGTTATTGCACAAATGAAGCAACAAGAAAAATATATTTTAGGAATGCTTCTGAATTTGTGATCATTTATTTTTTCTATGCTCCTTTTCTAGGTATGGAATATTACTGCTGTATTCTTCCAGTCTCCTGCTTGTCTGCATTGGATTCCACCACCTGCACTTCTTTCATCTCTAACTGATTATTATTGTCAGATCACGACAAAATTTGCATTTTTTTAACTTAATAATTGGTTTTAATGTTTTAGTCGTGGAACTGCAGACAATACCATTATTGACTTCATTAACCGGTAACACCATGTGATTTAAGCAGCAAAACAGCAACTGGCCAAACAACTGACAAGAAGTCATCTTCTTTGCTAATGTCCTACCAGGCAGTAGGTAATTTGACAGAATTTACAAGCACAATTAACTTATCTGTCAGGCCGGAACTTCTGGAATTAATTACGATATTGGAGTTTACTGCAACTGGTCAATAAATTGCTGATGCATTGTGTTGAGCTCAAAGTACCAATTAGCAGATGAATAGTAAGTAAGCAGGAGCAAAGAAAGCATAACAAAAATAACCAAGTATTAATCACCAAAGTGTCATCATTAAGATACATTACTATTGAAACGCTTGCTGAGCTATAATTTTCAAGCTACTAAAGTGGAATTCCCCTGGAGCAAATTGCATAAGCAAGCAAATATATATGTGCTCAATCAAAAGACTCTGTTTGTGTCATGTTAAATAAAATGTGTTTAACATGCCCATTTAAAGTTTGTATCAGGCCATGTCTGCACCAAGAATGCCAATTTGGCATTTTTGGTGAAAGAGGTGAAAACAAAAGAATTGAAGAAATTCAGCAAAAGCTGGTCACAGTACCAATGAAACTGTGTTTCCTAGAGTTCCCAAAGCTGAGCTTGCACAACCTGACAAGAAAGCATGAATATCTGTGCATTTTCTTTTCCCAAGGAAAACCGTGAATCTTGACCAAAGGCTACACCACTTATTAGTGGAATGAACAAACCATAGTTATTGTCAGAGGAAATCTAGGAAATGGAAAACCCTTTTAGCAACTACTTAAAGACCTGAAGCTGCTTAGTACCACAATGTCTGAGACCATTTCAATCGTGCCGATCCGTTATTATCTCATTCGCTTACTAATGCAAAAAAAAACCCATTAAATGTTGATTAAAGGGTTGATGCATGAATATTTTTGTCATTACCTGCTTAGCACTTGCTCTCGCTACACAATATTAATACATTATGGTTTTGTGAACGTCATAAATTATTACAGATGGTACAGATTTGTGTTTGTATTCCACGGTTATATCTTTATAATTAGTATCATTTTCAATCACATCACTAGGGTAGGGTCTAATCTGAGTTGTCAGAGAGAGAGAGACAGGACATTTGTACTGAGGTTGAGCTGTCAATGCAGGTTCTTCAGGGGTCATCACAGATTGGCACAACCAAGGGTGCTAATAGGACGGCTGGTTGCTCACCCTCAAGGCAAACATTCATGGTTTGTGTTGGAAGAAATTAAAGAAGAAATAAAACATAATATTGTAGTTAATAGTCAATTCTTGCAATTATGTATTACAAAGAACTTTGAAGAATACTGTAATGTAGGTATTTGTTCAAGATTGATAATTCCAGTATTTGCGAATTTCCTTTATTTTGTGAAGCTATAATGTAAAACTGACAAACTACTACATTTGCCCTTCTTCAAATGAAATGAATGATGCCAGCAAAGATAAAACTATACATTTATTGTGCTGATTTGATTAGGGAGTTTAAAGTATTTATTTTGGGGCTGCATTTGTTAATTGAACAGAAATTCACATTTATAATATAACAAAATGTCCAAAAGTGCTTCAGAGGAACCAAGGCGACCCTCAAAGAACTTTCAGGCACATCTTTGCTACGCTACTGTCAACTCAGCTCACAATTCCTCCTTCAATCTCAATATGTATAAGAAATCTTTTGGGAAAATCTTAAATGATCTTTGACTCTGTTGTTTGAGATTTGTCTCATCACCACTGATCTGTGACTTTAACTCTTTGATAGCACAGCTACCATGCCTTGTGACAAATGAGAGCTTCCAATTTCTAATAACCTAAATATTCCAAACATTTAAACATCTTACTTTCCATGACAATATAGATACACTTGCTTCAATCTGTTTATACATGATCCAATCTGCTATGGTTGTAATGCAAAATAAACATCATTATTTAATAGCTCACAGCACCGGGTCCCAGGTTCGATTCCAGCCTCGGGTAACTGTCTGTGTGGAGTTTACACATTCTCCCCGTGTCTGCATGGGTTTCCTCCGGGTGCTCCAGTTTCCTCCCACAGTCCAAAGATGTGCAGGTTAGGTGAATTGGCCATGATAAATTGCCCGTAGTGTTAGGTGCATTAGTCAGGAGTAAATGTAGGGGAATGGGTCTGGGTGCGTTGCTGTTCTGAGAGTCGGTGTGGACTTTTTGGGCCGGAGGGCCTGTTTCCACACTGTAGGGAATCTAATCTACTATCACTGGCTTAAGAGATTCAGAAATCCCAGTATTAAAAACTCAATATTTGAATCATTGAGTTCTAGATCACAGTCTGCATCCTAACATTATATCACTGGTTTTGCTTATAACGTGAGATTACACCATTGTCTAAGTTTAGTCAAACCAACTGTGTTCCCTATAGGTTGTGACCTGCAAATGCACTGCACCCCAACACTATGGCAACTTGTAAATGCCCTTTGATTGTGTTCAGTTTTGAAATTACAGTCTGGGATTTTGAAATGCTTCCAAATCTTTTTAAAAAGTATTCAGGGTGGGTATTCAGTCCAAAGTGGTAATAAACAGCAATTAATTACCACCTTGATGCAGTATATAAAACTGAGTAAAAGGTCTCTGATTTTCATTGCATTTGTTCCTTCTTTTACAAATGAAAACAGATTTATTTGTGGACGATATAATCAAGGGCACAATCCTGATCTTTAAGTTTTATTATCTCCTAATTGCTTATCAATTTCACTCCGAAATTGTTACCAGTAACACATCATTTGTTATATGATGGAAGAATGCAAAATTACAATGTCATGAAAATTGGCTTAACAACATTCATATACATGCTATTACAAACAGTGCAACTTAGTTCTGAGAAGTATGCTTGTAGTAACAAAATTGAATGCATTTGTCAATGAAGATAATGGTCATCAGTAAAGGTTTTTAAGTAAAAAATTACTAAAGTAAGAGAAAAGGATAGTCTAGAATAGTAAAAAAAATCTATAAAACTGAGAAACAAAAATCACAGACATACTGTGAAACAGTAGGATCTTTGGGTTAATTGAATTGTGCTTTGAAAGAGCCAATATCGATTCAATGTGCTGAATGACCACTGTGTTATTCTATCATTCCATGAAATAGCACTCTGTGATATTATTGTACAAACACTTTGCTATTCCAGCATGGAGTGACTTGCTTAACCTAGGATTGCTTTTTTTTCCTCAAATCTATACCTGGATGGCTCAGCAATACAAGTGAATAATCAGTAGCACACAACTTCATTTTGTGCAAGAATGAGACAAACCTTTATGTACAGAAGCATTACACACTGACTCAACGGAAGTAATTGCTAATGTCTTCCTTTTTGATTAATCAACATTATAAATGAAAACCAATAAAAATGATTTAAGTTAAATAATTGCCTTCCATCTGAATAACCCTCTCACTTGGCAAATAAAACATTCTGATGAAAAGTATTTTGAGCATAAAGCTATAGAGTCAATATGACAAAATTCATTCTTCACCTATTTCGAAAGGTGGTTATGTCTCTAGAACTTATTAGTGTAAAAGATACCTACTTTTCTTTTACTGTGACCTTCAGTTATTCTTTGGCTCTGTTCTTGTCAGACTCTCATCTTCACCACTCAATGCAGCTCGTTTTTGAACTACAGTTTCAATTGTTCCAGCAGATCCCATGTGGTATTGTCCACAGAAAATTGGGCCCAAATATCTGTCCCTCAGTGTTGATGAATGATAGTGCAATTCAAGGTATGGGGAGCTCTTGTTTCTGGAGCTGATGAAGATGTGATACGTGCATCCTCAACTGAGAGATTTTATTCCAGTAGCTTTATGGTGGAAAAATCCAAATGAGCTGCCTGGAATCATGGCAGAATCGGGATATCCTAAGAATGAATGATATGTGCAGCAAACATGATACACTTATAGATGATAGTGACATTAGGTGGACTATGCTTCTTAAAAATATGTATGAAAGCAGAGTACTGTGGATGCTAGAGATGAGAATAAAACCAGAAAAACTCAGCAGGTCTGGAAAGAGAGAAACAGTTAACATTTTGAGTCTAATAATGACATGCCTTTGGGTTCTGCATATGAATCCGATAGGATTCTTAAAATCTTGTTCCCCGAGGAAAGCTCTGCTTATCATTGTGCAATTCACAAATGAGAAAAAGTGGTAAAATGAATCATCTTCAAATAAAATTTTCTCCATATCCCTTAAAAGAAACTCAATTGGGGTAAGCAGAGGGGATTAACCATACTGTTTGTAAGCCCAAATGTCTTCACAGTTAGATGTCAATAGCAGCAGAGGCAGCTTGGGCACAAAAGAGTGAATGTCATCCCTTTCTACTACCCTCCCCTATTGTTATAGGTTTTTGAATTGAAGACATCTTAGCACGATGTCCATTTCAGAAATCATGAAGATTCCTCTTAATGTTGAATGGAGATGAAGTCTTCATTTATGAGACCTGCTGTCCCATAATTGTTTTATAATGACTGGATGTTCTGTTACGTTCAGACACTATATAAATTCAAGATATAAATTTATTGTCATGGAATAATGTGGTAGAGAAGGACATAATTCAACCTACTGTACCCATACTGGTTCTTTGCTCTTTTCCCATATGCCTGCAAATTCGTCATTTTCAATTATCAATCTAATTTTCTTTTGAACATTATTAATTCATCTGCTTCCCCTCTCCTTCCAGGCAGTGCTTCCCACTCTATAACAACTCACTAGTTAAAAAAAGTCTCACCATTGGTCCTTTTGCCAACTCCCTCTCATCAATGTTGTTTGGTTCTTGACCTTGCTGTCAATTTCTCCCTGTCTACTCAATGAAAACTCTCCATGATTTTAAATACCGCTATTAAATCACTGCTTGACTTTTTCTGAGCTAAAAAAATGACACAACACCAGGTTGTAGTCCAACAGGTTTAATTCGAAGCACGAGCTAGTGCTTCCAATTACCTGGTGTTGTGTGATTTTTAACTTTGTACACCCCAGTCCAACACTGGCATCTCCAAATCATGATGACTTTCTCTGAGCTAAGCAGAATTCCAGCTTCTCGCTTAACACTACAGAAATTGAAATCTCTTGTATACTTCAAGTAAATCTCCCTTGAATTCTCTGTCAAATCTCATTTTCTTCGAGAATGAGTTGTCCAGCAATGGACACAGCACTTTAGGCTACAGCAGGCCTAACCAATGATTTATGTTTAAAATAACTTCCTTGTTTTTGTACTTAATGCTTCTGTCTAAATAGCTAGCTATCTTCTAGGTCATTTCCTAACAAGCAAAATACCTTGCAAGAACTGTAACAAACACTCCATTAGACAAATAGGCAGAAAACTAGCCACTAGGATACATGAACATCAACTAGCTACAAAAAGACATGACCCTCTCTCACTAATATCTTTACATACAGAGGAGGAAGAATACCTCTTCGACTGGGACAACACATCCATCCTAGGATAAGCCAAACAGAAACACACATGAGAATTCCTAGAAGCATGGCATTCCAACCGAACTCTATCAACAAACACATTGACTTGGACCCCATTTACCACCCTCTAAGAACAGGAAATGTTTTCACTACAGGAAATGACATCACCAACCCAAGAACATAAACACAAATAGAAAGCAGGTCATAACACTAGTGCTTCATCAGAGGCTCACTGACTATGTTCGAGGAAAAAGTGAGGACTGCAGATGCTGGAGATCAGAGCTGAAAATGTGTTGCTGGAAAAGCGCAGCAGGTCAGGCAGCATCCAAGGAACAGGAGAATCGATGTTTTGGGCATAAGCCTGAAGAAGGGCTTATGCCTGAAATGTCGATTCTCCTGTTCACTGGCTATGTTACCTAGTATAGTGACGAGATGTCTGAAAATGAACCTTCTAGCTCAGCCAGAAAAATTGTCATCCAAAACCTCATCCTGAGCTACAAATCTTCTCTAAACTTGCTAGCTAAATATCTTATTTGCTTTTTTAAGCACCTTCTTAATGTACCCTGTCAGCTACAGATCTCCTGTTCCTAAACCCACTTTGAAATTATACCACCTTGTTTAAAAATATTTCTCCTCACTCTATTTAAATGATACACTTCAAACTTCACTTCATTAAATTTCATCTGTTGTGTGTCTGCTCATTTCACCACCTATGTTCTTCTGAAGTCTAATACTCTTCACAATTTCCTACATTTGAGTTTTCTACAAATTTAAGTCTGTACATTCAGGTCCAGGTAATTAACAAATGTAGTTCTAGCACCAATTTCTGGAAGCCATCACTTTATCTTTCCATTCAGTCTAAAAGCAACTGGTCACCTCCACACTTTATCTACTGATCCTCAGCTAATTTTGAATCTAGGCTGCCAATGAATAATCCATTAACAGTCCCTTTCAACCCATTCACTGAAATATTTTGCTATCAAATGTATTATGTGATGCTTTATCAAACAGCATGAACCCTCTCCATTACTTAAAGTTTTTAGCACAGAGCTTCCCAAAGTGATGTTTGCAGTCCCAAGGAGGGTTGCAAGCTAAAGTTTTCATGTGAGCAGTCATGGTTGGTGTGGAATTCCACCCATATTATAGCAACCATGCTTCCATTCTAACAGCACTCCCACCCCATTCTCAGTTCTTACCAGGACTTCACTACAATTTTCAAACCTCAAAACAGGGTCACATTTGGAAAATGTTTAGGGAGCAATGTTTTAGCATATCTGTGCTATTATTAACCTATATTTTTCAATTGACATTCAATATTATTTTGAATTCTCAGCCCAAATTTCATTTCAGTAGAAAGTGAGGGTATCAGTGCTTGCCATTGTTATGGGGTTATTGGACAATAACTTCTCTGATCACCTGTGCAGTGATAAGGGGGGAACATCAAACGATGCTGAGAGATATACAGCTTTGCCACTCAGTGCTGTTGCAGACTGCTGGATGTGGTGCTGAAATGATTGCTGTGGTGCTATACTTGCTGAGGTTGAGTATTTATGGCACAGAAGGAAGCTATTTTACCCCTTTAGGCTCAGTTTTCTTCATCTACCCTATCTGAATGGGTCATAATCTTGTACACATTTACGAAAAATGCTTTTGATCTCCAAGAACATCCAGCTTGGGTAAATCCCCTCTGCACTCTCAAAAGGTCCTTTCCACAAATCCTACTGTTTGCTGACCAGAACTGAATGCAATTTTGTGGTTAAGGCTTAACCAAAGCTTTACAAACACACAGTTTATGATAGTTAAAATTAAGCTAGTAACTCAATTACTAGTGTTCCTTCTATGGCAACATATACATTTTTTGTGGTTAATGAAGTGCTCAAATATTCAAATAAACTGGTTGCAATGCCAACAAATAATCCTTAA
The DNA here is from genome assembly GCF_004010195.1 of Chiloscyllium plagiosum. Classification (NCBI taxonomy): domain Eukaryota; kingdom Metazoa; phylum Chordata; class Chondrichthyes; order Orectolobiformes; family Hemiscylliidae; genus Chiloscyllium; species Chiloscyllium plagiosum. The sequence goes on from NC_057731.1 coordinate 40,532,601, forward strand.
GTCAGTTAATAGGAAGCTTGAACTGTCATTAGACTAAATGACTATAAAAACAAGATAGTTTCACATTTGTGCCCCATGTCTTGGAATGTGGCAACATGTTTTGAACCAGATGTAGAATGAGATTAGTTCCTGCATCAAAGTCACTATTCAATCGCAGCAAGATTGTTTGAAGAAACCATTCGGAAGATTCCTGAAACTGGAGACACATTCTCACCTGAAATTCGACCCATTGAACATTTTACTCAATTGAATTGTTAATTATTTCTGCAGGTCCTGAACTGACTTTCATTGTTTACTTCATTTAAGGGCTAAATCATTTATGTCAGAAAGTGTTTCAAGCATTTACCCCATATATTAAATGACTAACAAAATTACTTGTCCTGAAACTTTTGTAAAATTGCAATGGCTAGATGATTAACATAGTATATGCATGCCTAGTTGACATAAAATATTTGAATCCAGGATTGTAATTATCATGCAACCATGTTTATGGTTGGAAATGAGACATATCGGCACTGGTAATGATGATGAAAGTACTTCCAGTAACAAACCTTTCTTACAGGTTATACTGGAGAAAATGCAAATACTGATTTGCAATTTACAAATGGTTTAATTTCTTTGCTTTCTTAGCCCTTTATTTGGTCAAGAGAATGAGACAATACAGAGGCACGAGGTCTGACAGGATGAGGAATGTTGCAAATGCGATGTTAAGTGGCAATAAAAGAATTTCTAATAGTTAAAGCTGCTGGATGTTATTGGAACATTAGAAGTAAATCCTATGTTTAGAACAGTCAAATTAGAAAAGAGATAGTCTAACACACTTTAAACCTTGTTCAAAAGCACCTTTAAGATTACAATTGAAATTACTGCATGGATGTCTTTTTTCCCTGATTTATATGACAAATTTACTGCAGTTTCTTCTTGTAAATATAAATTATTGCCTAGTTCTGATGGTAATTCAAAAGGCTGTCAAGCATTGTAAAAGAAATGCAGTCTTGCGCTGAAATGGCCTGGGGTGTAAACAAATATGTAATTCTGCCACGTAATTCACAACTGACTGCATTTTAAACTGCAGTTTCCACAAATGTTTTTTAGCTGGACAACCTGTAACAGTAAACCAGGTGAAAACAATTACTCTAAAATGTATCGATCAATCCACATGACCTTCATGATACTGTCACTGTGTACGTCTCGACATGAAATACACATTCAGAAAAATTAACATATGTACTCTGTGCAAAAAGTAAAATGTAGAAAGTACACTGCAATTTTAGTAAATTAAAAGCATAAGAATGTTGACCTTTATTATCTGTCAAGATGCCTGTACCCTTGAACTCTTAATGTTATCTTTTATCTGGCTTAAACATTTTATTTAAAGCAATTTTTGAGCACTCTTTCATGAAATGGCTTAAAAAAGTAAAACTTAAACTAGTAAAGCTTCAACTAGACTAGATTTGCACATTATCTCAGGTTAATTCACAGATTTTCTGGGATTCTAATCAATTCTAAAATATAAGGCTACCTTCAAAGGGTTAAGTCAACTTGACCAGTAATTATGGAATCATGCTGCAACCGTTTTCTTGTTGACTTATTTCCTATAAGATAATAATAAAGGTAACAGAAACAGCTTTATGTGGTTATCCCCGAACCGAACACACAAGCCTGTACAGGACAGGAAGTTCCAACAAGCCATCCTAATATTAAAGATTACCAGGTCTTTTATTATCTGGAAAATAAAATGGTATGTGTAATCCTTTCAAGCAGATCACTTCAGCAGAAAGCATTTATCGGAAACTTTTCTCATCCCATTTTCTCCCCTTCTAAACTGCCCTGCAGGTGGTTTACAAAGAGGCATCATCCACTGGGAAACCACAGTCCTCACATAAACCAATGCTGACATTTCATAACCAACAAGACGACAGTATTATTTAGAAAAAGACTGACAACTGCAATTTTTCCTCTCCTAAAATAGAATATTTCCCATCCACATGATGTCTTGTTAAAAATAATTGTGTTCTTCCCTTCACCCCCAAGGTAGCCATGAACTGCACAGTAAAGATTCAAGTTTAAGGTTCATTTAAGTGTGCTATTAGGAAGTTTCACAAGCATCAGCAATTTAAAAATTTCCAACATTATCTGGCTAGACTGACAACCAAAGACATCATAGACAAAGTTGCTTTTACGCAGTACGGGAGCACAACTGCAGGTCAATCCAGAACATAACTGTGTAAACAAGCAGGCTACATGCAACCAACCTCATCGTGCAAGCTGGACAAATTATCCGAGTGCAGAAACCCTAAAGGAGCTGCACAGTATGACAAACAGGCGACATGTAAAGAAATATTAAAAGAAACATTGACCACAGACCAATGAAGCTGAAAATGTGTTGCTGGAAAAGCGCAGCAGGTCAGGCAGCATCCAGGGAACAGGAGAATCGACGTTTCGGGCATAAGCCCTTCTTCAGAAGAAGGGCTTATGCCCGAAACGTCGATTCTCCTGTGCCCTGGATGCTGCCTGACTTGCTGCGCTTTTCCAGCAACACATTTTCAGCTCTGATCTCCAGCATCTGCAGACCTCACTTTCTCCTCACAGACCATTGAAGACTTATAATTAGCAGTGAAGGTAATTGAAAAACTTCAGATATTAGCAATTTGAGATATTAAGAAATCAGGAGGGCAAAAAGGGGACATGAGCTAGCTTTGGCAAATAGAATTAAGGAGAATCCAAAGGGTTTTTACAAATATATTAAGGACAAAAGGGTAACTAGGGAGAGAATAGCGCCCCTCAAGGATCAGCAAGACGGCCTTTGTGTGGAGCCACAGAAAATGGGGGAGATACTAAATAAATACTTTGCATCAGTATTTATTGTGGAAAAGGATATGGAAGATATAGACTGTAGGAAAATAGGTAGTGACATCTTGCAAAATGTCCATATTACAGAGGAGGAACTGCTGGATGTCTAGAAATGGGTAAAGGTGAATATCCCCAGGACCTGATCAGGTGTACCCGAGAACTCTGTGGGAAGCCAGAGAAGTGATTGCTGGGCCTCTTGCTAAGATACTTGTATCATCGATGGTCACAGGTGAGGTGCCGGAAGACTGGAGGTTGGCTAACGTGGTGCCACTGTTTAAGAAGGGTGGTAAGGACAAGCTAGGGAACTATAGACCAGTGAGCCTGACCTTGCTGGTGGGAAAGTTGTTGGATGGAATCCTGAGGTAGAGGATGTACATGTATTTGGAAAGACAAGGACCGATTAGGAACATGGCTTTGTGCATGGGAAATCATGTCTCACAAACATGATTGAGTTTTTTGAAGAAGTAACAAAGAAGATTGATGAGGGCAGAGTGGTAGATGTGATCTATATGGACTTCAGTAAGGTGTTCGACAAGGTTCCCCAGGGGAGACTGATTAGCAAGGTTAGATCTCATGGAATACAGGGAGAACTAGCCATTTGGATACAGAACTGGCTCAAAGGTAGAAGACAGAGGGTGGTAGTGGAGGATTGATTTTCAGACTGGAAGCCTGTGACCAGTGGAGTGCCACAAGGATCGGTGCTGGGTCCTCTACTTTTTGTCATTTACATAAATGATTTGGATGCGAGCATAAGAGGTGCAGTTAGTAAGTTTGCAGATGACACCAAAATTGGAGGT